>NC_142205.1:40679347-40985000 GCF_049639895.1 Pseudopodoces humilis
ATGTTTACTTGGTTCCTTATGTTCTGAGTTCTTCAGCTAATATAGAACTGTCCACATGTTTCAAGGCAGACATATACTGCAAAGCTGTGCATAAATCTATGGTTTAAGGTCATACAACAATGCTATGAAAATGCACTTACTGCACCATCTGTCTACATACCCCATGCTAGTATAATATTCTTTATTTGTGTATATTTAATTTTATAATTCATTATAATTTATATTTTATAATTTTATAATTCATTAAACTTAACTATAAGAAATAATATAAGCAACTCTCATCCTTTTTATTTATCTACTTCCCCAAAGCAGGCTTCAGGTCCCATATTGGCTCTATGCAAGGTGGGCTTTGAAGATAACTATTTAATTTTCTCTTCCTTTTCTCTTAACCCCATTGAAATATGGAAAAGCTTAGCATTAAAAACTGTGTAGCTCAGCAGCTGCATGTTAACACAATGTTTTGAAATATGGTGTAATACCAGAACAGTAAGAAGAAATGTATTTAGAGTCTACACTTTTTGACACTCCTGTCCTGCCCCCCCCCCCCCCCCATATGGAATGTTAAATGTGAGATTTATGCATGTAAAAACAATGATTCACTCCAAAATACATCCTAGTTGTCAAGGTGAAATAAAAAGCACTCTCTAGCAAACTGTCTTGCAGTTTGTTGGATGTCTAGGGGTACAGGACACTTAGCAGAGGGGCCAGAATATTATTGAACTACTCTCAGAAGATATTGACCTTCTGCAACACCTCCTGAATATTCTCAGAGGGAATGGAAACTAATGAGGAGGTATGAAACTGTGGTCTCCGTAAATAAATCCTTCTGCTGTGCCTATTTTCTGTGCAATTGCTAGCCTTAAAAAGCACGGGGAGAAGGGAGGGAGAAAGCAAAAAGAGCAGGCATAGGTGCCATTTGGCCAGCTTGCAATTTATAAACAGCTTTGCACAGACCATTGGCACCGACACGGTACATGAGACTTGTCTCCTATTCCCTTCTTAATGTTACATCTCAGAGTCCAACAGTCAAAAGTTAATAATAGGTTAACAAAATGGTTTCTAGATAAAGATTTGTGTCTGCCCTTCATGCACAAGGTATCTAGTGACCAATGTGACTATTTATTGTAATCCAATGCTTTGAATAAAGTATTTGTTTTTCATGAGTGATTAATTTTCCTTTTATTCGGAGCTGACTCCTGAACACCAGATCACAGACTGTTCCTCTTACCTCTCTTATAGTTCTCAGAGTATTTATAGCAGTCGTACACTTTACCACTGAAACTTGAAAACCTGTTTTTCCTTCCCATTTCTCTTTTTCTCATTCTACTCCTACACTTTAATCCCTTTTTCTCTTCCCCTCAGATTTTTACCAGTGCCTAAGCACTCTCCTCTGTTTCCCCCTTTTCCATGCTGTCTTGCTTTTATGCCACTGCCTTTCTTATATTTTTTCTCCCTTGTATCCTTTTACTCTCTGTGGAGAGGGATGTATTATCACAGAGGAAATAAAGCTGCCAGAGCCCTCCCCAGATCTACAACAAGCTCTTGGGCTTTGAGCTTTTTGTCCCAGAAAGCTTCAGGGCCTGTGTTGTCCCCTACTCTGGGACATATCCCCTGAGTTATATGAGATGAATAGCTGATTTATAAGTGGATAAAAGTTGCATGTTAAATTATAATGTGATTTGAAGATGAAGGTAAAAAACTAAAGAAATATATAAAATATCTGAAAGTTCCTGAAAGCAACTTTAGCTTCGAGTTTTAAAAGTAAATCAACTACGAACAAATTAGTAGTTCTAATTTCCACTATGAAACTCTCATGTTTTATGTTACTTTTATGAAAGGCTCTCCTGTCAGAAAACAAGATTACATAGCATCACTAGTTATTGGTTTTTTTTTTTTTTGAATAGCACTGCTTACTTATTTCAAACCAAGGCTTTGTATTAAAAAAGTCACAGCAGAGAGTAGCTCCCATCACCTTCAGATCTCTGCTGTCATTTTTTTTTTCCAGGTCTTTCTTCGTAAGTTTTTTTTCTGACCTCTGGTATTATAGCAGTATTTCAAAGGAAAATTCATGAAAAGCCACTGCTTTACACAAGTCATAGGGCTTGAGGGGACATGGAATTTTGTGCAGTTGATTTTTTTGGTTGTTACCACTTTACAGTGCCCTCTTTGCATTGCTTATACAGGATGAAAATATATAATGGAGTAGTTAATAGAGAGAGATGGTATGCATATGCAAACAACATTATAAAAACAAATGCAGGAGCAGTAGCCATTTGGCAATAGCCTCATTCAAACATTAAGTACTACAGGCTGCTTCTTAGTATTGCCAGAAATAATACAATAGCATGATATTAAAAAACATTATAAAAAGCCAATGATTTTCCTAAAGTTGTTCCTGCAGAACAGAATTCTTTTCTTCCTTTAGTGTCTCAGTGGAAGGGGTTGATCCTTAATGTCCTTTCCAAGTCAAACCATTCTATAATTCTATGATACTCTTGAGTTTCACGAGATTTTGAGATCATGAACAGAGGATGTCTGAATTAAATCTTCTTTTGGCAATCCTTATCTATGAATTAAAGTATTCACCCAAGAATCTTCTCCTGAAATTTCACCAAAATCTGAAAGTGAAGGGGAGGCTGCCCTCATGACTCTGTGTCTAATGTGGCTGTATCCTTCCAGACACCATTGAATTAGACATTAGCTAATAATTCTATAGATGTGAAGTCTTTGGGAACAGGTCTATTCAGAGCAGGAAAGTATTATTCTGACTGAAAGAGAAGACATACCATTTGGCCTCTGACTGCAAAATGAAAAAGCATTGAATATGACAAAATAGAAAGCAGAGTGTTGGTGACAGCAAAAATAAGCTATTAGTCTCTTATTACATCAAAGTTCTTTAAAGGGACTTGTGATAAATGGATGATTTTTTATTCTCAGGTTTTCTATAAGATGTATCTCAGGTATAGATGACCTCATTTTTTTTAAAGTAGCACTTAGGTGCAAAGAACAATTCTTCACATTACTGCAATGCAGATGCAATTGTAGGATTGCCAGGACACTGCAGGTCTAGTCTTAGAAGGAATTCTGACTGATTCAGGTCAGCTAGCATCTTTGTGACATCCCAGAATAAACTGAATTTGAAAAGTTGAGGTGAGTGTCACAGAGGGGTCTCTTTTATGTATTTTTAATGTGTAACCTGAATATTCAGATATAATCAAGATCATACATAATTTATTGCATGAATTTCTAACAAAGATATTCCAAATGTGCTTTCCTGGATGAGCATATGGAAATAAAGGGTGCTCATCTTCTCTTTTTGAAGTCAAATATTCACCTATATGTTGGAAAAGCACCCCTAGATGTAAAGGGAAACAAAGTGAGTTCCCCCACACCCACTAAATCATGCTGCTAACATTGTTAAGAGTGTTGTGCTAAAGTTATTCAGGTACTGAATTTAGATATTATATTATTCTCTACTAATAGACGTGCCACAATATTTCATGATAATAGCCCAGAGCTGAATCCATTTTCCTTATGCATATTTAAGCCTGTTAACGAATGTAAATTCATATACATAGACTAACAGAATATTTGAAAGAGATTTTTATCTAGACCTTATGAACCTCTGCTACTTGATGTGCTTGTGCTTTGATGGACTTGGAGCTATACTGATTAGCACATTTATATCTACCCATTAAAGACTGTAGACATGATTTTAATATCTTTTCTCATTTTCTTCTGCAGGGACTTAGAATTGCTGATTGTCTCTTCTAAGATAACTCACTGTAAAATCAGGTTAAACGTGGAAGAAAATCAAATTACACATTTTTTTCTTTTCCTCATGATAACAAACTACTATTTAAAAAAAAATTACTGAAAAGGTAACATACAGGGGTTGTCACCGAGAAAAGAATCACCTGTGTGCACCTTATTAGTTCTGGTGGAGAATATTAAACTGTTAGATTATTGAATACATTACTTATTAATGCAATCAAGCAAAGCCTTGGTTGTCACATCTATTTCACCATTGGAAACCAAGCAAAGAGAAAGGTCACCAAAACTTTGGCACTTGTCAAAATGAACAATGAATGATTTATATGAACAATGGAATGGTAGGGATTAGGGAAAACTGTCCAGCCTACTCCAGCTTTAGAAAATGGTGGTATTTCCTTGGAAGGAGAACAAAGGGGATGCCTGCCAAATCAGGACTTCAAGAATTCCTATTTCAATGCTCTCAAGGTTTGAGACAGTTGGGAAGGTGTCTTTACTGCTTAGGGAGAGAATGAAAGAGAGAGGTTTAAGTTCGATAAGTGAAGTCTGTAACACCAGGCAAGGGACTGTGGCACAACTGCAGAGAGAGACAGTTGTCAGAGCTTCTGTGGGCTCACAGAGGGCAGAGGAGGGAAGATGACTGACCTGCCTGAAATGATCAGAACAGATAAGGGAAATTACATGGGGACCATACACAGATATTTTGCATTTTTTTAGGGATTTTTCCTTTAGACAGAGGCATGATTATTTCAAGATTTAATCATATAATTCTCATAAATAAAAAAAATAATTAAATTATCCTCAAAGCATTGAATTATATGCTTCACTTGATTTGCCCTATAGAATTGATTTATAAACCCCAAGTGACCATAAGGTGTAGCAGTGAAAAATGCTGCACTCATGATACTGTCAGCAGTGAACCTTAGGAGTACAGGAGCAGAGTAACTAAACCAGTTTTGGGAAGCTGTAATGTCCAGAAATAAAAGGAAATTTATGTTGTGAATATGTGCCTAAATAAAAAAAAAGTCATGGTGAGGGAGCTCAACCTAGATTTGTAGCAGTGTTATTACTTATTTTTAAAGCCAGTGGCAAATTAACCTTAAAGTGTAGCTTGATTTTTCTTTTTGTTTAACTTCCAGTTTCTGTAGTCTAAAATCATCCTCGCTTTATATTTCACACCTCTCACTCAACGCTTACAAGAGTCACAGTAAAAGGCAAGACAGGCAACAAAAGTTATCAACAAAAGAGTTGATGTGCCTTAGTTGAAAATAATTGCAGTGACAGAATGGCTGAGACAAAAAAACTTTTATGGACCATAAAAGATTTGAGCTTTAGTAGTGTTTGTTTTAGGACAGGTTGGAACTGAAAAGAGGGGAAAACAGCATACTCTTGTGATACACATGTAAAAGAAAAATTAATTTTGGTCAAAAAGAAAATAAGAAAGAAGGATGATGGCTGTATTTCCCTCATGGCCACCCACAGAGAAAGCAAATAGCACTCAGAAACAGGCTGGTGTCTTCCAAAAAACAGAGCAACTTGTGGAACCTCATAATTATAAGGAAGTTTGAGTGTATTTTTTCTTGAGATAATTCTCAAGAAACACATGATATTTTAGATGCAGATTCCCCGCTTTCCCCTCCTTCCAACAAAAAAAATTCCTTGGGAACTCTTCCCTCACAATATGGAAAAAATTAGCTAGCAGGTAAAAAAGTAAAAAAAAATCAGCACAATTATATTCGTGATCTTCAAATTAATCTGAGATCTATGTAAAAAAAAAAAATTCTTTAAGATTTAATTGTATGACAAGAGAAGGCATTCCCACTGTGCAGCAGCACAATGTTTTCTTGGTGAGAGCACATGGCATGTGAAATGCATTCACATTTCTCATAAGAATTGCTTAGTATGATTTCCAGCTGAGTTGAACCCCATGTCTGGAGAAAGCAATTCAGATTATTCCTGCTTAGAGAAAAGAAGATGGGATAAGCACTGGCAAAAAAAAAAAAAAAAAAAAAAAAAAATTAGAAGGAAGAGGAAAAGAAAGCAAACACATTAAACCCAAGAATTTTGTGTAGATTATTGAAAAAGGAGAAGTTGAAGAGACAAATTTGAACAAAAACTTTTCCGAGACTTCTTGTTCTACAGTATCTCTTCCATTACTTTTAACTTGGCAGTAACTAAATGATCTGCAGCAACAAATTACAATGGAAACTTAAGAGAGATCTCCAGTAAATATTCCTTTACTTAGGACTGGTATCACTCTTTGGGTATTAATTTGGGGATGTCATGTTTAAAACAGAAAAGATTTGAGATAAATGGCTAAAACACATAGATTAGTCTTTGCATATGAAGAGGTTAACACCAGATAGCAAGCCCATAACTGGACAGGGAGTCATTTCTCACTGTGCCTGATGAACAGGATGGCTTTATTCTATTGGAGGTGCTGGCCATGCTTGATGCTGCAGAAATATCCCTTTTAACACTGGCACATGCTTGTCTGGCTGATTTTGAACAGAACCATCCCTATAGTCTCTATCTATTAACTATTTTTATTAGTTTTACTGTAAAACAAAAAAATGGAATTACACAGCATAGTGGTTTTGCAGAAACTGCTAAGGCGAGTACTGTATTGTTCAAGAGTGCATGATATTCTGTAGAAACTCTGTTGCTACCAATTAATCCCCGTGGAATGAAACTCATTGTTTTACTTCATGAAGCAGGATAGGGAATTGAAGAACTACATTCTCATTCTTGAAGAAGTGAGCTGTGCAATATGTGGAAGCGCAGTAAAATTCTGAACATCATTCACAGAAATGGGATCAAGTTTCTGTCAGTGGTAATAGAAAACCATCACCATTAACCATAATGTAGTTCAAACTAGACTTTGACATTCACTGGGCAAACCAGGCTAAAACTGCATATTAATTTTCCCAGGAAACTGTCCTCTGTGCTAAAACCCCATAAAATGATGTTGATACAAAGCAGATGACAGCACTTTCATGGTTTAAGATTCTTGAAATTGTAGTGGTGTTGCTCTGAGATGTTTGACAAAGTACAAGAAAACACACAGCCCTATTAGTCCATAAAAAATGGAAAATTTTCAAGCTAGGACATTAAGTGCAAGAATTCTGATGGGGTTATTTTAGATTTTAAATCCCCAACAACACAAAATTAATTAAGAACGTTAAATTGCCTGGATATAATTCATTATCAGATTCAACATACTGAGTGTGAAACTTACAGTTAAGGATCTTGAGAAAAAAAATTACTCCTACATGACTGACGATTAGCAAACAAGTTGAGCTAAGAACTCTTGCTTACTAGTTCAGCCAAGGGAGGAATACAATTTCGAGAAAGATGGAAACGTCATTATCCTTAGAGTAGAAATAGAGGTGAAGTTTAAAGCATGTGAGCTAGATTTCTTCCTTTTTAAATAAAAACTAGATTAGGTAAAAATTACACCAGTTTTTGTTTGAAGGACTTTGGGCAGTTGAAAGTGAGTATTTGGAACTGAGTAACTGTAGTTTTGTATGCCAATAAAATTCAACATGATCGTTCACACTTTGGTGAAATGTAAGTTTCAGCTTTTGATTTCAGTCAAAATCAATCCAAAAAGATGGAATCAAAATTTCATTTACCCCTCAACTAGATTCTCAAAAAATTGTATCTGATCTAGTACAAACTCCTATAGAAAAATAATAAAAAATTTAAAAATGGGAGACTTACAGAGGGTTATCTTAACCCCATTCATCACTGCAGTGAATATTGTTAATGTCAATTATTGAAGGACCAGAACAAAACAGCCTTTGATGCACAGCTGAGGACTCCATTATAAACTCAGTAAAGTCCCCTCAATTACTAACATCCCCAAAGTAGCAGGAATCTGTTCAGGTGAGAATTCTCAGTAAACCACTGTAGAATTGCTGTTTATATGTCTAACCAAACAATAAGCGTAATGTCTAGGAGAAATTCCTTGAAAAGTGATTCCTGTACAGAGAAGAAGAAGCATTGCTTGTTGAAATCTCTCTGTTGCAAGCATGTCCTTATGTACTATCAGTATTCACAGACTTTACAGGCAAATCTAGAAAAAACCAGGAGATATTTAATATTGAAGAAATAACAGCTTTGCACAGAGAGCTACAAAGAGCAAGTTATCCACAATAATCAGATTTTCTTTCATGATTTCTTCATTACTTTAAACATCTTCATTACTTGAAACATCACATATCCTAACTCTTAAAAAAACCCCAACCAAAAGTCACAACAAAGAAAAACAGCTGCCAAGAGAAAGTTTGATTGAATATTGATACCCCCACACTGTGCCTCTGGTTAACTGCTATCAGAGTTTATTTCTGTAATTTTTTTGTCTTAATGAACTCTCATACCTCCTCCTGTAAAGGATCTATCTCAAACTCAGAACGATCAGTGCAACTTCAGCTATACCCTGTGTATGCAGAGACTTTATAACAATGTCATGGAGAACTGTATAAACTAGTAGAAAGATTTGCACAAAATCACTGTATGTGTCTCATCCTAAAGGACAACAAACATCCCTTTGGTGTTCCATGGGAGCAAGACAGGTTCCCATGCGTACCATTATTTAATCCTTCAAATAATGAAAGAGATGCACATATAGAGAGCAAATGGGCAAGGTTTGTGTAGTAGCTTTAAAGATGTTCAACATGGTGCTAACATCCAGGACAAATTCTGGTATTATAATGAACCACAAACTTCAAAGCAAAAACCCCCAAATCTCAATGTGAAACTGATGCATATTAATAAGCATAAAAGGGAGTTGTTCTTTTATTCCAGTTGATACTGGTGAGATATTATTGGGCCAAGACTGGGTGTGTTTTAAACATGTTCTCAAAGGAAATGGCCAGTGGAAAGTCCAGAAGAAAAAGTGTGAGAATGATGAGAGATTCATAATATAAGAAGACAGCTTATTTTCTTTGGAAGAAAGAAGACAGATTCTTGGAAAAGAAGTATTTAGATGAGAGAAGAAGCATTTGTTGTTAGCTCTTCAGAAATGAAAAGCAGAAAAGGTCAAAATATTTGGGCTGTTAGAGCTCTGAGATCCCAAACAGCGGTGTGCATAAAGAAGAATCAGCAGCCAAAATTATCCCAGAGGTAAGCGTCAGAAAATAATGCCTGATGCCTACTCCACAGCAACACTCTGTATGAACAGACCGTAGCAGATTTTTAGTTGGTGGTTTGTTTTTTTCTACTTTTATAGCAGCTGGAGCTGGGGCTGTCAGGCACGCTCTGTGTCCAGTGCTGTCAGAGGAGGAGCTGGCATTCCACAGACGCCTGCGTGGCTCACGGGCAGGTCCAGCACCGACAGAATTCAGCCAAAACAACGCCTGAGCTACACTTTCATTCCGTTTCCTCCCTGGCTTACAGACACCACACTGCTGCAATTTGCTTTTAAACTCTCAGACGGTTTGTAACTAATTTCATACCATATCTATCTAGAACGCCTTCGCAGAGCTCCGAGCTGCACCTTCAGCTGCTGTGCCAGGAAATTCTGAATCTGAGAATCTTCTGTCAGGGGAGGGGGAACTGACTGGAGGAGAGAAAGAAGCAAAGAAGATAAACTTATTTCCTGATATTTGACACAATTTCTATTCATTTATTATCTCTTGTGAGGACTAAAAATTTGCCTCCATGAATTCCTTGTAGGTTACAATTATTTTTTTTGCTCCAGATAAAAAAGTCCCTCAGAGTAACTTAGAAGAGCCAAGTTAAGATGAAGGCCCGACTATGTCAGTTGCCTTATAAAAAGCCAGGAAAGTTCAGTATAATTTCCATGAATGGAGAGCTGTTAATGATGGATTCAGGTCAGTACACCCAGTTTTTGCTTCTTTTTATTTCAAGACTTACAATAATTCTGTCTCCTGTTAGGCTATCTTGAATAAAAACACAAGTACACAAAGCTGGATTTTGTGTCTGTTAGAACTCTAGATCTCATTTGAAGCAGTCAAGATTCAATGTACAAGCAGCAGCTCTGACAATTAAGAGAGCTAGTTGCTTCTACTACAGATGCTATATGGCATTATTTTCAGAGTAACTCTTAAGGAAAATATTTGCAACATATTTTGGCCTCTTAAAAGAGATGACCAAATAACTATTTATATTTAGTTTAAGTTCCCTTCCCCACCAGGCATCCTCCAAGATAAGTAATTTTTTTTCAGGATCACAGTTTAAGAAAAAGCTCTACTGCCCTTGTTGAGTTACAGCCTTACAAAAGCAAAGTGCCTTAAAACACTTCCCTTACTCAGCTTCTAGAGAGCTGCTCTGTCCCCTCCTCAACCCCTCTCAGGTCTGACCAGAGTAATGAGTCTGCTTTAGGATTTCTCCTCCTTTGCAGCCCACTTCTCAGTTCACACACCCCACCAAAAATCCACTTACATTGTGAACACAAAATTAAAATATTAACCAGAAACTTCATCTGTCTTTCTGTGCAATAGTTTTTAAAGCAATGTCAGTTCAAAAGGGCTGCTATGACACCTGTCAGAAGGGATCCACTGTTTGTATGATAGGACAGGAAAGGTAGTGGTATAATTCAACATAGAAAAAATGAAGGCCAAGGGAAATAAATTTAATCCCTCTAGGTATGTCTGCTAGATTAACACTAATGAAGGGAAAGAGCTATAAACCAGTATTGCCTTGAGAATAAATGAACATATGGTGGTCATATGCAAGACTGGGACAGGTATAAGGAGAAATTTTCTACCATGATGGGAAAAAGAAATGTAACCCTCTATCTTTTAGAAATGGCAGAGGGGAGAAAACTAATTATGGTCAAGATGTAAGATGTACTTGTTACTTCTCTGGATGTGCTAATAGGACATTTTTCCATGTGACAAGAGGGCAGTGGAAAATGCCTGTCCAAACCTACAAAGCTGCTTTATTACTAACAGTGCTCAAAAGAGAAATGGAGTCTGTTGTGAAGTGCATCTCACAAACTATATCCAAAAAGTATTCAATGCTCTAAAAGTGTGAATACCCTATGCATCTTTGACAAACAGAATCAAAATTATTTTTTCCTGTCATAAATCTCTGCAGCACATTTAAATTGTTGCACCAAAAAGATTGCACCCTTTGTCTAAAGAAATTAATAATTTTTTTGTATGTGTATGTGGAGATTTGTAACATTTTCCTTACAATAAAACTTAGAAATATTATGCATATCTCCAAAGCAAGAAGTATTATATGCTGGTTTAAAAAGAAAGCTATTTGGGTATTCTTCATAAGATGGTCTTAACACTCAAGGACACAGCTTTCAGTGAGATTTAAACAGGCAGTTTTCACTGAAGAAATCCTAGAGACTGTATTTGTACTGCTTCAAAAACCTCATGGTCCTCATTGTAGAACCCATGCCTCAGATTTCTCGACCAACTTGTTTGAAGTCAGTTCCCTAGAATCCATTTTACTTGCCCATAGGAGAAAGTAATCATCTCCATGCCTAGTTTCTTATCTGTACAGAAACAAAGTTGTCTGATAGCCAGAATAGGTGTAAGCATATTCATAGCAAGATATCATTCAAATTGATGGTAAGAGGAGAAGACACTATTCTAGACAAGAAAGGTGCAAGAAGGATATCTATAAGAATATAATGAACAAAACATAATTTCACAGGTGCTAGATAAGGTGAATAAATAAAAATTTACACCATTACAGTTCATGCATTTTCTGCCATGTGGATAAGTAGACTATAATCTCCAGCTGTGCCAATATGAAACATTTTAAACGCATTTTAATTTTTAACAGGAATAAATTACTGAGAAGTGCCCATATCTGCTCTGAAAGCAGAACACATGCCTTAGGAGGATGAGTAACATCTGATGAAAACACCAGCCAAAAAGTCACAGAACTTCAAAGCTTAAAAGGGTTCTAATAAGTTTAATAAAAAAACAGCTACACAGCATAGAGAAAAATAACTTTTAGTTAGTGTAGTTAATTTCCTTGGGAGATAGGATTGGCCTCAGTGCTGTTGTTACATTACACAGCATGTATGCATTTTAATTAACTCGGGCTCTGATACATCTAAAATGTAGGACAGATCATTTAGTGTACCCACAGAACATGGTGCCCTGGGGGAAACAATCCTTCACAAAATTAACAAAATTGTGCCCAACTGTGAAAAAGGTCAGGCCATTTAAGCAATAGATCTGTTTCAATCAAAAAGTATATTATGTGAAAACACTTTCTGTTTAAATGCCTCCATCATCACCCAAAGAGAAGCATGCAGTCGAAATCCCGTTCTCTTTCTGCCTGTTTAGGGACTGCCTTGGATTGCAGCAACAGCACTGGCTTGTCTGTAGGGACCAAGTGAATGAAAGCAACCTGCAGCAGGAACACGCCTTATGAAGACTGGAGTGTATAATCAGAACATGATTTGGAAAGGTGTTTCAGTAAAATTGTATTTACCACTAAGGCAATCTCCTCCAATCACTTAAATGCAAATTATAAAGTGATAAAAGTTAGCAGGAGAATGCAGAGGTCAAATTTACACTTCTACAAACCAGCTACTACAAATTTGCATGCATTTTGGGAGTCATGAAGACACAGAGCAACACAAAACAAATTAGCAGAAAGAAAATAGTTAAAAGGCAAGATCTAAAAAAAATTTAATAATCTCCAGACTTTTCAATGCCAAAAGCACCATATTGCAAATCAGGGGGCTTGACACTAAACATTTTTTTTTTTTTTTCTACAGGAATTAGAGAATCATCTTTCTGAAATAGTCATTCAGGTTTAAAACACTGCTCCATTCTTGAGCCCTAAATCCAAAATGTGTAAAATACATACTGATTCTCTGACTCCAGCACTAGGACAAGCTTAAGCAACTACAGTAATCTACTGAAAAGGGTAGAAAATAGAAAAACTATCAGGAATTTTACAGACCTTGACAAATTCTTCATTTGCCCCTTGCCCCTAAATTACGGGTGAAATATTACATCTTGAATGTCTCTAGCTGAACACTTGCAGTGCTCAGATGCAAACTCATCTCAGAAATAGGGATTTCTGAGCAAGTTTTGAAAACCACTCCTTTTAACGTCTTGAGAAAGACCCAGGAAAACCTGCTATGGAGAAAACCTATATTTTTTGACAATGGATTTCTATGTGCAATGATCCAGTTATTTTTCCTTGGTAAAATGATTAGGAAAGGGGCAGTAGAACACTCTTTGAATGCATTCTGACTTTCTGAGTGTCTTTTCCTACAGAACCTATTCTCACAGCTTGGCAGCACCAAAAAGAATTCAGCTGGTGCTTGCCTATTGCTGGGCATGCATGGGAGTGTGCTTTCAAACAGCAGAGCAGTTCCCTGCCTGCTGTACTGATTCACTAAAAAGGTCAGTACTGGTCACAGTCTTTCCCCACTTCCAAACTGATTTCCTTTTTCTTTGCGTCCATCGACACTTCCCCTTATGCAGAAGGTAATGTTTTATTTAAAATAATATCCTTCCTCGTGTTCAAAAAATCACAATAGCCAGTGATTTGAAAAACACCAAAATATTTGCTTTATCCCAAGGCATCTGGCATTTTTAGCTGTTATTACTTAGATATTCTTCACATCCTTATTTTCCAGCAAGTGTTTAACCTTTCAGAGCTCTAGAGAATAAATTGTTTGCTTCTGCTTAGAAGGAAGGGAATAAATAAAAAATAACCTAAAGAAATCTATTTCTCACTGCTTTATTCCTTTTTTCTTGTCTTATTTCTCAAGAGTTGAATATATTGTCAAACTTTTAGGCTACTTTTCTTTCAAACTGTTCTGCCATAGCTGTTCAAAATAGCATATTTGTTTGCATCTCTATGCCCAAATCACATGCTGCCAAGCAACAGTGTTTTAATTGGGGACTGAAATATTTTCAATAGATTGTCCCTTCCCTGCATCACAAAACCTTTCTGTGGAAGCATTCAACGGTTTTCGATTTGTGGGATGCTAACTAATTAAGTTTTAAGTAATGTACAGAAAATTTAAGTCTACTGTCAAGCAGTTACCTTCCCCTTTTGTGTTTGAAGAAGTCTATAGACTGAAAGCTTTTCTCCACATCATATATTTCAGATCACAAACCACTATTTTTTTCTTCTCCTAAAATTAATTCTTTATATATTGGCAGGTGGAAAACAGAAGATTTTTATTCTGTTTGCTGAGTTTTTCCACGGTTTAGAAGACTACTAAAGAAGCTGGCAATCAGAACACTTGGTGCTTTCAGTTTTGGCTTGTGGAGATGCTCTGAAGTGACTGTATCACTGAATTGTAGCTGTCCTAGCTTTTAGAGCAGCCTTTCTGAAGCTTGTCACTGAGTAAAGTAACTGGAAAGGGATCAGAGCAGCCTTAAGCCAGCATTCATATCAAAGCAATGAAAATAAAATTTATCATTTCTGTCCCGTGTGAATCTGCGGCTATTTATCTACCAAAAAATGAAAATTCACTTGCAAAGAATAAAATTATATAGTCCCATGAAAAAACCCCAAACATCATGCTATTTTCTAGGTACTGCAAGGCTCCCTTCAGGAGATATGCATTTTACTGATGTGTTTGCAAAAAATAATTTGTCCTCTGCAGCCAAGCCCTTGAAATCAATAATACTGCATAATTTTTTGTTGACATCCACAGAATTTGGTAATCAAAGCCTAGCACAGTTTATTTTATATTTATCATCAGATTAAAAAGCAATAAAAATCCCTTGCAGAAGGATCTCCTGTAATTTTGATGCCTTTTCCTCCTTTACTTATGTAGGTGAAACATGTCCTAGGAATCTCAGCCTAAGAAAATCACTGTGTTTTCCTTTCATTAAACGGTACATATTAAAAGTTGTTTAAAGCAGTTTTAGCACATTCTGGAAACTCTGGCCCAACAGGAGCCAAAGTTTACTCTCAACCCACTTTTTAGATTTCATACTATGAGGTGAGCTGTACTAGTCCAGCACTGTTGCAAATAATGAAGATATCACAGAATCATAGAATATCCTGAGTTGTGAGGGACCTACACAAGGATCACTAAGTCCAACTCTTAGGAGGACAGGACAGCCCAAAAACCAGATCATGTGAGAGTATTGTGTAAACCCATCTGGAACTCTGTCAGGCTGGTGCTGTGACCACTTCCCTGGGGAGCCTGTTCCAGTGCCCAAACACCCTCTGGATGAAGAGCCTTCTCCTGAAATCCAACCTAAATCTCCCCTGACCCAGCTTCAGACCATTCCCTCGGGTCCTGTCACTGCTCACCACAGAGCAGAGATCAGTGCCTGGCCTTCCCCTCACGAGGAAGTTGTAACTCAGTCTCTTCTTCTCCAGGCTGAGCAGACCAAGTGACCTCAGGTGCTCCTCACATGGCTTCTCCCCATTTCCATCACCACAGAGCCCTGAGCAGCCTCACTGGTGACCACTCACAGCCTGATGTTAGCCCTGTTAGCAATCATACAGGATTAACATTCCCCACCTATAAAAACTATGAAAGAGCAATCTGCAAAAAAAGATACTGCATGACAATCAGTACAAATAGAAAGCATCTTTGATAACCTCTGTTTAATTCATTCTTCTCAAAGACTGTCCTCTTTGAGACAAGTTTTTTTTCCATTATATCTTTCTCAAGATTAAAATTCAGCAGAATCATAAGACTTAAGATTTAAAGTGGCTTTATAATTAATGATTATTAGCTGAATTCTCTTTTACTAAAGTACAATTTTTTTGTGTTTATTTTGTTTCTGTTTTTAAGGAAACATCATACCTAACAGCACTTCATTTCACAACTTAAGCAGCTTTCATGCTAAAAGCATTCTCAGCTTGTACCCTGACATATCTGACTTTTTCTTGAAGGAACAGTAGAAAGCCAATAATGGCATTCCATAATTTTTTTGTTTATTGTAGGTGCATATCAAATGGTTTTCAAGCTCTTTGCACTATGTATGTAAAATATAGGAGGTTCCTAGCTGAATTTTAGGCATGATGTTACAACTGAAATATCTCAGTCTTCCAACTAAGCAAAAGCAGCCATACACTATAACCCAAATCATTAATATGCTACTCTAAATAATACCTGCCAGTCATCAGGTGGCTCATGAAACCTCCAAGAGCTGAAGCTAAACAACCTGTTTGAAGGGACATTTGTTAAAAACAACCTTCCTAACTACAGCATTAGTCTAGAAAAAGTGTCTTGGCAGGGCACAGGTGAGGAGAAGAAACCTGTGTCTGTCAGGGGCCTTATTTATAGCTATTAGCCTAATTGTCTCAACATGTAGATGAAAATCTAATTAACTATTTTCCAGCTGACAATGGAGACAAAGTTTTTTCCGTATGTTAAAGGAAGAGCTGTGTTGAGAAATAATCAATTTAAATAATTCCACGTCTCCTCAGAATGAACATATCTTCCACCAATATCGTGCATTTGTACTACAATGCCTATTAAAGGAAAACTTGCACACAGAAAAAAAAATCAATAGACTATTTATATAAAGAAAATATGCTTAGCTATTACTTCACTTTGCTTGTTAGGCTTTTCTTGTTCATAGTATCTTCCAATGCTCATAATTCAACAGCAATTACATCATAGCATCTTGCTATGGAAAATGTTATGAGATTATTTCACTAAAATGCAGATTACTTGAAAGCTGACTTTTTATAAAGGAGGAGGTCACCAACCTCAAAGTTTAAAATTCCTGTTATTGAGTTAAAAGTGTCAGAGAAAATTATTACACTGGGAAAAAAAAAAACTGGCAAAGTGAAAGAAAGTACTTTGTGACATTTTAGAACAGAGACAGACTGAACCAAATTCAGAGTCCAGAAATTGCTTCTTTTGGAAATAATATACTGACAGCATCTCTTTAAAATAGTTGAAAGACCATAAGATGCAACAAAAGAGCAAGCATTAGTAGTAATGTCCCTGTTTAGAGCAAATGAATTTAGTTAATGGGTCTATTTGTAATGGACATTAAATTGAATGTACTTTGCTAAAGGGAATTGAAAAGAGATATCTAACTTGAAAGTTTTCAAAGTTCCTTGTAAAGGTTTCTGTGCAAATTTTCGAAAAATTTCCAAGTTATTAGCTCTGGCATCCCAGGCAAAGGCAGTACACATTATCCTGCCTATGTGTCTTGCCCCTCTGGTATTAGCTTGATCTTTGGCCCCACTGCCCAGGTAAATTGGGTAAATTGTGGCACTCGGTGGTAATTACTGCACAGAGCCTTGACAGCTGGGTGTGAACTGTAACCAGCAGCTCAGTACAGCTGATGCAGAGCAGCTGTCAAGTAAAAATAACGCTCAGCAACACTGATCTGAGACAAACTCAGTCACCTGGAGGTTCAGCATTGTGGATCCCAGACTATATTCTTTTAATGTAGTTTTGATTAAAATTCCTACTTCTCAAATATTGCATGTTGTTCATTTCACCTTTTATTGAAAAGTAATGTCTCATGTACTTAATGCTTGAGCTATGCTGAAATGCCTAGGATGTGTGATTAAAATTCATTTGAAGGTTAATTAACTTTCTTTGAGGAATCAAATTGTGATTTAACAGTCTACAGCATTACCTTTACTACAGTGATAAGACTTTTCAAAGGCAACTTTCTTTCAAAGGACCAAGAAAAAGAAGCATTCCTTCTGTCCTTATCCTTCTGTTGATAAAAATCTCTTTCACAGGCATCTCCTTTAGAGAAGCAAATTTTTCTTAAAAAATATAAATATCAACAAGTCCAATGATAATAGTGTTGGAAGGGAACAAATCACAAATAAAAAAGCTAAGCTGAGGATAGCAAATAGAAATAGCAAAAATATATGGGGAAACATGCCTCTTGCTTAAATGGCTCATGATGGAACATATTGTTCTGCCTGCACAGGGGTTTTTAAGGTTGAGAAATAGCATGCATTTGTATTCTTAAACGTTTTCAATTCAGTTGTGCTTTACCATGCCAGCATAGTCAGGTATGGAAGAAGCAAAACACTCTTGCTATAAATGAGGGTGTATTAAGGAGATCATGCTGTACCAATGTGGTAAATGAGTTACGTGAGCTCTACTGAGAAAAATGCAGTTTCGCTGGTACAGCTTCTCAATTTTAAGGACTTCTGCTGATGTAATTCAATTGAACAAGCACCACAATATTTTGAACCCCACAGTAGTCTAATGCTGCTGTATTAGCTGTCAGTAAAGGAGAGGTATTAAACTAATGCAGGTTGCAGAGCCTTGGACAAGCACCTCTGCCAACATTTTCTTTTTTCCTCTATTTTGCATTATAAAAATTTGCAAATGGACCCATTATGATTCTGAGTTTTGAATTTTCTCATATTCTGGAAAAGTAATCCAAAGTTGTTGTCTGATAACTTTTTTTTTTTTTTGGTTCTTGCTTTCCGTATTCCTTTGCACAATTAAATTAAAATGTTAATGAAATATTTATTTCTTCTCTTTAATTTGAAAAAAAAAACCAAAGGAAAGAGATGAAACTAATACAATGTGAATAATTGGGATCAAGAACAAGTCGCTTCTTTCCTTAGCAAGCCACAACAAAACAATGATGTCACTGTGGTAACCACACAGAAACATTGAAACTGCCCATCAGGAAACACAGGGCCCACTGAGGCTTGACCCTTTCTCAATGGAATTCTCTGAGAAGTGTTCACAGCTGCCCATTCCAGGCCAGTGTCTCTTTCTGTCCCCATCCACAGAAATAATCTTGTCCTAATTAAATAATGTGAGACCTGCAGAGACAGGCTTCTGATCTGTTTCTTTTGCACTTTTTTGCTTTTTTTTTTTTTTTTTTTTTTTTTCCCTTGCATAGATTGCTGCAGAGAGTGAACAGAAAAGGTTTTGGAGGCCCCAGATCTCACACAAGGGGAATGGCTGGCAGCACTGGGTGGTACCAGGGCTGGCCAGGGCCTACCTGGCTCTTCTAACACTTGCATCCAGAACACTGCATATGGTTTCCCATGTAGTCTAACTTACTCCTCTCATCTTGAAAACCTCTAAGATATTTAAGCAGCTCAACTCTGCAAGCAAAGTGTGTCAGTTACTTAATTTTATCCTTGTTGTTATAGAACTCCTGCACACATGCACCGTTCTACTGCATTTTGACCAAACTGAGCAAATCCATTCTGCATTCGTGACAGCTTCATACTATCAGTTTCCTGGTGACTGCAGCAGAAAGCTCACTGATCAGTTTTAGGGTAATCTAGGTTGGATCTAGAGGGTTTAAAAAACATGATAACATAAGAAAATTGCACAAGGAATTTAGTTTAAAAGAGGAAAGTCAGGAGAATGGTTTGAGAACAATGTAGGATTTATGACAAGAAAGAAACTAGGAACAGGGTTGGTCAAGATGCCGAAACATTTTATTTTAATATGAGAAGAAAAAAAATCCATGAACATGCAGATTTTCCTACACGTGGCAAAATGCAGCAATAGTCTACTAATGTTATGAGCTATTTCTGAATTTAATGCAAAACCATGATTTTGATAATTCCCATTTTTAACAACTGAAGAGATTATCACAAATAAAATACAGAAGTATTTTACAAAGGTATGTGGTCATACTCCTTCTCTTTGAGAAGGCCTTAAAGACGAAGATCAATAAAATGATATTTGAAGGACGATGGAGCATAGATTCAAGTTAAATTACCTGTTTGTTTAGGATCTTCCAGTCATCCCTCTGTTATATTTAGATTTATTCAGCTTGTTTGGCACTTTATGTCCACATTAAAGGTATCTGTTCACTGTCTCTAGTTTTGTTTCTCTTGTCCTGCATGGTCCCAACATATCTGCTAGATAGAAGCATAGCTTCTGGTCCTGTTCTGCTTATTCATTACTTATAGAAATATGCATTAACTTATAGAAATAAATCAGTAATGACTAGACACATAATCAACATACAGAATTTATATGAAGTTTTCTCTGAAAAATCTACAATCTCTATCTGTAGACTCAAGCATTATATTTTCACAGAACTGCAGTAAAGTCTTTAATATCTCTTGCAGGTTTACCTTCCCAACAGGCTACACCTTCTGGTGCAACGATTAAATAAAGTACTTTTCTCTCACACAGAGTGAAAAAAAATTCTGTGTTCTTTAGTCTAGTAAGTTGCACAAACATTTTATTAAACTGCCAATTCTACCAGCAGCATTTGAAACTAAATCATGCATCCTTCCTAACTGCAACGTATTTATAACAATAGTGAAAAATATCTTTTTTTTTATGTTTGAAATGGTAGGATGGGCCTATTTAGTTTCCTGAAAATTCACCACGTAGTGGAAGAAGAGATTCCCAAAGTCAGCAATTTAGGAATTACCTACTATGGCAATTTGGGCTCAATTCCCATCATTTCAGTATGAGATTCTTTGTGGAAGGATACATCAAAAAGGGTAAAAAAAGAATTATTTTGAGAAGATTCACTATAGCTTCCTGCACATAAAATTTCTAGTTACATAGAGAGAGCAACTTTTAGTACCTATAATATTCACTGAGTGAAGTAACATTTACATAGGTTTTGCCAGTAGAAATAAGCAAGTCCATAATGTGCTGAAGAAGGAAAGTTCTCAAGAATGAGTCAAATAACCTGCTGAGAAAATTTTCTCCATTGCTGGCTCCTGACAGATGAAGCACAGGGCCCCCTTACATCTCTCTCCAGAGGTGGAAATGTTTAGAGCCCACCACGCTGTCCTTTGTACATCCTAATGCCGTACCATAAATAACCTTGTCTGCAAATCACTTTGTGTGACACAACATGGAATTTAAACAGACAGGAATCAGACTTTAAATTTACAATTAAAAACCTAGGCTTGAATTATTTTCCACATCAATTTTGTAAAGAATTTATATTCCTTTATTATTAGGGAGTAGCTGCCCTATTTTTTTAAATTAGAAATTATTTTAGAGACATGGGGGAAAAAAATAGAAAGACATTTGAGTAATTCCAGTTTATGAATTTCTTAATATAACTTCATCTTAGCATTTAACAGTTTTATCAGAATACCTTTTAATAGGTAGAGACAAAGATATAAGAAAGACTAAAATCTAAGAAGTTCCATCTATTAAAAAGGGAGTTTTCCAAAATTCTCAAAACCAATTAAGAAAATTCTACTTTATTTATGATGCAAACATATTAAAAGCAGGATTTTTTTTTTTTTAATTGAAATAAACAATCTAAACCAGTAATAGATATACCATCTTCCATCTTAGGAAATCTCTATTTTTCTATTTTTTTTTTATTTTCAATTTTCTGGTGATCCAAGGTACATCCAGAAAAATATTTGTAAAACAGGTGCAAACATGTTGTGAGACAGACACATATAATGGTCTGGCAGAACAAGATTATTGGCTCATTATTTACCTAGCATAATGGAGACAAAATTTCCCAGTTACCTTCCTAATCATATCAACCCTTTTTTAAAATAAATTAAATTGCATAAGCATATGAGCACTTCTAATTATTCATGAATTCAAATAAATGCCTCCAAACCTCAGCTCTCTGTGTTTGTACTGAAGTGACATTCAAGTTTCAAGTTTCAAATTGTAATTATCTCAGCAGTTCTACTTACTGCAAGGCACACTTTAACAATATGGAGCTTTCCCAAAAGTAACTATGATTCGTGGCTTGTAAAGAATCACTCTGTAGATCAACAAACAAATATTGTTCAGATGTTAATTTGCCTGAGCACAAGGTGTGACAGAATCCCACTTTGTGAGCTGAATTCAAACAGCCACAAACAAAAATTCATGTAATCCATTTCTGAAATAAGTGTCTGAATAAAGTGCAGTTCAGAGACTGATGCATTGTGACAGGTGCTGGGGTATAATGCTAAAGGTTATGCAGCTGAAAGACCTTAGAGGATATTCAAAAGGCAATGTAGTAATGATATCTGTGAATTAATTTTTAAATTTGAAAATTTCAAGCCCATAATAATAATAATAAAAGCAATAAAATACCTGGCTACCTAGTTTTCTGTGTCACTTCTATCTTTCTAGCCCATAGACATGGTAGAATTGCATTGATATAAAATATTAGAGTTCTATTGTGAATGCTATTTACCTCAGAGGAGCTGTAACATTTTACTTTAGAAGGGTGGTGGGTGGTAAAATTAAAAAAAATTATATTAGATCTTGAATGAGACTAAAATGTGCACAAAGAGCAAATGTTTATTTTTTTTTTTTTGTTTTATATTGCAGATGATGTCTTATTTACTCTTTATTGGTAGTTTTAGTGACAACAAAATCAAGGACTATTCCTCAGTGTGCCCTTATTATCATGTTTAAGAGCATGATGTTCAGCCATGAACAGAGAGAAAGTCCTTTTAAAAGTGTATTCAACTCCACTAAGCTGTCTTCCCTTTTCTTTCACTTGAAATGTTACTTTTACCATTATTTGCTAATACATAGATCCAGGTGTTATAGAGGGAGTTGAATTTTGAGGTTGTTGCTTAAATTTACTGTTTTGACTTTATTAATTAAATGAAAGAGGGATTAGATAAGAAGTTAGATTCTTAGATGGATTTGTCCCTGATTTGCAAAAATTTAGACTTTAAATCTATATATGCAATTCTATACTTTTTTCAAACCTTATAGCATGGCTGTTCTATACCAAAGCCAAAAATTCAAGCATTCCTTTAAAAATAAATGAGACAAATAATGTACTTAACTTTGTAATAATCATTAGATAAATTATTCTAAGCAAATGATATTAGGGATTCTGATCTTTATTCTCTTACCATAAAGATGCAAGTAATTGTATATTTTGCAATTAAGGAACTTTTCTTGTAAGAAACGTCTCAAAAGTATAGGGCAGAAAGAAACTTTTGAATTTTGAGTGTGTATAGATATGATATGTATATATTCTCTATGATATGATAGTATATATACTCCATGATAGTCTAAAAATGGAACTTCATGTACTGTGTAAATGAGAAATTGAGGTAGGGCCAGAAGTAAAATAGAAGCTGAAGAGAGTGTCATCTAAACAGGACGATTTATTTGAAGCCTTTGAAAGAGAATATGCCCATTCATTTTATATCCTGTCATTTAATTGATTTAAACTATGAGAGGAAAGTCACCTCAAAGATTACATCCCAAATTTCCTTGGCCTCTGAGTCTGCAACACTTTATATTTCCCCAGGAAATGTCTCTTTTCTCCTGAATCATATAAGAAGGATTATTTCACACATTTTCCTCTTTGTTAATATTTGCATTATGAGCTTCCATCTTTAAAATGCTGTTTCCTCAACAGGTGATTTTGCAATGCTTTCCTATCAAACAGTTAGAAGCTCAACAAACAACACTGTGTTTTAAAAGCCCTATTTGTACCTAAGTTAAACAAACCCCATACACTTCTCCAGCGCATTTTTTTTTGTCCTCCTAAACTCCTACATCTTCTTAAATGACCTTAATCCAAACTCTGTGCCTAGAAACGAAACCAAGCAAACAAAAAGATTAGCTCATGATATAAGTGAATTTTGAGTGAAGATGAATGGAGTAGAAAATCAGAAATACGGATGTTTAAGGCAGACTCTCAGCAAGAATGCTGCTGTTCTGATAATTGGTCATGTTCCAGTCACGAGAATATGCTGAAGTAAATGTTTTTCACTGAAAGGGCACTTTTAATTTACACATATTTAAAATTCATGTTTTATATGGAACTAAACAATTTGAAAGTTATTGAACCGGAAAATTCTGCAGAGGAACACATCTGGGAATCTATGATTTGAAAAAGGTTACAAGCAAGAGCCAGCATCTTAACGTATACAGATGTTTTTTGGGTGAGAAAGGGCATGTTAAAGCTTATTAGTTAGACATCCTTCTTCTGATGGCATTTTGAGTTTTAGCTCATATTTTACCTGGGAATGCCTTTTCTTTTGCAGGTGGCTTTCTTTGCTAAAGAGGAAATTTGAAGAGCGTTCTCTTTCATGTGTTAGCTTTCATTTGTTTCAGTTTCGTAGCCAATAGCAGCAATAACAATTTTTTCTATTGGTTTTGAATATGTTCTGTATAAAAAAAAATGTTTTCTTTCCTTCTTTTTTTTTACCCCTGTGTTTCCTAGAAGAAAAATCAGTCAAAATCTTAAGATACACTCTCAGTTCTGCCCAGGTACGGATAATCACCTTACCAAGCCAACATTGTGGATTTCCTAGTCTCCAAGGTGAATGGCAACGAATACTCCTTCTGAGCTACAGCTTCTTTTCCCCACTAAGTCTTGTCAAGATTTACCTAAAGTACATCATGGCATACTGCTCAGCTTTCATAATTTCAGACCTGTTCCTGTGTGTTCTGACACTTGACCATTTTGTACTGCTGTGAACCAGTTTTCCTTCAGGAAAAACATCCAAGAAGCGGAATTACCAGCCAGTGGTTTGAGTCCTACATAACTAAAATAATAAATACATATTATTTATAAAACTATTAGAATATAAAAATATTGTACTCATCTACAGCATCTGCTATGCTTTGATGTAAGAATAATATTTGAGTCTTCTACAGAAACATTTTTTCTCCTATCACCATGACACTTTCCTAGTTGCAGCAGTATTTTGGAATGAGTTAAGCACAAAAATTTTTGTATCTCAAGAAACATTTTTTTTTTTTGACATATAATGAAAACAACTCTCTATACTTGCATTGAAGTTTAGGCACTTTAGGAGTTTTAGCAAATCATTGCAGCACATGAGTTTCCTCCCTACTTCTTCATTTTGATTCTTTGCTGTAAGGAGATATTCTTGTATAAAAAATAAAATATGAAAATGATACATAAATAACTTAAATTGGGGATTTCTTTATGGGCTAGAAGAGGTTTTATTCATATACACACACCCACCTCCCCACTATATCAAATGCAAAAAAACCCCAACTCAAACCTTTATTATTGCATTCAAACTGAAGTTTCATAGCATGTTTGTATTTCTTTCCCAATTTTTTGCAGATGTCACAAAACCATTACAAGGCAGTGATACCTTGATTCAACCTGACTGAAAAGCAAAACCATCCGTGAGCAACACTCTTTTCTCTATTCGTTTGACTTGCTTATTGATCACACTGCTGAAGAGAAGTTCAGATTGAACATGTCTTCTGGTGGGGTACATAACCCTCTTCTGCAGAAGCATTTTAAAAATGCATTCCTACATACATTGCTTTGGACAGTGCCCAAAGTTTTCCTCTTCCTAGCACTGAACAGTCCAAGCATAACTTCCTTAGGTTGGTTTTCTATCTTACTAGAAAAGCCAGAATAATTTTTCTTCCTCAGTGTGATAAGGCAACCCAGGATGTCAATCTGCAATGGTTGTTTGCCATAAGGTATCTTTGATTTTACTTTTATTTTTGAGAAAATTGCATTAGAAATCTCCGCTCATGACAACTGACAGTCCTGAATTTGTAATGCCTCTATGCATGTTTTCACTGCTGTGAATTTTAAGGTAGCAAAATAAGTTCATCTTCTTTATATATGTATATTTATGCTTCAAGTCTGCATACACATCCATATTTTTTTTCTCAGATTTTATTCCATATGAAGATAAATAAAAATGGGAAATGTAAAAAAATGAAAAAAAAACCCAAACCAAAGAAACCCTGCTGATGTTTTGGATCATTCTTATTAAACAATTTGACAGCTCAGCTCAGGTGATGACAATTTCTCTGAATCTTCAGTATTTGAAATTGCTAGGAAAATTTTTATACTAAAAATATAGAATAAGTGTTTCAGGAGATAACCACATTTACTTGATCTTGCAAAATGCAGAAGTATAGAAGATTTAAAGGGGAGTTTAAAAAAGCAATGATGATGACGGCATTGCTATGTAATCAGTGGGGTTTTTTCTATCCATGTTTAAAAGGGAAAAACTGGTTTACTCTGATACCTGCTGCAATATGATAAAAAAAATCTTTTTAATATTTCTCAGAATATGTGATCCTAGGAATAGCTCAGATTTTCTTTCTTCAGTACAAGTCATTGCTGCACAAGGGTGTGGTTACAGAGAGAGACACATCAGTCACCCCTTCTGCCCTGCAGCTACGCATGTTTACAGACACCAGTATGGCCAAAATAAGAACATCTTACTGAATAATTCAAAGCATCCTGGCTACTAAGAGACTTTTTTTTACCATTTCCTGACCAAAGCACATTGTTACTCCTTAAAATTACCTTGCCCTTGCTTCTTGTCAGTGAAGATGCTTTTGAGAACATCCTTTCTTAAGAAATTGTTTTTCTTCCCCTTGCACTTCAATCCACAATGCAGGAACAGGTTGGGCATGCATATTTTCTCCACCTGACTCACTCTCCTGTCAAGACTGGCACATCATAGCTACTCTTATTAAAGGCTCTGTGGGCACACCATTGGACAGCTGCAATTCCACCCACTGCTGAGCTCGTTACACCGCTCACTCAGATCCTCTTGTGAAACTTCTCCAGCTGAAGAACATGCTCTCAAACCTCATTTCAAAGTGGATTCTGGAAAATAAGATAATCCCTCCAAAACGGCATCAATACCATTGGTATACTGATGCATACTTCCTGTTTCCAGGTACTGGCTCTGGGCCTAGGCTTAAAGATACGAAAACCAGATTTTACATCACAACACCAGCAGAGGTATTTTCTTCCCTGAAGCTATTTTTTTAAAATGATAATGTTAGGGGAACTAAATGAGACACTGCCTTATCAGTAAAATGACAGCAGGATGCTCAGCTCAATACAATTTGTTAGGAACTATACTTTAAACTGAAAGATTATTTTCCTGGTAAAGTAGTAGAGCATTTATCTTCCTTATGAAACTGACAGAAATATGACCTAACTAGGGACTCATGTTTTTAGTTGCATACAAAGAAACATTTTCTAAATTAATTTGCTTCTAACAGTCATTCCAGTAGTCATAAGGGGACTAAACCATTATTTTTCTTTTCTACTATGTTCTTTCTCTAATATGTTCAAACATTATTAGCTGGCTTTAGTGCCTACAGATTTCCAAATGCAGACACAATGGAAACTTTTGCCAAGTGATGTTTATTTTGAGAAAAATCACACAGAGAAATAATGGAATTATTACTTGAGGAACTAGGAAAATAAGTTATGCTGCTGACATATTGCAATGGTTGGGGAGAAATACTGAAAGCATTCTCAGATAAAAATGAACAACGACTGCACCTTTCAGCCTCTGGTACTACACTGTGTAAGGCGGGAAGGGACAGATTCCAAGTTGTTATCTGAGCAAAGTTATGCTAAAACATGCCACAGTCCCTAAATTAGAAGTATAATTGGCTCAATATGCCAAAGTGAGTTGCTGAAAGTCCACTTAACTCACATAATCAGAAACTGTTATTGTAACTTTATTGCTTCTTAATTTTATTACTGCACTGGAAAGACAATCTTCTTCTTGGTTTGATCTGTCATCTGTACTTCTGGAATTTCTGTCTGTCTGCCACATCTTAATTGAAAGCTCATAGTCCTTCTAGTGGAAGTCCTACGTAATGTTCTGCTTCTATTTCTCATCACATGAATTTCTACTAGCTTGTTCCTTCTGCTTTCCTAAATCATCTCTCCTTAACATTTTCCATTTTACTATCTTTGGGAGTTTTGCCTTTTAACTTCCTCTTCCTTGTGTTTGTTGTCACAATGAATACAACCCATGGTGACATATCTGGAGAGAACTTGAAGGAAAAATACAATTGCCCCTAATCAAAAGTAGTCCCCACCTGTAGTGAGATCACGATTCCATGAAAAAATTGCTGTGCAGCAGGACAGTAAGGACAGCACATACAAAGCAAACAAACAGTGTAACCTTTCATAGGCCCAGTACAGTCTGAATGATACTCACCTGTTGGAAACAGCCTCTGCTTTGTGCAAAGTTCTGTGTTAGAAGGAGTATTTCAGAGTTTTTACTAAAGTTTTCACTTGTAGTTTAAAGCTCTTGGTCAGTGTAAACAGATTTTAAATGATAAAAGTTTAGGTTCTAGTTTAAGCATTGGATGTCAGTATTACCCATGACATTTGCACTGTTAGGAAATATCCTAATAATGAGAGTTAAAAGGTGCTTATGTGTTTAGCCTGGCCATGGAATTTATATGACCATCTTCATGAAATTAATATCATATGCTCTCTATACACAGTAGAATAGCTGAAGTCTGCAAATACTTGTTTTTGAATGGTTATGTCTGGAACTAAAGTTTCTGTCATGAAATAGCTCTTTCTGGAAATCAGGTGGCTGAAAGGCTTGAGCCAGAGGTCCCACTCATATCAGCTGTAGTGACTGATAGTCAGAAATGCCCTTATCTTTCACTAATTGCCTCAGAACCCATTTATAATACTAATGGGTACTAAATCTGAGAATGTTTCAAAACACTGGTTATGCTTTCTTTGAAAAAGTTAGTCCTTTGTCTTTCAAATCTCATTTCTAATAACTTTATTGAGTGTTCAGTTTTTCTTGCATAACCCATAGTGACTAATCAATCCCTATTAACATGTTTCTTCTTATTAGTGTATGGACATGTTGTTATGACATTTTGGTTCTGTAATTCAGGCTGGGTCTTGCCAAGTAGGAATTATTCTGCAAAAGGGAAGATTGTATTGTTTCTGCATGACTTTTAAAAATCCATTAAACATGCATTTCAATGATCAGTGAATTGAAACTATACACTGGCATAGTGATATTTCCCCACTTAGTGTTTAATAATTTCAAACATGCTAGCTGCTGTTAATCACTGAATTGACATTTTCAGGTAGCTACCTGCAAAAACTCCCAGAACTTTTTTTAACTGAAAGGACCTAATTTAGAGTGTATCTCTACATGTCTACACACATATATTGATATTTAAACCTTTAGGTATTTGCAGATACACATAACTTGGTTGCTTGAATCTGTGATATTCCTTGCCATGTTTTGACGATAGCCCTAAAATTTGATATATTGATATAATTGATATATAATCTGATATATTGATATAATTTTCCATCAGAAAGTTGCCATTAATCTAAAAGCCAATGTTTCTAGCAACAGGTACATAGACTTAACAAACTAATGTAAGAGGGGAACAGTTTTGCTGAAGTGCTTTATTCTTTTAAATTTTCAGAAGCAATTCCATGGCATGGCAGCTCTTTGTGCCTTCCAGTCACACAGAAATCCATTTGCTGGAGTCTAGCTGTGCTCCTTTCGATCTTCCTCATGAAAAAAATGCAAGAGGTCTCCAAATCCTGGTCAGGGCATATTTCATGGAGGCCCAGTAAACAAGATACTTTCTTGTGTTAAAAGTTGCAGTTATCACAATGACACTTTGTGAAGACTTAAAACTGAGACTATGAAACTTTACACATCTCGTCCTTAAACCACCCCAGCCATAAACAGCAGACAATATTTTATATGCAATGTGTAAGGCATAGCTGATAAAAAACAAATCATATGCAAAACTGTGTTTACAGCAGCCAGGATTCTGAATATCCAGTAAAATCAAGATGTTATCTATTAAAGGTATGGAAATTATACTAAATAGGACAAGCACCAAATAAATTTGCAAGCCTAGCAGGGCACAGTAAATTTACAGATGTTTGCAAAGTGCTTAGCTTCAGGTAAAAAAAAAATTAAGCTGTATCTTCTTACCAAAGTAAAACAAAA
This sequence comes from Pseudopodoces humilis, assembly GCF_049639895.1. Classification (NCBI taxonomy): domain Eukaryota; kingdom Metazoa; phylum Chordata; class Aves; order Passeriformes; family Paridae; genus Pseudopodoces; species Pseudopodoces humilis. Next base: position 40,708,685 of record NC_142205.1, read on the forward strand.
AGGAAAATAAAAAGTTTTAGGAAAGAACAATTCTGTTCCAACAATCAGATAAAAAGTAGCAGGGACATAATATGCTAGGTTAAAGTGCTATTCCCCACCCCCCAGAATTTCCTCAGGTGACCTCTACACAGTGAAGAAAGTTAATGCAGCTGATTTTTTGCCTATAAGTTCACAAACTCCCTCACAATCCTGTTATCCATTGATTTCATTGCAAGGTGTCTGTTAGTAGCAAACAGCTGGGTACTGGGATAATCTTTAATCAACTTGACCCACATAATGAGAACAATGAGTGAAATCCAGATTCAGTAGCAGAAGTTTATTAATTGGATCAGTCTAACTGGATTACCACTATTTCCTGTAAAAAAAGGAAATGTCAGGGATGTGACAATTACCAAATAAAAGCATGAAAAGGTGTGATCTGCTAAAGAACAGTGTGGTGTGATATCACCAACCTAATATAGGAATACATCTACATAGTTCAGGTTATCCTTTTTGTGAAATTCTCTGTTGCTTTATTGAATCAACTGTTGCCCACTAAGTTAAGAAAAAGAATACATCTGGCTCTAAACTACAATGTAATCAATGAAGAAGAAAGAAAGACAAGCATTTTACTTCAATGTCTGCAAGAGTACAAGCAGAAACTTTGTGATTAGCCTCTCGAAAGTCAAGAAAATACAATGTATGTTGCAAGTCACAAGTTGCAAGTGCTTAATTTATTTGTAATAAATATCTCGTTGTTTACATTACCAACATCACATAATGTGTTATGCTGCCAACTTCTAGAAACATCCAAACAAGGCCATTTTTTAATCACATAAAGCTTTAGTTAGATAGAAATGCTATTTAGATTTATGGGCTAAATTTCAACTACTTCACTCAAAAATGCTAGACACAAACATCTGAAACAGAAATTGATGATGAGGTCATGCATGCTCACTGCAAGTACATCTGGAAGTAAGACAAGCCAACAGTCTAAACCATTTTCTTTGAACTTGACAAGCACGGTATGCTTCAAGGAATACAAGCTATGATATGCTTTTATACAAGTTCCAACCTTTGAATTGCGCACAAAATCAACTGGAAAATATGTGCAGAGTCAGAGCATCACCTGATGTGAAATATTGCTATCCAGTTAAGGACTAGATCAGCCCTTCTCCTAAGATGGATCTGCAAAGAGCCTTTGTACTCCCGGGGATCTTCGTTGGCTGGGATCAAAGCTCAGTTGTACAAATAGAAGTGAGGAGGAGTCACCATTGCAACTCCTGAACAAGTGCTCCTCTCCCGAGCCTCTATCCACAAATAGCTACATTATTATTCTGATTCCTGAATGGTGTCAATGAAAATATCCTTTAAGGTTTGCCTACAGGCTCAGTGAGACTAGCTGAGTGCTGTGATAGCTTCCCTCACTGCAGCAAACCAAGGGGCACAGAAAAATTGCTGCCACCAGTTCTCTCATTTTATTAAGTAGTGATGTGAAAAGCCTCTCCCTCTCCACCTCTTCCCTGCCCTGGGAGCTGTTTGTTTTTCAGTTCTGCAGGAAATATTTTTATAAGATCTGGAGCATGAAAAATGCCAGGATGTGGGACATAACTTATGTATCTCTAGGTATGGTTATGTTGGGACCAGTGAATTGGTTCCTATATGAATACCAAAACCTGAAGTCATGCCAAGTTACCTACACATGGACTGCCTGAATCACTGACAGCAGCAGAACTAACGCAGGTCCTGTTTCCTTTATTTCCTCTCTCAGGTTAGACTCACACTCAGGCCCTTTGGTGCAGAAAGAGACACATGAACTGTTCAGTATTTCCACTAAAAATTAAATATATTTTTGATTTTTAAAAATGTTTTATGATAAGCATGAAGAATGTAAGAATCACCATTTCAGCAATTAAAATGAAGTGCTCTATAGTCAGTCATTATCTATCAGCATTACATATAGCTAAAGGAAAGTGGAATGCATTAGTCATTCAGTAATTATGAAATAGGGCATTAAACATCAGTTTTCTGTTTGAAAACAAGGTCAAAATGAAAAGAAAACAGACAAAAATTGTAAGCATGCATCATCTTAATTTACATTTTATTTTCAGGCCAGATGCAAGGAAGCTCAACAACTGGGTCAGGCAGTTGAAATAGTATTTACTCTACCCTGAAAATCAGTTGGAAAGGAAAATTATTATATAAATAAAATTCATATAGGAATAAAAATAGTTTTCACTGTTTACATTTAAAGATAGGAACAACTGTATTTAAATTATTTTTCCAGGTACAATCATTTATACTAAGAATATGAAGGAAGAAAATTCTGGAAGGGCAGTGAGCCTCAAAGTATCTATTGATAATAAACACAGGGAAAGAAATAAACAGGTAAGAGAAATCTAAAAAACAGATGACACTGAGTTCCCCAGTTCACAAGACTGCACAAAAATCTTAAGAAACTTGCAGTTTACCTGTATTTTAAAGGCTACTTTGCCTCTAAGTATTACCAGAAAGAGAAAAATTCTTTAAGCAAACTCAAATATATTCTTAAAAGTTGTTAAACAGGCATAAACAAATATTTGAAAGTTTAATTTTCTCAAAGAGATGTCATTCTTCTATTTATACAAAAACACGTTGGTACAAACAGAACCATGATAATTTGTATTAGCTGTAGAATTTTCTCTTACTAAACTCTGTTATTGCCAGACTGTTTTGTACAACTAGATGTATAAAAATGCTGTTAATACAGCATCCTCACATGAAAGAAGTAACAGTGTTATTTCTAACTGGAAACATCAAGACCAAGAAAATCTCAGAAATGAATGGAATATTTATACAACATATTCCAAGTGAACATCACAAAAACTGTTTTGGAAAACTACATGAGATTTTTCACAGAAAAGTGCTGGAAGAGTTGGGATTTTTTTTCTTGCAGTCAACAAGTCAAATACAATAGGATAGCTTCTAAAAATTTTTAATCAAGGTCATACTTGAGCTATCACAAGCAAGAATTCTAATTAACACCCTAGCAGTCAGCAATTAAGTCTGCACATCTGATAGATTTACAACATAGACTGGAGAACTGCATCAGACTACAAACATTTATTTACATGGCAACTGCTATGGACAGGAGCTCAGGTTTTTGTTTTTTTTTTCAGAAAGCCAGTGATCTTGTACAAAAATGAGGAAATGCAAAGGTGCTCCTGCCCTGGGAGATTTAACTGTTTCCTGTAATCATATCCAGTAGATGGATGCTGTGCCCATATCAGAAGTTAACAGCATCCCTCAAGAGAGACAGCAGAGGCTGTAAGATCATTTATCCCAGGGAATGTGTGGAGGATGGGGGAAAGGGAGTGCAGAAAGGGTGGAAGTTCTATAGTTCTGCCTCTCATGATCATGGAAATAATGGCAGCCACAGGACCACCTACCTTCTCCATAGCTGAGCTGAGTTCATGTTTATTTGTGGAGAATAAATCCCCTTTGGTTACTGGTTTGGTTGGGATTTTTTTCCTGTGGTAAATCTAATATCCTAAGCCTTTAAAATCATGGCTGTTAAAGAGATGATGAACAGAACGTAAGGTGTATCACACCTCCCATAATATGCTAGTTCAGCATGGAATATTGCATCCAAGTTTATTTTCTTTATCTGAAAGTGATATTTCTTCACCTAAAGTGATCATAATTCTAGACACCATGAAGCCCTTGAGTTTCAAAACTCTGATAGCATGCCTGCATCCATGTTGCTCCTGAGGTGGACCAGCACAGTGTGGTTGGAAAACCAGCACTGGCCATTCTCCATTGCAGGGACGCTGGCACTCCTGAAGCAGGAGAGACGTTTCTTGCAGAGTTCACCGCTCACTGAGAGTGCAGCTTCCTGCTGGCCAGGAGAGGGGCTGAGGGGGGCAACAGGGGCTGTGCAGGGCAGGGACCTGCCCCTCTGCCCCTGTCACCTGCATGCCCAAGGCAAGTTGTCCTGCTGCTGCCTCTGCACCTCCTAGGGAGCGGGACTGAGGCATTACTAATTTACTATACATAAACTAGTGAAGAGTACACACCTCACCGCCTTATCAAAGCATATCTGTAAATCTGAAGAGCCTGAGGATATTGTATTTTGGTTTTGCCAACTCTTTGTCTATCAGCAACTCTCTGAAATGGACTATATTCCTGGAATATTTAAGAAGAGAATCCCTAAGACTGTGATCTTTAAGAAATTAAACAGAATCAAGGAAATTAATAAATGTTCCATTTAATTCAAGTTGTTTCAAAAACATTTTTTATTTTTTTTTTTTTTTAACCTGAATATATTACTTTTCCTTGTCTGAGTCAATAGAATAATGGCTAGGTAAGTAACAGTCAAGCATCTGTCAAGGAGAAATTGTACTTGACCTGGGTCAAGAAAAAATGACCAGTCTTCTGTTCAATGTCAGGTATTAGGGTAGAACACACCATGTACCTTGACTTGAACAGTTCTATCAGATGTAATGTAAAAGCCTCACGAACGCAGTCTAAATAAAAGCATTGCAAGACATAGGAAAATTGTACTCAAAGGTTAATTGTTCCCTGAAAAGTAAAATGATAGACAGATACCAAAAGGTAAGTAAAGGTCAGTATCATGCAGCATTTTCATTAATTATTTATAGCAATTAGAAAGTACATTTATTAAATTTGCACATGACATTTGGCTGAAAAATGCTGCCACCTTGTTGAAGGACAAGGTTAACATAGAGACTAAAATTAGAGAAATGCCTTAGAGGGGGAAAAAGCCTGTCAGACACCAGGTTTTGACACCTAGGTAGGAATAAACAACACAAGATGGGAAAAAGCATATTGAGTAGCAGTTCTAAGATCAAATTTGGTGCAGGACAGACGAAGGTGGAAGGGAGAAAGGAGAAATTATGATTGCAGTCTGAACATGTTTAACAATATCAAGCCATGATGGCAAAAAGCTGTGATGTGTAACTATCAACAGAGCTTGCAAATTGGATGGGGAAAAACACCCATAATTTTACTGCTGCTCTTGGTTTTTGAAAGACTGTAGCCTGACTGCCATGTTTTGGTATTCTGCACAGACCTAGTCCACTTAGTGAGAGACCAGCATGAAAAAGGCTTCAATGAAACCTCATTGCAGCCTTCCAGAAGCTTAAGGTGGTATATAAAAAGGAGGGAGAGGGACTTTTTGTACAGGCAGACAGTGACAGGGCAAGTGGCAATGGTTTTATACTGAAAAAGGTTGGGTTTAGATTAGATGTTAGCATGAAATTCTTTACTCAGATGATGGTGAAAGACTGGAATAGGCTGTCCAGAGAAGCAACTGCTGCATCATCTCTGCAAATGTTCAAGGTCTGGTTGGATGGGGCTCTCAGCAACCTGGTCTAGTGAACTGCATCCCTGTCCTTGGCAGAGGGGCTGGACCTAGATGATCTTTAAGGTCCCTTCCAGCCCAACTATTCTATTACTAGGAAAGACAAAGGGAAATTACAAGGGAAGACTGAAGGAGCTGGGGTTGTCTAATGTACTGAAGAAAAGACTAAGGGAAGATTCAGACAACATGCTTTGCATATATTAACTGCCAGAAAATAAACAGTCCCTGTTAGTGGTGGATATGGAAGACGTTGTGAAACAAAACCCTTTTTACTCTATTTCCTTCACAAGTCTGAAGTGACTGGAAGATAACATTTATATGTAAACTAATGATTTTCAATAATAATGCTTCTAAATAAAAGAAAAACTTTGTTTTCTTCATGTGTATCAGTTTCACAAGGAATATTTCAAGACATATATTTAAGTCAGTAAGAAAATATTTTAATAAACAAATCAGCTTGCAATGCATACAGTATTATAGACTAAAACCAAAATCACTACCCACCATTGCAACAGTAAACTGCAATTTATGATGACATGAAGTTTAGCACCTGAATGAAAAAAACCTAATAATTAGTAACAATAAAATGATTTAGCTTTGATTAATAAAGTCCTTTGATTTTCTTACTATTCCAAGAAAAACAGACACAAGTATTTCCAGATTTTCTTTCATGCCAAATGTTTTTCATTTTACACTTGGCTGAAGCAAGTTAGGGTAAATGTTGGACACACATTTTTAAAATGATTATGTATTGTGATCTACCAACACTGTCTTTCTATTTGAGTTAAACGTTAGCACCATCTACTGGTCCAGAAGGTCCTTTCAAACTTTAGAAAAAGCTGTGGAAAGTGATCCAGCCAAAATGATGCAAAATGATACTGACAGTAAGATGTAGTTTTTCAATCCCTGTACAGGCAAAAGAAGAGAAAAAGGAAAATATCATCTTGTCATTACTGATACCACCTGAAAAAAAAAGTAGAACAAAGTACAAAGTTTCATTTAGGCAGAGATTATATGAAAAGAATGAAAGGCTTAGAGAGTTACAAAGGTTTGGATAGTGAAAAATATGATCTACTGTGGTGCAACACTAATCTGCAGTGTGAGACACAGAAGTTCTAGTTCTAGACTGAGTGATGCCTAATGGATAGTCACCAAAAATATTGGGAAAGATCATCTTCAATATCAAGTTAGGGACCTATGGATCCTGGATAGATTGACAAAAAGAATCTGGTATCACTCTGCTAGCATTCAGTGCTTCAAATTCCACTAGAAAATTACTTCTGCCCTGCATGTTAAAATCCAGTAAGTTAGCTTGTTGTAGACCACCACTGCTGTATCAATTTAGGATCATTACATTACACTGTAATTACAAAGGTCAATTAACCTGTTGCATTTTTATATCCTTTGTTGAACCTGACCCTAAAAATGTAATCTACTTGCTGGTATGTTATTGGGACAACTGCTCATTCCCCTGCCCCACAGGCAGTCCCTGGCATCCAGCCTCCTGGCTCTGCTACAGTCTTCATTTACATCCACTGCTCGTCATACAGTTATGGAACTAAAATCTTCATTCCTGTAAAAATTGTTCACAGTTCTTCAGGTTTCTTTGAAAACTTAATATTGCATGATATCACTTTCAGTTTCATAATGCAATACTTGCAAGGAGGAGAAATCTGAGATACAGCTGTATACCACATCATGCTGTTTCTAGAGCTAGAGGCAAGCAAGACATATTAGGCAAGAGACCTAATTACATTACCTTGATTTCCTTAAATACAAGGACTCCCCACATTGCAGCAACAAGGCCAGGACCCTAAAGAATAAGGTTAATTTATACATTACAGCATTTCATTAAAATTTACTCCTTCTCATTACTACTCTCAGGATGGTTGAATTTTGTCTAGATAACATGTTTAGGTCTTTCCATTCTGTATAAATAAAGCACTCATGACAAAAGCATAAACATCACTGAAATATCTACTAAGTAAGATATAATAAAAACTTCAGGAAGGGTTAAAGAGTCAAGAAACTGCTGTTTTTTTTGCAGTAGGCATAATTTCTTTCTAAATTACACTGTGGAGTCTGCTCCAGATGTTACATGCTCTTTCAGTAGACTCCAAATAACATACCTCACTTTAGTCCAAATTAGAGTTCTCAATGTTTCCTAACATTTCCTTTATTAGCACGACTAACTATTGGATGAAGTTTGATTTTATCGCTCAATATGATTATCAAAAGATTGAAACATAGATGTATTTCCTGTATAGCTGGCATCTGGACAAAGCACAAAGCCAGCCAGGGACACAGCTCAGGGAAACTCCTGATTTTCCATGATGTCGTAGAGGAAGGGAGCAATGATCTGAATTTTCATCTCTGATGAGAAAATATCTGAATATGAAGCAAAAACTGGTTCTGTTAATGCTTCCCATTAGAGCTGTTCTGAGAAACACTTGACAGATGTTCGGCCAGTGACCTTCCTCTCTTCATCCTCAATGCAGCTGATGGGACACAGATACAGACAGCAAACAGTGTCTCATGCTAAATGTATGTGTGGGTGCTGTTTCCTAGTGACATTGCCAACTATTATTTGAGGAATAATAGCGCTGTGAGAGGAATGCACTTTAAAAAATGGAATGAAGAAAGGGATGTGATGCATACCTCTCCAAAAATTTTCTCCAGCATGAAATAAAGCAGCAGTTCTGAAGCTGTGGTCCAGATACACAGTTTCTCATCAGTGTTGTTCCTACATTTTTCATTCTGTGATTTTACATCCTTGCCCTTTAGGCATACTGATAACTAAATTACTAAAGCTGCTTTCCATTAATCCTTCAATTTCTAATTAGAATGATCTCAAGTTGGGTTTTTTTTTTTCATTGCATACTGCAGAGTATATTTTGACTTACTGCATCTTGAGGCAGAGCTTAATCTATTAAAGTTGTTTCATTAGTTTGCTTCCAAAATACAGCTGTTAAGCAAAACTTTGGTCTTAATAAATATTAACTCTCATTTGCCACCTTTGCGTCTCCAACTAGTGGAGTGTCAAGAGAGTAAATGCAAAAAGAGTTTACTTTTACCTAGTAATTGGAATTTATGCTTTAAAGGTACATAATAAACTGGAATAAAACAGACACAGAACAGGCCAACCTATTTTCCACACATTTGCATAAGAACATTATTTTCAGTAGTACATAATCTCTTCTGTTTGTTCAAGAACTGTAAAAAGAAAAAATGCTTGACTTAACCAAGAAAAATGACTACTAGGGGATAAACTCACAAATTCAAAAACATCCAGACAAAAATGTACTTCCTGGGATGAAAGCATAAAATAATTCTTCTTTTGAATCTTTTAATTCAATTAAATAGTTAATATTGATATAATTCTGTTTACAAAGCTTTGGCTTTTGGATAACCTAAAGACTCCCATTCTCAAGTCTTCTGGTTTTCCTTATGCTTGACACCGACCAAGATGGTGCTTGTCACAATCATTCATACTCCTAAAAATCCAAAGACTAGTGCAGACAAGCAGAGGAGGCACTGTATCCTTTTGACTAAAAATGCTCTAGACCCTTCATAATTTCAACTCAGTTCCAAAAACAGAAGGGTAAAAACCCCAATCACTTTTAATTCTAGTTAGAGGTTTTATTTTTTATATACATACTGCAGTAATTATTGGAAAGCTGACGACAGCACTGAGATAGTGATTGGCCAGGAACCAGCAGCAATTGGCTATTGCCCAAAGCACACCAGAAACAAACCCTAGAAAAAATAAATCCTAATCAAAAACATGCATAGCAAGGTACAGACAGCAGTTTTATACTTATAGCATAATAAAGCAATTGTATATATGTATTTTAGTATGTTAACTACTTTAACAAGCTGGCTCTGGCAAACCAAAGCAATGCTCAAAGGATAAAAATCAGCTACTCCAACAGAAGTAGCAAATTAATTAAAGTTCATTATTTTCTGGGCAATGTGCTCTCCACTCTGACAATCAGTTTTTGAAAATCTGCAATGTCACTTTGTTCTAGTCTCAGATTAGAACAAAAGTTATCACCATCTCCTTAATTAATTAACCTAATAGAAGTGTTCTTTCAAAAGAGACAAGAAGTCAAATGAAGATGCTGGAAAGGTGAACCACAATTCCAAATTGAACCAATCACTGCAAAATGGTCCAAAGAAGTAGCTGAAATGAATTGCTAATTTAAAAAACAGTCATACCTGGTAATATGGCCTGGGGATAAACGTAAGGCTTATTTTTCCTGACTGCACAGTAGATCAAAAAGTAGATGGTACTTGTAAGAAATATTCCACTGAAGTGTGCAAAAACATAATCTAAATCTGAAAGAGAAAACACAAGATGTTTGTAAAAAAAACAGTTATGAATTTTAACAAAATTATTTTCACTGATAACATTCATGCTGACAAAAATGCATAAAGGTGCAACTCTTAAAAATTCAAATCTCATTGTGTTGAACACAGCTGCCAATCTAACTGAGGATGCATACAATCAATGACACCTATTAAACATGAACTAAATGCTGTGCTTATTACAGGCTTATAAGCATTTCTATGAGCCATTATTTTCAGAACTCTATTACATATTCCTGAATTAATTTAATAAAACCTTGAGAAAATCTTCATGTGAGGCTACAAAACTGGGGCGGGGATTTTACATAATTGTAGATGGTCAAGAGGTTGTAATTATGTTCCTGTATTCCTGTATCCTTGTTTTGTTCTGTACATTAAAGGGCAAGACAACTGCACAGACTATGTAAGTTAAATATAGCTCAGTTTTGTCCTTTTTCAATCTTGAAGGATGTATCAAAATTTTGATCACTATAATTATGAACAATAACAAATCCATTATGGCTTTTGTACGTGCTAACAGAGTATTTCCAACATGATAAAGCAGAAGCATGTATCAAGGTGATCCTTGTCTCCTTGGAGTTGTAATTTCTCAACAGGAAAGGTAGCTATGGTAATGATAACATCTGTTCTGCCTGCCTGGGGAATACATACATTGCAGTATTCAAGAGAAATTGTATATGACAATGGCAACATTATGTGCTCTCAGCAGTACTTTGCTCTTAAGGTGCTGCAGGCATTACCCGATAGAGTATAACCCAAGGCTTAAGGAAAATGTTTTTGGGGGAATGTTGTTTGAAAATGGCAATTAGGCTTATGTTAAACCATTTCAATTAAAAAAACCCATGGTTTTAATTACTTATGTTGTTACATATCTGTTCTCCTCATCACTTATGATCAATCATAGCTTCCTTTATTGCTGTTGGCAATTGGCAAGCTCGTGCCCTTGTTTAACTCACTCTCCACTCATACAAACTCTGTTATTTGAGAATGCTAGCACTTAATGCCTTCAGAAACATACCTGAGTTAAGTATGGTAGTCTTTGGGTTATTTTTCAGTGTTTTTCATGGTGTAACTCACCTCTGAGAAAGAGGGAGTGCTAGGGCAATGATTATGGCAACATCTAAAGTAGTGCAGAACTGATAAATCGTCATGGTGCATTTTCAGGCATATCAAGAATTTGACCCTATGCCTTCAAAAAAGCATGAGAACACAATGATGAAATGAAGTAGGAGTGATCTATTTGCCTTTACCAAACTGACTTGCTCCTGTGTATACAGTTTCATTTCTTCTTCCATGGTCCTTGATGTAAAGTACTGGTACAAAACTGGAACCATAGAGTATTCCAGCTACTACAGCCAGGCTACAGCCTCTTTAAAAAGAACAAAAATTGAAGAAAATAGCCTTGCATTAATTAAGGAAATAGACCACACATGTAAGCCCAGCACTGCAGGTAAAAACTGTGCATCATATAAAAATTGCTAGCTATAAAAATAATACGTTTTAGCACATTTTTATTTTCTAGTAGAGAAATGGTTCACATAGTTTCCCTCTAGTTTGTAGCCAAGCAACACAGACAATTCCTGCTTGCAAAAGCCAGCAATCTAGATTAATGACATGGGAAATTAAGTAACTGAGATTTCTTAAAAGCAGAGCTAGGGGACAACAAACAAAATTTCAATTAAAAATGCTCCCACCCCACCTTTGGCTGCAATCTATATATTCTTTATAACTTCCCAGGATCATTGCCTCTTCAGTCCCCCTCTCCATCTCCAGATTGCTGTGATCTTGGCAGTCTAGACTCCCCACACTGGCTTCTTGTTAGCTTGCTTCCATTTTGGAGCACTTTTAGTGTCTCCTTACCATGCTGCCATGCCTTCTCCAGCTGTATTCACTTGGAAACCACACCTGGAAACATGTCATTAGCACAGTCTTCTTAACCCAGCTCTGTAATTACTGAGTTGATATTGTTACTTACTTTGCCCAATTATATTTTTCACAGTAGTACCTAATACTTAATAGGTAAGGTTAGTCAACAGTGCCGATGGAATCATCTAAATAGTTGTGCAACTATACTATACTATACTATACTATACTATACTATACTATACTATTGTACACTATACTAGTATGTAAAAACCTGTTATTTATTAGTGTGTGGCTTTGCTAGGAAACCACAGGACACAAATTCTTCTCTTACACTGTGTTTAACTACTTTCTCTGGCTGCTTTCTATGCAACAGCAAAGGAACTGTTAGCGACTTACATGAGTCTCCTTTTTGCTGGAGAAAGTTTGTTCTCCCATGAGTCCTCAGTGGTCTCTTCAGAAACATTAATAGACTGCAAAAAAACATGGATTTTCATGCAAATTTAGTTAAGTTTGATTCCTTAAAATGTGCAATTTCTTAAAGCATCTTCTGTGATTCAGTCTGGTAGACTGGAACCTCTAGTTCACTAGAACACTCTCAGGGCTCTCTGTTCAGGTAGCCACTGAGCACTGACCTCTAAGGTCAATGTAAGGTACATTGGTACATGTACATTGTAAGGTACAATGGTAGGAGGAACCAATGGTTCTCCAGCTCTCCTTGCATACTTTGGGCTCCCTAAAGAGCAACAGCCAATCTGATACCCCCCACTGGCCTTCAGCCAATACCACAGCTGATGATGAGTTGACTCTTGAGAGTCTCCTGGCTCTGCAATGTGGCAAAACCTGGCCTTTTACTTAAGCACCCTCAGAGCTTTACAGCTAACCTTTAATTGAAATAGCTTCCTCCCATATAAGAAATACATACTCTCCATCATCATGAAGAAGGACTTTCTAAGCTGTCTAAAGATGACAAACAAGAAAGAACAATTGGAAATACCTCTTCTGTTGCCAAGATCCACAGATTAAGATACAATCAGTACATATTTATGTTGTTTTTTGCAGCCTACTATAAATCCTAGCAAATCTGACTAACAAATACATTTTTTGTTTTAAAATGGATATGTATTTTCACTACTTTAAATAACAACTGTAGAATACTTACACTTTCTCTCAGTAAAGGTGTGCTTTCTAATGAAGCTGAAGAACTCTGGACTTCAGTTTTTATAAAAAGAAATATGACAGCACTCAGAAGAGAAAAATACACCAATAAATACCATGTCAGCTCAAAATGATGTAACATTTAGTGTCCAGAGACAAAAGTTTTATTTGGAGGCATATTCCTTTCTTTTCATTATTACCCTAGACTCATTGCAGTATAATTTTTAAGTATTAAACTTAAAAAATGCAATTGCTTTATAGCCATAACTTACTATGATTATATATATATAAAACATATAAATTTAATAATTTTAAGTTGTTAATTTAACTTAGCTAACAACCTAAGTGAAAGTAAGTAAATAAATCGGTTTTTGTATCACTTTATAGGTCTTTCTTATGTAACGTTATTGAAACATCTTTAAACAGTGTGTAGTTACAGCCACATTAACAGCAGATGCTTTAGCTAACAGTGCCCTTTTGTACTGAACCACACATAAATGGAACACATGCTTGAAAATTCTATATGGAACAGCTTAAACCTGCAAATAATTGCCTCTGTACTCACGGAAAAAAGTTAATTTTTAGTCTTCCATCATATGTGAGGGATGGACTACTGCTGCTACAGGGCCTTGTGAGCATGCAGGAGGAAAAGGGACATTGCTCAGTGGTGCTGAGCAATATCAGAGCATTAAGTGAATAAAATGGAGAAGAAAGGGTAATATTACTACTCTTAACCCTGCTTCCAGGAGATCAGATAAATACACAACAGAACTGGAAGGATCAGTTTTGTAGTTTCATGAAAAACATTGTAATGACCTAGGAATTTCTTCTCCTAGCTGTAAACAGAACATTTCCATTTGAAAAAGGATTCATCTCTTACTGATGGATAAACATAGGTATAAAAGGATGTCAGTTTCCTCCAGAGGAAGCATACAGATTCCACACAAGAGGATAAAATGAAAAGCTTACTTATGAGCTCCACGGAGCAACATACACAGGCTTTGTGCAGTTTGCCAGGAAAACATTTGCTCAAAAAAACAATCTCTCTTCCTGTTGATCACTCCTCCATGGTATCTCAGAAACAGGAAGCAGGTGGTAAGCTGCATGAATTCATCAGGCAGGAATAGCAGTACTGCTACTATTTTCTCAGTGCCTCCCAAAATCATATGCCACATGTAACAGGAATGGGGGGTACAAAGCTAGAGAGTCTTGGGGAAGAAGAAAAGTGGAAGCAAAAATCATGAATCTAAGGCAGAAGCTCTCTCCTACCAATCAGAAATGACTTCATTATCTTCATGTTCCTAATACCCTCCTTTTCTAAAAGGCATTATGTTCATCTTCTGTCAGGATTGTTACAGTAAGTTTTTAGGATTTAGGGCCATCTTCCCAGCCACCCAGATGAAAAGCAAGAACACTGCTACATAACAAAGATCTTTCCTCTGTGTTTGGACCAAAATGTATGCTCATTTTGGTCTCATACAAATAACAAACAAGCAAAAAGAAAGAATAAAGTCCTTCCAAAGATTGTGAAGGAAGACTCTGTAGGGGAATTTCAAGTGTGACTTAAGACTTATATGACACGGAGCTATTGCAGGCAAGAAAACATGCAAGGCCTCTGGCCTTTCATGGACCCCAAAAAGAATCAGGGAAGGGGTTCTGTGGTATACGTAGTTATGAGATTAAGATTTGTACCCCTGACTGAGTGAAGTGAGATCAGAAATCTGAGGTTTTCTCAACAAGATTCTTCTGGTCAGTCTTTCCTCTGATAAGATTTGAGGAAAGGGGACCATTAGAATAACCTATCTAGGGAGGCAATCTGTGTGTCTCTGCTTTGCCTTTAACATGCCTACCAGCAAAAAAATATACTTCTGTGTTTATGGATAACCATTTCACCCCTGTACTTGATATGTCTGTATCTACATGAACACTGACCAGCTAGGAAGGGATAGCTCATGAATTTGGAAGTAAACTGATTTGCCAAAAAATCTTCAGTACATTCATTCTCTTGCTAAATCATCCTGGTGGTTGGTTATTAAATACCTATTTGATGTAACAGAAGTTCATTACAAGTATCAATTTTTACCTTATAAGTGACAGTCCAGCTCCAATGTAATTTAAGATTGGTCTTGACACCTCTTCTGGGTCAATTCCAAACCAACCAAACCTGGAACATTTGACCAGTTTCACTTAAATGCATTGACTTTATACAAGTAGCTAAATTATAACCTAACCTTTGAAATCTTGACTCATGTAAATAATTCTGCTTAAGTATA
Source organism: Pseudopodoces humilis (assembly GCF_049639895.1). Lineage (NCBI taxonomy): Eukaryota > Metazoa > Chordata > Aves > Passeriformes > Paridae > Pseudopodoces > Pseudopodoces humilis. Next base: position 40,723,688 of record NC_142205.1, read on the forward strand.
TATTTTCAGTATTAGATCAGTGATTTAGCTGGCTTGCAAAAAGCTATGTCTCCTTTACAAGAACAACCTTGAATTTAATGTGTATTTTTAAAATATGTATATTTAAAAACTGAAGTTAAATTATCAGGCCAAATTGCAGAGGAAAAAAATACAAATACCTACTAGTTTTACATAAAGAAATACATTATTTATTGACTTAATAACATCACTGGGCATTCCTTGTTCTATTAAAACAGAGGAAATACAAAAAGCTGCAATAGTTAACTTCAGTACTTTCCACTAAGAAGGAAGAAGTTTTAATACATAGGATAAATCCTCTTTAGTGATACTTGGCAGTGTTATGTTAATGGCTGGAGCTGATGATCCTAAAAGTCTTTTCCAACCTGAATGACTCTATGATTCTACAGATGAGTTTACACTGCAGTTATTAATGTAGAATTGGCAACATTAATTATTAAATTACTTAAGATTTAAAGCCTACTCACCTTGAACTTGCCCAACCTGTCAGCAAATTAAAAGAAGCCCATATCAAAAGGCCAAGAGCTAAGCCAATAGTTTTAACAATAGGGACAACTGTAACATTGCCTGAAATACAAAAGCCAAAACCAAAATCAGTTAGAAAATAGAATGTGACTTTGTATATGTTTCCTTTAGGTTCTGTGCCTGGTTGTAAGGCAAAGAAATTTAGGAAGCTACAAGGTGGTAAGAAACAGTGTTTTTAAAAAATAAATACACTGAACTTAGACTTTTCCTCCCTATAGTTACGAACATTATTTTTGGTGTGAATTTGCCTCCTATAAAATAAGCATAATAAAGGAGTATTTGCTATAAGGATACAGTTCCATTAACAGTGAAGCTTTAAATAACTGAATAAGTACTTAAAAACTACTATCTTACATATGGAAAAGTTTCAAGAATTGGAATCTCTTTATCCTTACCTGTAGCCCACACAAAACCTCCAACCATAGCCAGAGGCCAAAACCGGGGGCAATTCTGGATCAAATTGACTACCAAAGAAACTATCCATATGGAGGCACAGAGAATCCACTGGAAGAACATGCCTGTGGAAAAATCAAATGCACACAATAGGGAGTTTGCAGAATACTGCATGTGTGAGTCTCTTAATAGAATATGTTTATCTTAGATACAGTAGTAGAGAAAAAAAATCACAAAGGTGGCCACTGCCTTTTTGGATGTCAAGGAACCTTGTTACAATTTATTCGAGGGATCTATTTTTTGGGTGGGTTATAATTTGGTCAGCTTCTTCCTAATCATGCATTCTTCTACAGAGCTGCAAAAGACACTTTGCTGGCCAAGGTTTATACAAGCCCTTACTTTTAAACACATGAAACTTTGATGGACTTCTGACAAAGATGATATTCAGTTGCTGCAAATTCCTCCCACCACTCCAGCAGTTGCTAACACTGACAGCAACGGGATAAAACATTTTCCAAGCTCATGATTCTCCAGTAATCCCAGACACTGAGGATGGTCAGTGACAGATCTCTTCTACCTCTGTAGATTCTTGAAGGGTCAATAGTTAACTTTATGCCAGCTGTGCTAAGACTATCTCTTGAAAGCCTAAGCTTGTCTTGTTTGGGTCATACTTGGCACCAAGAGCAGAGGCTACATCCAGCCTGCAAGGTAGGTACTATATTGCAATAACATAATGGCAGATATATTCATCTACAGATCTGGTAATTGGTTATGCTTCACATAAACATGAAAATCTAACATAAACCTAGTAAAGTGACAATATTCCAAGTAGGAAATAGGAATGATTAATTCCTCTTACCAAGTCACCAAACAAAATTACTACAATTTCAGCTTTTGTTTTTATGTTAGGTGCACAGTTGAAAAGCAATGCTGCAAAGCCCAACAACTTTTACCTTATTTATAAATAACACCATATGTATCTGAGAATCCCCACCAGGGCAGGACAAAAAACATTTCACTCTGCATTGTGAAATTCTTATGAAATGTACATCATCCCTGTCAAAGTGCACAACTTCTAAAAGGGCTCTTCTAAAGATATGCCATATCCTGAAGCAGTATTATTGGTTTATACCCTAACAACAGCAGACAAAATTAAACACAGTCTCTGGATTAAGCTCTGATGATGGCCTTGAAACTCTCATAATTTTCTGGTAAAATATTATTCCTTTTAGCAAAAATAACAACCCAAAGAAAATAATATAATTAAGTTTACCGTCACCAGTATCAAATTTCTTGACAGGCACAAAGTTTGTCCCAAATAGAAGGACAGCTACTGTGGAAGAGGTAAAACCAATAGCTAGATCTGTTCCATTGCTGATGTTAGCAGCACTGTAAGCTTTCCCGATATTCATCTTTGTTCTGAAGGTGCTTCTTTTTGTGGAGTTGTTTTGCTGTAGGTCCTGACAGAATCTGGAATAAAAGAGTGAAATTAAGTATGTGGACAACTAATTGATACCAACCTAATTTAGAAATCTGTAACTTAAAGGACCCTACTTATCAATCTCTCAAAGCTGAAATGAACTGCAAAGAGGTTCATGTAGAAAAGGTTTGTGTAGAACCCCATGAAACATGCCATAAAACATAAATAAAGTGACTAGAATAGATAAACAAAAATACCCCAGTATTGTATGTTTTATCTGAAGACACAAAAAGTGAACGTAGAGGTTCATTCAAAGGTTATGAGAACCATTCCAGTGTAGTTTTCCCTTCCCCATTGTAGGTGGACTAGCTACTGTCTGGAGAGAAAAAAATGTGAAATAGGATGGTGGAAATTTTGCCCAGTCTTGTAAAAGATGTTGTGACTGCACTCTCTGCACAAGAACTGAGCTGCTGAATATTCTTTCATCTTATTTTACCTAGTCTTGCCTTCTCCACAGTCCTTAGGACACTGAGAACTCTATCTGCTGAAGTTATATTCTTATCCACAACCTCAGCAGGGACATCAGTGATTGCTGAAATTATTTACATTAGCAAATGAAAAGTTTAATTACACAACTAATACAGGAATTTAATTTCTAGAATTCTTCCCCTTGAAAGCTGTCAATATAATTTTTAACTTCAGTATTTAAGAGAAACAGTGATGACATTTAAAAGATGTTATTACAATGGCACAGCTATTTCCATTAATACTATCTTTTTTTCCCTCACTCATCTTTCTTTCCTACTTACAGGATAAGCTTTTCCAAGCACTTTTCACTGTATTTAAGACTACACACTACAAAGTGTGTCTCACCCAGGACCTGTAGACACTGAGCAGTGCAAATAATAGCACTACAACTTCTTCAAAGACTTGACTTCACAGGATACACCGTGACACGCTGTGAACAGATTAATATACATAAAGGCTGACATCAGCTTTCTTCATTCCATCAAACTTGACTCACTGAGTGAATACATTTAACTCATCTAGTAAACAAGTAAGGCACAAGAGTTGGGTTTTTCCCAGAAGACCTTCATGCTGTTAAGGATGTAGAAATAAAGCTGATTACACTGCAGCTCTGTGAATGCAGGAATCGATTTAGTCTTCACATTTCAAAGTCTGTATCTTACTTGCATAGTGACTTACTTATTTAAAGTGGTTTATCAGTCTGTTTAGTTTTGCACAGAGAAATGTTACTTTAAAAATATTTCAGTTTTATATCTACTAAGAGAACTATGCTGCATGGCAATATACTTTTCTGCTTATTTCCTATCTTCCAAAAATCTCTATATGGTGTACAGTGAAGACCTTTGCACAATTGGAGGACCAGAATCATCACCACAAAGGTGGAGAGAAAACACATCTTCCACGTAACTAAGAGTCATGCTTCATTCACCCTGCTTAGAACTCTCCAACTTTCTAAAACTTGGGACACTTTGTTCCAAATTTTGCTAAATTTCACACCCAGCTTTCAACTCCATTTCAAATCCTACGAGAGAAAGCTTAATCCAACAAGGCCTGAAGCAACCTGCTCTAACTTTGATGGCAGCACTGCTTTAAGCAGGGAGTTGAGCCAGTGATCTACAGAGGTCCCTTCCAAGCTAAGTAATTCTATTGTATCATCAAATGTCAAGAGCGAATAAGAAGTTGTCACACAACATTAAGTTGACAGTATTTTTTCTACATACTTTCCACATCAGAGAACTTCTGAGAGTTCACTAAAAGCCTCTTCTTTTCAATCCTATGGTATTGCCAGATGGACTTGCATATGCCACCAAACACTTAAGAGGTAACAAATGCCAAACCAGAACATTTGTTGAAGCTGCTAGCTCTTAAAGCATAGCTGTTGCATCTGCAACTCAAGCAGATGCAATTGCAATTGATACTGTAAACTGCCCTTGCCGAAGGGCACTTGAGGATTCCCAAGCAGCAGAAAAAAATAGTTTTGTTGTTGGATGTTGGAATTTTGTTGGCACCCATTGCTCTTTTTCTACTAAGCTTACTGCACAGTGGTGGTCTGCATTTCCACACTTGTCTCAGAACTATCACACCCACAACAAATCAGGATGCTCACTTATTGCAACAGCAATACATTGCTGCTATCTCTGCAGATAGGGACAAAATCAAGAGGCCCTGTCTTAGACAGCTTTCACCTCAATGGTGATCCAAATTGCTGCTAAGGTTCCAAAGAACTTCTTTGCTAACTGAGCGGGTATTTTTAAATTTTGCATGTCATACTGACTGTTTGCACGTTTTTTCCTATAATGCATTTACCAGTAAGGGTACACCCTTAGTAGACTCCTGCGAGTTCCGAGGGGGCTCAAATCAACGTGCCCAAGCAGCAGCATAACCCTTGCTCTAGAAATGTATCTTGGCTCCCCTGAAGTGAACTCTTTAAAAAGACTTTCTTCAGGCACTGTTTTTACCAAGTGCTGTCACGGAACAAGGAAAACACTCAGCTACGAGCTCCACCCGGGCCGCTGTGGCTTCACTGACGCCATTGCGCCGGGGCTGCGCCGGGCTGCGGGCGGAACACGGCCCGGCCCTCGCCCCACGGCAGGGCAGCCCGGCTGCTCGGCACTGCACCCCGGGGGGATACCCCGAGGGGACACCCCGACGGGATACCCGAGACCCCGTTCCAGCCAGACGCCTTCCTTCCCCCAGCGGCCTGTGGCCGGCTCAGGGCCGCGGCGAGTTTTAGGGCGCTCCGCTCCGGGGCGGAAGGCGGCCGGGATGAGCCCGCACCCACAGATTCCCGGTCCCGGCCCTCCGTGCGGCCACAGCCCCGCGGCCCGCGCCCACTGCCGCCGGGCCCGCGCCCAGCCCCGCCGCCGCTCACCGCGGCCTCCCGCCCGCGCCTCGGCCCGCCTCCCCCCGCCTGCTTCCAGCCGCTTCTTCCCACTGGCCTCTTCCTCCCGTCCGGGAACGGGGCGGAGGCGAGCGGGGGGCGGTTTTCGGCTGGTGTTGTCTCGCCGCCATGGCGGAGAGGATGTACCGGGGCGCCGGCTTCCCGTCTGGCGGGGAAGACTCGCTAAGAAAAAACATAAATTAATGCACTCATGTCGTGATAAAAGCACCTTTGGGCCTCTCTACCGTAAGCGCGCGGATGAGACAGTTCCCTCCCTAGTGGAAGTGCAGCTGAGGACTCAGCAGGCCGGTGCTGTGACCGTAACTAAAAAAATCACAGAATCAATTAAGTTGGAAAAGATCTCTGGAGATCACCGAGTCCAAGCTGTGACCCAAGACGACCACGTCAGGTAGACCATGGAGTGCACGAAGTGCCACATCCCGTCTCAAGCACCTCCAGGAACAGTGACTCCACCACCTCCCTGAACAGTCCATTCCAGAGACACACATCACCTGCTGTGTGTCTCGCCAGTCTTCAACACATCTGGGGACTCCACCATCTCCCTAGGCAGTATATTTCAATATTTTCTGTGAAGAAATTCTTCCTAATGTCCACCCTAAACCTCCCCAAGCTGAACTTGAGGCTATGTCTGCTCATCCTGTTGCTGGTTTCCTGGGAGAAGAGGCCAACCTGGGTACAACATCCATTCAGGTGGTTCTAGAAAGCAGTAAGGTCTCCCCCGAGTCTCCTCTTCTCCAGGCTAAACATCCCTCAGCTGCTCCTCACAGGACTTGTGTTCCAGAAAAGGCATCCAAATTATGGCAGCACTTGCCCAGGAACACAGACATGGTTCCAAGGTGGTGCTGCGTGGCCTCCTTGCGGCTCCCCTCACTCCTGAGGTCTCCCTGGCTGCTGGAGGCTCTTACAGGGCTGGCAGTTGCAGGCACCTGCAGAGGAGGGAAGGCAGGGACATTTCGAGGCCATGCAACAGCTGCTGGTCTTGTGGTGTGCAGCAAGGGAAGGAAACCACCGAGCCTGTTCAGGGCATCCAGGTTTTTATTTTTCTTAAGCACAAAAAATACCACCTGTTGGTCTGGAAGACAGTGTTGTTTGGCAACCAGAACCAAGTAGGAAAAAAATCTTTTACATTATGTCAAGAAGAGATCTTTGCAGATTTCCCTGTAAGGACTTGATCCGGACCAGTTAAAAGCACAGACTATTAGTCAGCATGTTTAGTCACGAAGCAAACATTTCTCTCTGTACTCTTGAAGTACAGTTTCCAGATGGCAGCCCAAATTGATCTCCTTACAAACACAGCACGAGCCTTCTAAACTAATGCTTCATATTTTGCAAATTGAATCTGTACTATCCATAATAAGGGCTTACTTGGTTTCTCTGGAGAATATGTTGTCAGTCGTATGAATTCAGTAAAGCTAGGAGTGCACCATTTATCAATAATTTTAACATAAATGTCTGTCTATGTGTCATTTAGAGATGAATAGCAGAACATCTCTATGGAAACAGTACAGCTATAGTGCAACCAAGAGAAATAATGTTCCATATCATAATCACAAAGGTAGCTTGCAAAAAAGAGAATTCTAAAGGCATAGCAAGCATATGTGTTGTGTTATTCAGAAAAAAAGTGGTAGGAAAAATGTTAACCTTTTACATTGAAGTGCCTGCACATAGAGAGCAAGAGCACACACAGTAAGGAGCCTAGTCTGTAACCACATCCTTTTAGGACATCCCTTTAGCCCAGGGATAAAGAGAAGTCAAGATGCAGGACCTTGTGACTGGTGGGCATTGGCACATTCCACCTGTCTCTGCAAATTGGTCAGAGGCCTCCTGCTAGGTGCAGTGCAGGCCACCAGCTGCTTCAGATTCTGCTGCTTGTCCAGCACCAGCAGAAAACCTCTTCAAATGCAGGTATAGGTGGAGGTGAATGTCAAAGTTAAAAAATAAACAAAAAGGCCTCCACGCCCCCCAATCCACTAAAAACCAAAACAACTACAACCAAACAATCAAATAAAAAAAGGAAGAAAATAATTGCAAATATTTGATCCAGCTGTTCATTCACATTTAAAAACTATACCTAGATCTGTGAAGGACTAGAAAATACTCCCTTAATTTCCCTCTTCCATTCATTTGTATTTTCCTATATTAGTTTTTATATTCCTGTATATCTAACCTTAGGTAGGTACAACACTGACCATGAAATATGGGTATGTGAAGAAATTACATGAAAAGCTGAATTTAAAGGATGCAGATGGCAATATCGCAGTTATAGTTTAGAGCAAGGAACAAATATAAAATCTGACATATTACAGGCTAGCTGTAGGTAGCAAAGTGAAATAATGTAGGCCAGAATTTGGTCAGACAACAACTGCTGTTCTGAAAGTTTGTCTTAAATATTTTATGACCACAGAGGAAGTACTGTTTCAGTTTAGTAGTGCCATTTAGTGCTTTGCTGCAGATTTGGATTAGAATGATTCCAGAAAGAATAATAGTACCCACCTGAAAAAAAAGCCAAATTTCTTTGTTTCTTGTAAAACACAATGAAATGTTTGTTTTTTTTCCAGACAATTCCTTAGTCATTTCAGCCTTCCTTATTTTATAGTATCTGTTAGGGCACTGGAGCTGTATACCACAATGGTTGAAATAAATGTCTCTTGAAATCTTGCCTTTTAAAAATCCAAAATTAGAGGCCAACATCTCTTAAGCTAAAAATATACTTCATTCTATTTGATTTTCTACCACCATCCATTGCAAAGAACATACCAGTACCTGAGTTCTCTCTTCTGAACATGAGAAATAAAGGAAATACCATTGTTATTATCACATTTAGAAAGCCTCAAAAAACCCCAGGAGTCAACCCTATACACCAGTGCGTACACCACATTACGATTTCATGGCTACAAATTAAATGAGAAGTGAAGAACAACTCTCCTTATTCTTTTATAATTTCTTCCAGATATTCCTTAAAGAGTAGCAATAGAAAGATTACCTAGATTATGGAGAATGTCAGAGAATTGTTATAGCAGAGGAGAGCTGTTAGTAACTGGAATGTACAGGGCTGGAATGTACAGTGCTTTGGTCTGCTTGGTTGTAGTAGACAGGTGCTGTGTACATGCAAGAACTGGGTATTTGAAAACAACTGTTGCAGTGTGATGCATTTCCAACTCAAGCAACTTGTCTGGAGATTTTGGAATAAATTCTCTTTGTTTGGGATATGTTCCATCAGTCAAATTTGAACTACAAAAGGACAGAGAAAAGAACTGAAGTGGATGAAGAGATTTCTTAAAATCCCAATTCCTCCAAAGATTCAGATTTGGAAAATCAGGTGACAGGAAGTTTCCATTACTGGTTATGGGCACGGATACTGAAATTTTAACTCGACAGTACATATTTAGACAAAAAGTAAGGATAAGTGATGGCTTGTGGAAAAAAATACACTCACAAAGTTTTATAAATTTGTACTGGACCAATATGAAACATAAACTGTCTTCTTAACTGTTTATTCTCCTTTAGTATTAACTATGGAGAAGAGGGTATCTCCATTCTTTGAATTACAGTGAACATATACATTTTATTGTTTTATATTTAGACTAAGAGAGGAGTCAGGTGTCAAAGGTTTGCCCCAACTTTTCCAGCTGTGCAGGGACTATGCTATGCTTTGCTCCAGAAAGCGCAAATAGGAGACAGTCCTGAGCTTAGTAGCAGACTAATAGCATTTTAAAAGTGGCTATCTGTTTTTTCACTTCTTATCACAACGATATATAATTCCCGAAAGTTTTAACATCCAGGGAGTGGGCAGTATTTCAAGCGCAGAAAAATCCAAAAAACTAAATGCAGGAAAGGGAATTTCATAGTATGTTTGCATGCAGTGCACTAGAGGGCCCTCAGGAGTTAGAAATAGATGGAATGCACTTTTGAAAGGCACATACTTCACAGGACTTTTCATTACAGAATTTAAAATAGAAGTTGCTGTGGTTTTGTTTGTAGGGTTGTTTGGTTTGGGTTTTTTTTTTTTTTTACAATGTGAAGTTCATGTAAGTTTATAGCAGTTCATATGCAAGCACCTCACAGTAAAGTCAGCTTCTCAACAGTTCAGCTTGCAATGAAGTACCTAAATGTGAACCATACTTAAAAGTGAAATATTTTCTAGATGCCAGCTTCTACTCATTTACTTTTATTAACCTAAGGAGTTTACCAGAACAAAAGATGTGTCAAGCTGAATAGGTAAGTAATTTTAATTTTATAGCAATATATATACAATGTGCACTTATTTTTTGTTTCTTGGAAAGGATATATAAGCCACTGTCCTTTTATTTTAAAAAGCTGTAGCTAGATTATTTTTATGGCTTCACAAGAGTGAAGAGTATTAACCATCTTTCAGTTTTAATGTGTGTTTAAGAATTATGGGAACTACATTCATAGTCAACTAGGAAAATTTGGCACTGTTAATATATTTTTATATTAGTGAGTATATGCATATTTAACTACTAGTCCCTGGTTCATATTTGGATCATTTACAGCATTTCCATAATGTGAGGTTTATTGAAGACTTTGTCTTGTAAGAAAAAGGTAATGATCTTGGTTTAACAAGCATTTCTTCTAGTGCTGGATTACATCCAGCTGAGATTGAAAATTGAGCCTGTATTTAATAGTTTTGGTGTTTGATTTATACTGTAATGAGAAAGTAAAAGGTGTATCCTGGCAAATTCCTACATGCATACTGTCTCTTTTCTCTGAAAAATATAGAGCCACAGATGCTATGTGCGAGTAATGAATGGAAATGCTACTATTTTCTTTTTGCAGTTTGCAAAGAAGATATGTAGATCTTTTAGACTGCAAGTCAGTAAGCTCTGCTTACGCAGCTGGCTCCATTCATTCTCTGAAGCCAATCACTTCCCCTGTGGTGGCTGATAAGAATTTAACAGTTTGAGAAGGTGGAGTGTCAGCATCCTTAGTGCTGACCACGTTCCCAGGCATATCGGTAGCCTCTGTCCATCACCCATGCTGGAAGCTACTTGGAAAAGGAGAAACAGAAATTGGGGAAGGGAAATCATGCATCATCATCTTGTCTGGAATGTACAGAAGACTTTGTGCTGTTCTCATCATGTGGATTCACTAGAGAAATGACCCCTTTTGATCAGCCAAGTAAAATCAAAAACTTGTTTATTTGCTGCCTGTGGCCCTCACGGGTGCTGAGGCTCTGGACTTGCAGGCGCCCAAGGACAAGGAGGAATCTGCTAGTGGGCACAGCCTGTGTGATCTACCTGGGATTCCTTGTCAGCCAAGTGGGTCACGTTTTACCGCAGCACAAAGGAGGACATCAAAAGATCAGTTCCAGGAGTCTCCAAGATGCAGCTCAAACTCCCTTTCTGGGAATCCCACTGGATGGCACCCTGTCACCACCCAATTTCCAAGAACCCCAGCTTGGTAGCAATGGAACCTTGCTGCCACCCAATGTAGTTTATATCACCCTGCGGTCCAAGCGCAGCAAGCCTGCCAACATCAGAGGCACAGTGAAGCCAAAGCGCAGGAAGAAAGATGCCACCCGTTTGTCCTATGGGCATCACTTTCCAAAAGCCACTTTCATGGGCTGGGAAGAGGCCTTTGCCCAACAGCCAGGGAGGGCCACACATGCTGCAGGCACAATGGGAGCAGCGATCGCTCTGGAGGCAAGCAAGTACCAACTGGATGAACACAGGCATAAAGGAATGGCTATCAGGGAGAGAGGTCACCAGAGACCTGGGAGGATTTCTGGAGCTATAAATGCACAGCTCCAGCCTGAGGAAAGCAATATTAGGATTTACAGCGAGAACCCTCCCTCATGGATGAGCAAAGATGACATCCTAAACATGCGCATGCTGGCAGATTCTCCCATAGAGAGCATTCAAGAACTGCCTTCGCACAAAGCAGTCTTGGTAGTATTTGCAAGAGGTCCCAGCACCACGGGAACTGCTTGTAATCAAGGACACTGTGGAATTGTCAAAAGACCTCTCGACATGAGTGAGGTGTTTGCCTTTCATTTGGACAGGATCTTGGGGCTAAACAGGAGCTTACCTTCTGTAAGCAGGAGATCAGAGTTCTTCCAAGGTAACACGTTTGCATGGTTTTCAGCTTGCAGGTGCAGAGGTTTCCTTCCTGCTCTGCATTAGCCATGGGGCAGCAGCAGCCACCCCCTTTAACTCCTGTGAGCCTGAGGACTAACCCCATTGTTACAGGGAAATAAAGCCAGTGCCTGTGTGTAACTCATGTTGTGCAGTTATCCTGTCCAAAGGAAGAATACCCCAAAGTTTGCAGCAAATAGAGTTGCTGAGGGCAGTAACAGTTTCCTCACACAAGTCTGGAGCAACAAAAAAGAGAAAGAGCAATCTGTAGATTGCATGACACTTTACAGACTGCCTGAAGTGAAACTGATGAAAGAGATTCCAGAATCTCTGTGATTCAATAGGTATTTCTGATTTTTTAAAATAAACTTCACATCTTTCAGAATCGACTTTGATAAAATACTGTTGGAACTTGTCACAGAAATTCATCTCTCAGGTGGCAGGAATGGGGTCAGATAATCTTCTTGGAGAGGTAGGGAACCTGCCTGCAGAAGTTTGAATCTCCTTTTAAGGCACTAATCCCTTTGGGAACTGGAATTTTTTGAAAGGTGCTTCCCTTTCCTCTGGTTGTTAAAACCCAAACAAACTAAATTTCAGTGAATTCTGCTATACATTTTGGGGTTCACTGCACACATCTATATATTATCCAAAGAAACACACATAGTAAATATCTCAATATGCCTGTTACATGATTAGTATAGTTTTCAATTAAAAATTGATTTTTAATCTTTAGTGACATTAAAGGTAGAATTCAGACATGTAATGTTAGAAATCTACTTTAAAATTGCTACCTTCTTTAATATGTCTTCAGCATAAGTCCTATTTTTGTACAGTCACAAATCCAAAAGGACTGTTTCATTTTAGTGAATCATTGCAAAAGTAGCTGCTGTGTTTTTTGCTGTTAATTTTTTTCTTTGAAATCAGCTTATACCAAATATTTTTATACCAGTCTGCATTTCTTAAAAAGAAAAGTAATGCTAGAATGGTTTTCTAAAATCTCACAGCAGGAAGACAGCCTCGTGATCCTCCAGTGTCTTCCTGCTTTGTAAACCTTCCCTTTGGCAGCCTGTATAACAATGGGAATGAATCTCTAGGAACAACAGTTTGGAGGCTTCTGAATATTATTCATACTTGCAGAGCATGGAAGATACATTATGCCTATTTTATTTTTAGGAAGAAGATCTATTGCTACAGAGCTGTCATAAGGCATTAAGGTAGCTCAGATGGGGAAGATCTGCACAGTGTGGCTGCAGAGATGACAGACTGCAAACCTCGGAAAACTGCTATTAGGCTAATTGTGCATTGTGTTGCTCAGTGTCTGTCACCTTACAGTATGTTTTGGACTGTCTGGGACAGAGTGTGTCATTCTGCCCTCTAATTTTCTTTTCCTCATAACTGGCTAAGTTCCTATTGCAAGAGGAGTGTTGCTAGGTGATGAGAAGAGAAATAACACTATTTTGGTCTCACTTCATTTTTTCCAGCTAAAGGCCGAGCAGAGCACTTGGAACAGTGACTGCACCTTGTCTCTCATGATTTCTTTAGCCTGGAAATATGCTGGAACTCAGATTCCTAATAACTACTTGAGCTCTTTACTATTTACGTGCTTGTGTCTGGCATAATGTGAAAATATTTGTGTTAGGAAAATGAGCAAAAATATAGTTCTTAAAAATAATATGAGCAATTATAATTTAAATGACTTATTTGTGTTTAAGATAGGTGGGCTCTGTAAAGTTTTTTACAGAGTGGCTTGTGTGAATCAGTTATTCACATGGAAAAGCAAGCAATGCAGGATTAGAGACTGTGCATGTGTGTATGAATGTACACTCTTTCTGGGCTGACAAATCTCTTTCTCCCCAACACATCCCTTTAGCTTGCCTCAGTTGTGATGTGATCCAACAAGACATGTTTGATGTAGCATTAAAATCTTAAAAAATGGCCTTTTCAAAACTGTCATTCATTTTGTCAAAAGCAGTTTCAAAGAACTGCTTAGTAAATCCCTGAACAGGTTCTATTTCCCTTATTCCCACACATCTGATGCTGATTTTTTTTAAAGTCTAGCAAAATATTATATTCAAGTTCCCTGTTTGCTGCCCTCACCTTCTGTAGTTAATTGCAAACCCTTTTAAGTGTTAACTGATTTTTTTTGTGGCTCGTCTAATTTTTCCATCATGCATCCTGGATGGAAAAACCAGGTATGGTAACTCTTTCTCTCATACTTTTACACTGAATTGACTGAATGTTAAAAGCCTGAGTAGTATAGGTACTCTACTATCCCTTTTGAAATGCCCCCTTTTGAGCTGGGCATTACAGTCTAAAGAAGCATGATTTTGTGCATACACAATCATTTGTCACTTCCATTGCTACCTATGAGATGTGAAAAATGTCTCCAAACACCTATAAAAAAAGAAGGACAAGCCTGTGAAACACCAAGAAATAATCATAAAATTATGTCACTTGTGGAATAAATGAAGGCTGACCTCTATGTGTCTGAGTTTTGGGTGGGTCACATTAATACTACAGCACTAGAACACTTCATTACTTCATAAGCTAACAGAAAGCACATAAGTGACCTTGCTTGGTGTCACAGCCCTACCTTAATGATCTTTGCACAGGAGCTAAGTCAAATGAGTGCATATATGGCCTCCAGCTGAGCAACTGCATTTACCTGGTGGGACGGTGGCAGTATTTGTTAGGCTTAAGCTACATCTGGAGTTCTTGGGCTGGGGCAGCCTGGCTTCTCTGTCTCAGCTGACAGCTGTAAGGACAGTGCTCTGGCTCCTTGGATAGCAGCAGCGAGGCTGGGCTCTTTGTTCAGCTTTTGGTACAATAGCCGTTGCTATGCAGTTTTGTTGCACCACTTACTGAGGGACTGAACTACTGTGTGCTGATGGCTACTTCTCTTTCCCTATGTTTTCTGATATCTTGAGTCTGATTAAACTGAGAATAATAAGCACTGGTGTATTCAATCTACTATTTGTCCAGAACCTCCTTTTTCCCCCAAAACATGCAAGAAACTCTTCCTTTATGTAACATCTTTTATGGCTGGTTTAGTGCAAATAGATGAATGACATGATAGCTCCACTGGTTACACTTATTTTGCTTTACTGGCCTCTGCATGATCATAAAAGGTGTCCTAGTTTTTTCTGTGTTATACTCTGTGCTATCAGCGTGCTCTTGCACCAACAATTATGCATTATGCATTATGCATTATGCACCAACAAATATGAATCACCAATTTCAGGACAAAGAATAAAAAAATAACACTGCTTTATGCATTCAGAGTGCTCTAAAATACTTCCACATAGTGCTGTACCTCTCAAAGGGGTACGAGAGGCATATTTCCAGTATTCTGTTGGGTAGAGAAGTTCATGTACAAGCAATAATGCAGTCCATAGTCTAGAGATCAACTAATGCACATTTCATGCATTCCTTAATACTGACATCCATATGAGCACAGGACAGAACATTGCAATGATGTGCATAGGGAAGAAAGAAAAATAAATGGCCTAACTTCTCTCTGCTCTCTGCTTCTGTTTCTTCTGTTCAGTTTTCCCTAAAAACTGAAACTCTCAAAATTGTGTTCTGTATGCTGGTCCCTCTCATTTTCCACACAAAATTACCCTTTCTTGCTAATACATGGACAACTAAACTCTTCTTGCAAATGTGGCAGAGGTGGGATGTACTGCCTTACAGTGAACAATGGTGAGTTTGAGAAAGGGCTGTAACTACCTCATGAAAGATTTTCTGGTTTTAGTGTTGATCTTCTGGGCATGTTTGAAAATATTTTCTTTTGGGGAAGTTAGAGAAAGTGCTTTAGATATAAGTCAGAGCACAAGATGAGAGTAATGTTTGCAAGAGCAAAATGTGGTTCCTAACCACATGAAGTTCAGAGGCATGCAGTTTATTTTCAGAGTGATGTGGGGTGTGGAAATCTAAGATGATGCCTGTGTTGAAGAAGCCATGCAGCAATACCAAGTGGCACATGAAGCAGTTTGAATACCTTGACATGGTCTAGTCTCAGCAGCCTGAGGTTTCATCTGTGTTAGCTTATTCAACATAGCTAAGACATTTTTAGAAATGTTCTCTGATGTTCAAAAATGTGTATGAATTACTAGGAAGATGGTTTCAGCATGAGTTTAGAAAAATCTTTCCCATAGAATTTTGAAGATTGCCTCTGGATAGTTAAGTAGATATATAGATCTAAAATAGCAGATAAAAATAAAATGAAGCCAATCAGCTCTGGGTGAGATTCAGTGCAGTGCAGCTGCAGCAACAGAAAAGCAGTACCCCTCAGTGTTAATATGTAAAGCTGACTAGGAAAGAAGCACATACAGAACACACTGGACTTTTTCTGAAATGTGCTTCACCTTCCATGTAGGTCTCCTCACTGTTGAGGTAACTTCAGCCCCATCCTAATGAGGTTTGATTCAGAAAAGCTCTGCTGATTTTATTTGGGTCATACCAATTCATGAAGCTGTGCATCAGACCCCATATCTGCTTTAATTCAGCATCTTCATGTTTTTCCTGCAAGTGTCAAAAATTTGAGTCACAGCTCTTTACTGAAGCTGCTGTTTCATGTTCCTGTAGTCCAATTTATATTACAGAGTTGAAAGGGTTTTTTTTTTTTGGATCATCTTTTCTGCTCCCATTTCCTTTGAAATGCAAACATTTCCTGTATTTAACCTTAGTCTTTTAAAAATGTTTTTGTATCTTAATGGAAACTGGCATGAAATTATTCATAGTTTTCAAGTATTTATATTACCATTGTTTATCATGTCCTTTTTGGGTAGACAGGAGATGTTTGTTTTCTTAGAAAAATGTTTATGTATTTTATTTGTGGAAGAATTCATGAATAGTTACATAAGTTGTTACTGGAGATATAAAAATAATAGATCAGATTTGGTCCTGAGGAAAGCTGTCCTTTTTTTTTTTTTGAGAATTTCCAATGCTTAGATAGACTTTCTCCACCCTTCTTGGAAGGGTGGAAGCTACCCATATCTGACCTAACTTGAGTAAAGTCATGTACAATGTAGGTGATAGAACCAGAGTGAGAGATCTGGAGAAATGGGTAGGATTTCCCAAATAAGTTATCTAAGTATTTATTCAGGCACCTCAGTAGAGGAGAAGCCTTATTTTCAGGAGTGTTCAGCTCAATTTTTCAGTGGAGGAGAGTATGGAGCATGGTGCTGATAAAGGTAATCCAGATCATAAGGAAAGAATGATTGATGTTCCTAATGGAAAGACACATTCTGTGTTTCTTAGGAACACTGGGCAATGGGGAAGGAAGTTAAAGAGGTGGTGGGTTGTTGGGCTGGCTTGGCTTTGGAAGGACTGCCTTGGTTGTGCAAGCCAAGGCAGAGAGAAGATCAGGTACATTCTGCTTTGGAAAGGAGTTGGCTTTTCTCTTGGGCTGGATTGCATGTGGGGCTGGTCTGTCATGCTTGTTTGCTGAATGGGAGATGGAACTTTGCACATGTTCCAGTGCTAGGTACAGGCAAAGATCCTTTCTTACCTGTTGTTTTACAACAGTCAGCATCCTTTGAGCGAGTTGCGTTTTGATTCAGCTGCGTGGAGATTGCTTTTCACAGTCCTGGCTGCTTAGAAGTGGAGCACTGACATTGGCAGCTTTTACCTCACTGTTGGAACTGATACCTGTTTTCCATGGGTTATTTTCTGTCTGGTTTGCCTCTGAAGAAGGTGGCCTGGACCTCTTGCCTTCATGTGTTTCTAAAAGCTTTTTTGCAGATCTGTCTCTGTCACCATGGGCACATGGAAGACAAAGAGACAATTTAGGCTGCACTTAACTATGCATACTATAAATTGTGCAATAGTGTAGACTAAGTTCATTGAACTTCAAGATGAATATGAATAATTTTTAAACCTTGATATGTGTTCCAACACTTTTTAGTAAACAGCAGATAAGCTTTGCAGTTAAAGGGTTCATCTTCTCTGTACCAAGACATATTTTGATTTTCTGTCTACATACCCTAAAATATAAAGTATTTCTTTGTTTTAATGTATACAAGCAATGATCAGTCATGAGTCCTTGGCAGTTTAAGCAGCAGTAGCATTGCATCAGGAATAAAAGGAGGGTTTCCTCGTAAGATAGATATGTCTGTTCCTTGATGCTATGTGAAGTATATTTGTCAGTTCTTGTACTGGAAAAGCTAATTTTAAATTCTTTGATGAGGTTTATTCTCACAGTGAAGCTGAACAATAGAATTCACCAAAGAGAAGTCCTCTGTCTTAGTTTCATGGAAGAGAAGAATATTCTTTACACAGAAGAACTAAAGAATTTGGCTAAAATATCTGCTATACAAAACAGATCTCATATCTAGGTAAAAACCCCCAAACTTGTCAAGTTGTTTATTCATGCTAAGCTCACACTCTCTAGTATTCTCATATATCCTTTCAGAGCTGTGGAGTCATACATTGTCAGTTTAAAATACTAAAAATTGGAAAATAAATCCACTTAGAGTATAGGATTTATGGTGTCTCTATGTCCATTATATTGATATAAATTTCCAGCTCTTGAAAATCAGCAGTTCACTGGAATCAGAGGGAAATTATATTGTTGATTCACAGTGGCACCATCGACTTTTAACCTACCTAGGAACTTTTTTAATAGTTTGGTTTAGTGTATGATTTTGTACATTAATCTCTTGCTTCAAACAAAGAAAGTCTTCCACATGCTGAAGGCATTTATACCTATGCTTCCATTCCTGTGGTGGCTGGTTATGGATGTGGATAGGACCACATTAACCAAAGAATGTCAAGATATTAGTCTCTGGCAGGTTCTCCTGCCAGATCTGTAAAATAGTATAATTACTAATTCTTGGGCAATGTCTAAAGAAAAATAAAATAAAACTGACAGTATTGCACTATGATAATGATATTTTTTTCCTTTTTTCAGGGGGTCAAGCCTGTCCTGTTATTCTCTGGGATTCCTCACTGAGTCCAACAGATAATAGTACCCATTCTTCAGTGAGGTTAACGTGGGGACAATATCAGCAACTATTGAAGAAAAAATGCTGGCAGAATGGTAAAGTTCCCAAAGCTGAGTGGGGCTGCACTGGAATTCATCATCATGAATGGTCCAAGATGGCACTCTTTGATTTTCTGTTGCAGGTAAAATGTTTGCTGAACACAACTATTTGCCTCATAAGTCATGGGAGCAAACATAGAATTTTTAGAAGTAATTTTAGTGTATTTCATATTTTTAAATGGGGAAGATAGATATTTATAAAGTTTGAAATTATTTCTGGTTATGTCTTATGATTAAGATGTCCAAAATGCAGCTTATAATCAGACAGGAAACCTAACTGACTCATTTATTTTTAAAGAGGAAGTAAAGGCTTTTGACTTGATTTATTTCACCTTGAGGCAGGCATGCTGTTTCTCCTTCACTCCTTGTTTCTCCAAATAGAGATCTTGACTGTGTTTACAACTGTAAATCTCTGTTTACTCTGTGGTCCTTCCTGCACCTCCCCAGCCCCAAGAGGTGACTGAAGTGGTTTTGGTGAGCTGCAATCTGGAGCAAGGTAACAGTTGTAGTAGATAATTTTTCCTTTAAAAAAAAACAAACCTCGAGAGTGACTTAGTAAACAAGGAGTAGAGCAGCAACTGATGAATGATAAATCTGCTGTTCTATTATCCTGAAGGAGTGGTTGGTTAAAATAAGATACAATAGGATTGAAGTTTGCATGACAGGAGACAAATTACTCTTGTACTAGCAGCTGGTATCAGAGTGATTTATATCTCCTATTGCTTACCAGACCAGAACATGCATTCCAGAAAGTGAAAGTGACTCTCATAGTTCTTAAAGACTACAATTTTATCTTCATGCTCTGAAAGTTTATCAGCAGCAGAATATGGAAACTTGAAAACAAAAAAAAAAATGCCAAGAAAGGGTTCTGTATTAAAAAAAGTAAAATCTGTGCTTCCTGAGTCATTCAGAAGCAAAAAATAATGTGAAATGTATTCTCTATTAAGCATAAGTCCCTCAGAAGCGGTTGACATCTCTAATAGATCTTCCTAATCTCTGGTTTCAAATGCTGTAAAGAACATATCAGCAGGATATAAAATACTTGTAGTTGACCTTTACTTGCCTCCTGTAAGAACTCAGGCAAAATGGATTCTTTAATTTTGGGGGTTTGGACCTCTTATGTACATAAATGTATGACAGAAAATTGTGCTAAACTACATGCATCAATTCCAGAGTGTTCCATCATTATGTCTAGCGCTGAAATGGTGCAATACATTATGAAGAGGTTGTCTGTAAGAACAAGATCTCCGTGTCTATTTAATGCATGTAGAGAAGTGTAAAGGAATGGCGTCTGTACATCAAAGGAGTCTATCTAGAAGGACTCTGCTTTACTTTTTTACCTTTGGATGAATTGACTGAGAGATCCCAAGAGAGAGAACACTGGAAGCAAGAGGGGCTCTACAGCCTTCAGATAATGAATGCTGCTCATGAAAAGAGAAAGAGGAAGAGATGTCTGTTCCTTTCCTCAGGATTTTGATATTTGGAAACAAAACACAGCCAGCAATACAACTAGAAATAGAACTACATATAAAAAACCCCAAACAAAATCAAAACAATCCCAATTATCAGACTTTCATTTGATTAAAGAGGTGACCTTTTCATTCAACATGTGACAAAGTTCTGCATCGGGTGGGGTCCTAATGGTTCATTTTGCTGGGGTGCTACAAAAAGAAAATTGTAATTTTTGAAGGCTTATGCGAACAGTAATGCTTTTATGTTTAAAGCAGTTTGAAGAGTTGACAGTAAACAACGAAGGACAGAAAAAATGATTGAGCTTTGATGAGCTACTCATTAAGTCTTATATGCACCAGGCCACACTTCCACTCTCTAAACACCTGTTCGCGGGAGCAGGTCTGCTCTTTGGGAAGATGAGCTGGAGACAAAGACAGCTCTAGGACAGGCAGGCCAGAAGGAAGGATGGTGAAAGCCACAGGCCTCATTTGTAGCCCTGTGAGCGTCAGGCACAGACAAGCAGTTCCAAGACTGACAAGCAGGAATCTCAATCAGCATCCCAGGAACAAGCAGCACAAAACACCCCAGGAACAAACAGCACTAAACACCCCCACAAACCCCTTTCTCTGAAGGACTCAGAGGAGGGCTGAGCTGCCTGAACTTAATGAGGGCTCGTGTGCCCATCAGCAAAGGTGGGGCATGTGGGTGCCCAAGGTGAGACTTCTATGGGCAATCCAGGCGTATTTGTGTGCTCAGGGCTGTAGCAGTGTTAAATATTTTACTCTTATCTACTCTCAAGAGGTAGAAGCACTTTCAAGAAGTGATTTATCTTTCCTGTATGAGGTGTATTATCCTAAAATGACATCCATTGCTCTGGATGTGCCTTGTTCTTGTCATTCTTTGTGAAAGGGAACAGAAACGACCAAGTCAAAAGCGATGACTAACATTTACACCACCAGAGTTAGGCCAGATTTATGTATTCTTTCCATCTAAGTGCTGTGTGATGAATATTCAAGGGTCTGCATGGGAAAATGTACTCTAGACCATCATGTCATAAAAGCATATACCACAGGGAGGTTGCTCTGTGATTATAAATACACTGTTCTTACATTTTATAACTTTTGTGCCCCTCACTGGCCTTTTCAGTTATTTTGCATATTTTAGCCTAATAGATCCCACCAAATGAATATCCTCTGTGTGTGTGTCAGACTGTGCTGTTTCTATTGTTCTCCAGCAGAGCAAATGTAAAAAAAAAACCCAAAACCAAACCACTTCTGACAAAGAAAAGAGACTTGTATTCACCAGCCTGTTATCCAGTTACACAGTGGTATTGTTCTATTATTTTCAAAGGATTTCTACTGGTATTACAGATCATGGCTATAAAATGGATAAAATACAGTCTGAGAAACTGCTTTTAACAGTACCTGAGGTATGAGGACCATATCTTTCCTGCTGTTTCACTGTCTTTAATTACACTTGTCCTGAGCTTGCTTTGCTGTCAGCTGGGTTAGAGAGCAATGTCTTACAGTTACACTTTGCCCCAAGTGATTTGGTATTGTTTTCACTTGGCACTCTGCTGTACTTTGTTTTAGATCTATAATCGACTAGACAGAAACTGTTGTGGATTCAAACCTCTCAAGGAGGATTCCTGCATGCAACAAGGACTAAAGCTGAAATGCAATGATCAGGATGCTGTTAACCTGACACACATCGTTCAGAGAAGGCATGACCAAAGGCATTTGGCCTTTATAGACAATAAAGGTTTCTTTGACAGAAATGAGGACAATCTTGACTTCAAAATACTACAAGGAATCAATGAGTAAGTTTTAAATTATTCATTTTGTAAAAAGTTTGATAATTTCTTTCCAGTTTGAGTATGAGACACTAAACTACTGGAATATATATCATTGGCCCAAGACATTGACAGGATGTATCTAAAAATGTATGAGTAATCCCACAGCTGTAAATGATACAATTAACATACATATGATTAGGAATGCATGGACTTCCTTTGCTGAATCACAGCCTATATTTGTACAATTGATTGCTAAACCACAACATAAATACTGCAATTCAGAGTAATGGCAAAAACTGATGAACTTCTTTGTGCTTTTCCAGATTCCCTGCATCTGCAGTTTCAGTTCTGAGGAGCCAGCATTTACGTGAGAAGTTGCTCCAGTCTTTGTTCCTTGACAAAATATACTGGGAGAGCCAAGGAGGCAGAAAAGGAATTGAAAAGCTTATTGATGTAATAGAAAGGAGGTCCAAAATTCTTCTTACTTATATAAATGCACATGGAGCCAAAGTATTGCCCATGAATGAATGAAACAGTCTTGTTTCCATCTGAAAAAAAGTCTTTAAACTTTTTTTTATGGTGCAGAAACTGATGGTAAAATTGATTTAATTCATAGCATTATTTTTTTCCCCAACTTTGAAACTTACTTTTAAATAAGAAATCTTACATGGTTTAAAAGCAGAATTTAAATGTTATCTGCATCTCAACACACTTTAGTCTCGTCTATGTCACAAGTGAAATGAGAAATAACTGAATGACAATATGCAGTAATATGTAGGTACCATGAACACTCTTTCTGTTAAATTAGCAATAGGATTTTCAGTTCATTAGGCTGGATTGCTCTTACTTTCCTCATTGAAGTCAGTAGAATATTTTATTGCAAGTTTAAATGGGAAAAGAGATGTGTAAGCACTTGATACATTGATGACACTTGCTGAAACATATATAGTACAGGAATTTTTTCCTTTATTAGGTATACTAAAATGCCAAAATTTCCAAGGGCTTATTTTATTTTATTTTATTTTGATCTTCTGAAATCTGAGAACTAAATTCAGCTATTTTAAATGCAGGAGTGTTTGTGCTGGACATGAGGGCATTTTAAAAACAGAGTGAGGAGAGCGTGGCTTTAATAATAATAATTATTTTGACAAATACAGTTTTTACTTGTCCAGTATGGATTAAAATTCATCATGAGTCACTCATTGAAATATGCATTTTTCAATGCAAGTTCTGATGTGTGGATAGATGATCTGATATTTTCTGTCTATTGATTAACTGGGTATTTTTTTTTAAAAAATAGCTTTAGCTTTGTGGGAATATGTTGCTAAATAAGTGCATGTTTTTGTTTTTGCAAAATTCTTGACAGTATTTTCTGAGACTATTATCAAAAGGCAGACCTCCTAACAAGAGTGTTAAACCCAGCAGAAGAAATATTTATTCTGTGTGCTCGGCTCTAGCCAGCAATACAAGCTTGGGTTTCCATTAAGATTGACCGTTGTGGGGTGATGATTGTAACTGAGAACTTGCCCTGAATGTTCCCACAGGTATGGTTGTTAGGGAATGTTGGATAAGCACTTCATATTTTTACCCTTTAAATGCTCCAGAAAGAAAATATCAGTTGATACAGCCTATCATCACATACACCATTAACCTGTTTGTTTAGAAAAACTCTTACCATATTTTTAGAGAAATATCATCTTTTTGCCATGAGGTAATGGTAGAAGTCAGATACTTTTATAGCTACTCTTATTTTATGTATCATAAAAATATATAGGGTGTGAAAGAATTTTGAAAATCCTTGTGTGATGTTATTAATGACAAACTAAAATGTCTCATGTCACTGTTAATGTGGATGGGTGAGTTTAATGTTTTAAATAACTACAATTCCACTGCAGCTAAAATCAGTTTTCTTTCTTAGTATCAGAAAACCCATTAACAATAATTGCATTACTAGAAGAAACAGATCTCATTATGAGCAGAGTTAAAAAGACTTAGTAAAATTTTAAGACCTTAGCCAGCTAAATAATATTTTATTTTATTTTATTTTATTTTATTTTATTTTATTTTGTCAGCAAAGTACAGATCAATTTGTTAAAACTTCCTAGAACTTAACTATTGCCTCAAGAGGATGTGTTATAGAGTGCCTTGGACTTTCTAACACCAAGGTAGAATTTTACGGGATTTTCAATTTATCCATTTTTTAAAAGTGTTGTAACTTATTAGCCACATAATTTTCATCACAGAAACAAAAATATTACTTTGGCTTGCACTGTGAACAGAGTCTAGAGAAATAAATAATCCTCAGGATACATTTCACATGGAATTCCTCTTGCAGTGGATTTCACTCTATGATGGCCATCACGATCAGTTTGTCTCATTTTTTAGCCTATGTCACAGGTTTCTTCCTGCTAGATACCTGTTCAAATGGATTATCCCTCACTGCTGGGAGTGAGAGAAAAGCATGACTCTCAGCTGCACTGAGCTTAGGAGACTGCCCAGCAGAGTTGTGAATGTAGGTGATTATGACAAGGTCCCATGAGAACTCCTATCTTTAGACTGCACATCCTGATGCTGAGTCACCGCCTCACTTTTCCCAGTTGTAATTTTTTTCCAGAATTGACTCATTGCCAAAAAAGAAGAGGAAATCTATTATCTTTCCAGGCTGGATCATTTATTTTTTATGGTGATAACTTGGTGCATTTTTCTCCATTTCTTCTGGACATGGACTAGTGTTTCCTTGAGCATGATACATGCTTTTTCATTTGCCTGGCAGTTCAGTGCCAGCTCTTAAAGCAGCAATGTAATTGTCTATGAAATTGCCCTGAAGCTGACCTGAACCAGAGCCTCTCAGTAGTCCTGGGTTCAAGAGACCTGAGTAGCCACAATGCTGTGCAGTCCTTAAAAATCTGACCAAGTATAAAAAGCAGAACTGTAAAAAGCAAAATTTCTGGAGACTCTCAAGGGGCAAAGAAATACTCCCTATGCTGTGTTAGCATGCCATATTTCATGTACAAACACTCTTGCAGTCTTCAGGCAGGCCAGGAGACTGTGAAATTGGATAGTAAGATGGGATAGCAGATTGCTTGTAGTTCTCTCATGTTGATAACAAACT
This sequence comes from Pseudopodoces humilis, assembly GCF_049639895.1. Lineage (NCBI taxonomy): Eukaryota > Metazoa > Chordata > Aves > Passeriformes > Paridae > Pseudopodoces > Pseudopodoces humilis. Next base: position 40,748,472 of record NC_142205.1, read on the forward strand.
CCAGAAAGTGCTTTTTCCCTATGGTATTTATCCTGCTGCTGTGGAGCTTGGAACATAATCCAGAATTGTTAATAATGCAAAATATAATTGCAATAGCTCTTATGAATGCATACTAGCCAAGTTCTAGCATATTTTTAAATGAAGATGAAGAATTCTGTATTTTTTGAGTGCATTTGCATAAATGCAATAGTAAAAAATACAAAGGGAGCACTTTAAGTTTGTTTATTCTCTGCTACTACCTTTAAGATATCTGCTTCAGAAATGGGGGTAAAGTGTATTGGGAAATTGGTTCACATCCTTTGGAAGTAGTGTGACTTTGGAGTGACAGGAACTGAACTGTAGCTAAATATATAATTAATATTTTAACTGAGAGTTAAAATCCTGAAGGAGCCTTTTTCAAGCTATGGTTATTGATAGAAAGCCAAGAAACTGTGCTTTAGTCCTCTTTGCTGGGCTGTCTTCCATTTCTGGGCATATGGAATCAGACAAAGATTTGAGTTGCACATTGCATGGAAGGGTATAACCAACAGCAACACTGCAAAACCTGCGGGTGGGAAAAAGTGATTATGTCATTCTTGAATCTGCCTGAAAGCCAGAACCACATGAAATGGAATTACTAAGAAAGTCAAGAGTTTATTCTCAAAAGAGTTTGAGATTTCATAACACTGGAAGACAGAGCTTAAAATAAGTAGCACAGGCACAGATGCCTTAAAATTCCTTGGGAGCTTGCCAGCAAGTTAATAGTCTTAAATGTTTCAGAAGCTGAGGACATGAAAACTGTGGAGCACTGTGAGAGCAGTTTCCTTCTTTTCTTGTGCAGTATTCTATACTACAACATATCAAAATAAATAAATAAAAATATTAATTCCATGGTTTCAAACTTACAAATGTAGATTCAGGGTACATCAAGGGACAAGGTTCCTGCAGCAAACCTGGGAACACTTTCATGTATGTGTGTACGAAGACACAAAAATACATGTATATATATTTATACTTTGGCCTGTTTCTATAAAATGGTCAATTTGGCTAATAAAGAGTGAGCTGTTTATATAATTTACTGTTTACATTTAGAATTTTATTTGTGAGCCTGAGTCAACTTTAGGGTATACACAATTTGAAGTTTAAATAAAACATTATAATAGATGAAACTTTTGTTCTCAAAGGATTAACTCTTCTTTTGCTAACACATTTACATAATCTTAGGAGTTTTTTACTGACAATTGTAGAGAAAAACAGCAATATGTTTGTATCTGTGCTAAACTTCCAGACTGGTATCAATTCAGATGTTTTTTAAAGTTTTATACTAGATATTGAATTTACATTTTATTTTGGAATTTGTGGATTTTAAAAGTCTGTTTGTTCTTTAATTAGTAATATGAGTAATGACTCATTTAAATCTCTGCTGCTATTGTCATGTAGTATGTAGGAATATGCAAAATAAATAAATATCAGATTTTCAGTTCGGATCTCTAAGTTGCAATAAAAAACCCTAATACATATTATGGTAATATGTGAATCATTAGTTACTCTTTAGAAAGAACTATGGCCTTGAAACTTTTCTTCACAGAAACAATCCAAAACAGATCACTGGAATCTTTCTGTAGAAATATTTTCTAGCTATTTACTCATGAGTCTTGCAACTCTTTCTCACTAAGATGATTCAGTGTAGCTGTGAATCTTCTGGCTACTGCAGAATTGGTATTTACTACCTTCTTTAGCTATTCTGACCATACCTACTTACACAAACATTTAGCAGAAAAGGCCATGCCCATTTATAATGCTAGAACAGAAGTATTGGTCAATGACTCATAAACTTTTGAACATGCCATGAGCAAACAAAGGAATAGCAGAGAGACACTGAGCTCCATGTGAAATAGAGACTCACACAGAGTTAAAGTAACAAGAGATACAAATATGCTAAAACATTTTAAAACATTCTCTTTCCCACACAAAGTAGTTTGTTTTGTTTTATTAAAAATACTATTTTTGAACATTACTGCCTGCTTTAGGCTAAATTCTATCAGATACATTTGTGTGAATTAATTTCAATTTCATTGAATTATCCCATATCCAGATAAAAAAATTTAAGTCAGGTTAATCTGTATTCTCAGAAGTTGGAGAACTGAACCCTCAAGTCAAAGGGAGACCTTAGGAGAGTGACATATTAATAAGAAGATTGTCCTGAAATATAGCATGAATATAGATCTGAGAATGTAAGTTCTCTAAACAATATCCATGAGGTCAATAAGGATTTACAAGTGCTCTTTGAAGACTTTCAGCCTGTTCCCCCTGTATTTCTGTGTGTCAGGACATTCAAAGAGGATTAGACAAATTCAAGGACAGCAAGTTTATATATGGACTTTGTAAGAATTAGATAAGCTTTTATCTTGTGACATTCCTAGTGCAACAATTGAAAGGGGCCACAGGTAACACCCCACTGTGGTCAGCTCCCAGTCTGAGATGTACTGTCAGGCTGGGTGGCACCCAGCAGGGAATTCTACATATTTTTGTATTTGAAGGCTATTCAGCCAGATGCAATGTTGTAAGCTCTTCAGGCTTCCCCTTATTTATAAGAATATATAGAATAATCTTTATCTGCAAGTATGGGGATGCTTGGGGTGTTGTGAGTCTGCTTTGACTTTGATGAAAGAAGAGAAGGAAAACAGATGGCAACCTTCTAATGCCTAAGGATAGTTTTCCCAAAGCAGTTCCATGGATTTTGTTCTTTGGGGAAAAAAAAAAAAAGAAAAAAAGAACAAAAATAACAAAAATGCAGAAACAATTTTTCCTTACTGTGCTGCATTGTCCTTTCTATATTTGGCACTGGGTATATTAGTACTATTATGTGACTGAAATAAATGGCTTTCTCTAAAAATTAGTTCAGTTTCAGTAGTCATTTCCTTTATTTAGTCTTCTACAGTACATTTACTTCTTATTTATTTGATTTCAGCATTCACTGTTCAGGAGCATTATCTCTGTTTCCTTCAATGGAAAAGCTGGCATGGCATTCCATGGAGGTCTGTTAAGCTGTACAAGCACTCCTTATCAGAGGTATTCTTCGGCTGGCTATGTGAAACACTTTGAGATTTGGATGGAATTTATTAACTGTGAGAAATACAGCCTTCTGAAGTGCGAGGATTATATCTGACAGATGGTACAAGCTGGCAGTCCAACGTGCTCCTATGCTCTGGGAATTCTGAAACAACTGCCGGTCACAGAAATTAATTTTCAAATACAAGTGGATGTATCCCATACTTAAGACTGGGTCTTTCTGGTCATATGTCATTTTTTTCCTACCTCAGGTCTCCTGAAATAGAAATACACAGTCAAAAAGTAAAAGTGAGGACTGGATGAAGGATACTCTGAATACAGATGTGTGTAGTTGCAGTAAAGAGGTGATACCCAAACAAAAGCTAGACCTGCTTTATAAAAACATCATCCTGAAGGAAGATGAAAGGATTCCTCCTGTTATATATGAGAAGACTTAACTTTAAAAACCCTCATGATGTGAGGAAAATATCTGAGGCTTTTGATCTGAGATATGATCAGGTCCAAATGACTGTAGCATCTCCCTTCCCAAGCTCCTGTTCACTCATTCTACTACTTCTTTTCATGATCTTATTGAAAATTCCTCCATCAGAACTCACCGGCCTATAATGTGAAGGTTTTTGAACTTAGACAGCTCTGTATGTTGAATACCCAGTATACTAAATTTTGCTGAATCTTTCAATGTAATAGGCTTAACTTTTTCTCCTGCTGGGGTTGAATCACTTACATGAACTACTGAACACTACACCTGCAGTTTTTATGTTGCATCTTATCTCTCCAAAATGCAAATCTCTTTTGCAGCTGATCAATAACCAGGAATTTTTCTCTTGGTGATCTCTAACAATGTTAAGCATCAATACTGGTAATTTCTCAGATGTCACAAATGTGACACCTTTTTCCCTTACCAGGTCTTTTTCTTCCATATAAGTTCCTGTTATAGCAGATATAACAGATATAACAGATATAGCAGAATTTCAGTTGCAGCATGGATGGAAAAATGCTTGGAAAGAATCTCCCAATTTATTTATTTTGTATCATTATTAGAGTGTACTCTGATGAATTTTTGAAAAGAGGGCTCAGGTAAGAGATAGATTGTTATGAGAAATGTCAGAAGCCTAGCTGGTCGTTGGGGATTTTTTTTCCTTTTCTTTAATGGTTTGGTAAAAGAATGTTAGACCTGTTATAACACAGGTAATCCACAAAGTATTGCTGAGTCTCTCTTGACTGATCACTGTTGTGCCTCTTGTTTCTCCTGCTGTGGGCTTTTTCTCCTGCAGGTTCCTTTTGTAGTTACTCAGTTCCTGCTGCACTTTTGACTGGGGGGCTTCCATTACAGGGTTTTTAGATGACAAGGCTTTGTGACTTAAAAGGGAAGGGGAAATAAACCAGGGGAGGTTAATATATACATTAAAAGGCATTATTCTGATTTCTTAATAATCAGACTTGATAGAATTATCTTACAGAGCTGTTCCAGTGCTGTTCTGCCTTTCTCTGGCCTTCTGCAGGACAGCTGGCTTGGCAGTTCCCCCAGACTCGGTGCACTGCCGGCTGCCTGAGCCGTTCCTTCTGAAGTTACTTTCTGACTGAGCTCAGAGTCTCTTTCTGTCCAGCTGCAGGAGTCACTGCAGGGATCGCAGCTGGGCCTGGGCTGGTTCACGGGATTTGTACCCCATTGGGTAGTGCTGGTAAGACCCTTGTACTTGCTGTTAGAAAGAGTGCAATATACCATCAAACCCTGCACTGCAGTCACACTTGAATGCTTGCTTGGCTGTATCAGCATGAACTAAGCCAATAAGGCAACTCATGCGACAGAAGCGTTGATGTATTCTGAGAGCCGCAAAAGGTCAAAGAACAAAAGAGATTAAATCCCCATTAAAATCACAGCTTTCCACTTCATTTTGCTTTGTGTGCTTGTATGTCCAAACTTGAACTTGAAATGCTAGTTTGCAAGTAGCTCTAATGTGCAAACACAGCTTTTGTCAATTTGTTAGTGTTTGTGTTGCGAAGCAAGAGATCCAAAAGCCAAAGAACAACAGATTAAAGTTTATGCAGTGTCAACACCATACTGGGAAAGAATTCTTACCCTCTATCACAGTCTTATCGGAGTGATAATCTGCATGGCCATGAAGAGCTGACTCCTATTTTTTGTTACATTGTTGGCTTAGTGCTAAGATTTCTTTGACTTTCTGCTGTTAGCTTTACCACCCAGTGTAGATATCCCCAGGCTTTCACAATTGCTTTCTTTCCTGCTAAGAAAACAAAACTTACATGTGTTTCAGTACTTCTTGGCAGCCTGCCTCCCACATATAGTTTAGGGTAAAATTTTCAACCTATTTGCTTTCCTTGATTTGAAGAATAGGTAATGGTATAATTAGCAAAGAAAAATAAGTAATTTTTTCTCTTGGTTTGAGGGTAAGTCCTGCCAAAGGCTATGCAAATACCCATCGTAAGAAGGGACTGCAAATCATCAGAGAAAAGTGTACTTCAGAAGCGTAGATCTGAAAATGTGGTTTGATGCTCATTCAGCTTTGCAAAAACAACTTGTGGAGCTCAATATTATGGCTATTCTATTTTTTAAAAACTGTATAGAAAAATTAAGAGAGATGGAAAATTAAGATGGAAAGTCAAGAGAATTTCCTTGACCAAATTTTTTTTTAAACTGCCACCTTCCCTGTCACTATACCTTGACTAAAGCCTGGAAAAGTCCTGCACTTTGGATGACTTTTTCAGTGGGATCCAGATAAAGGGAGGCCATAATTTCTCACGTAGCTGTCTGTAATCTGCTTTCCTCCGGCCCCTGTCCCTGGGGGCCACACTTACAACCTCTTGGAGCCACAATAGGATTGTGTTGTAACACAGTGTATGGTCAGCTCTGCTAGATTCATTCCTTCTCATGCATATGTTTCAAGTCCATAATTAATCCTTGCATTAGTGAAAGCAAAGGCTGCATTCTTTAAGGCTCAATCTGAACCTCCAGTTCTAGGGAAACTTCTGCAACTGTTTCCTGTTTCTCGCTTGGCAAACAGATGTCACCAAGATAATTTCAAGCGTTCTGGAGTGAAATGAATATGGATTATGCAACTTCCATATTTTTCAGTGGAGCAAAACCACTAGGACCCTCCAGAAAAAAGACCTCTAGCCAAATTTGCAGCTGTTAATTCCCAATGAAAATAGGTGATTTCCTCCAGCCTACATGTAGACATCCAGCTTTAACCATATTCTGGCTAAATTAGGAGATTACCCAGTCAGAGTTCTGTGTTTTGTGGTATGTCTCTCACATCATGAGTCACAGACAATAAAGGGGGCTAGCAAGATAATTTGGAAAGAGGATAGCTAATGGAAGATGAGGTAATTGTGGGCTGTATCTAGGTTCTCTCTCAATTTACCCAGCTCCTCCCTAAACATTAGCAATATTCAAATACACCCCTGGGCATGATTTCACAAAAATGGAAACTTCAAATTATTCACATTAGTTCTTTATGTGTTCCTAATGGGGTTCTGATTCTCATTTATCCTGGCAGTTATTTAATAGAGAATTCTTTACAGTAAATTTAGTGTAAGGTGCTTCAGCATGTTAAATGATCCCCAAATATATTCTATACTTGCTAAAGTAAGTATCAGCTTCTCAGAAGCACAGTAGATAACACTGAATTGCTAGATTAGGCGTGGTGTGACACATCTTTCCATTAACTCCAGATGCAAAATCCTGTATCTGGAGTTAATGGAAAGATGTGTCACAGAGATATTCTGTGAATGCTCTCCAAAGGTCTCACAAGAACACATGAAAAATGAATATATTCTTATCCACACAAGTTCTGAAGTTTTATGAAGTTTTCACCTATGAGTGATTTCTTATAAAAAGCACGTAGTGATAAAACCATGGGAAAAGGCTTCAAACTGAAAAAGAGTGGATTTAGATTAGATACTAGGAAGAAATTCTTCACTGTGAGTATGATAAGACACTAGAAAATGTTGCCCAGAGGAATTGTGGATGCCTCACCCATGGAAGCATTCAACGCCAGGTTGGATGGAGCTTTGATCAACTTGATCTGGAGCAAAGTGTCCTTGCCAATGGCAGGGGGGCTGGAGCTAGATGATCTTTAAGGTCCTTTCCAACCCAAGCCATTCCACGGGTCTGTGAATCCAAGTGTTATTCTACACGTTTTGTAAATACAGTTCAGAGTGGTTTTTAATTTAAATCAGTTTAACAGCCTCTGATGTAGAAGGATATAATAAATTAGAAATTACAAATGTGGTTCATGAGGAAGGACATTAGTGCTTTCTGAAACATCTTTCACCTTTGAATTAACACAAATATGTAGTATTGTGATTTTTTGTCCATTTAAAGCTCTGTTCAGGTTTCATGATTAGTTCAAAAGCTGATAACCTGCACGCTACATTTTACATAATGCTGCAGTTTCAAATTGCAAAATAGTATGGATCAAGTATGGATCAAGCAGAATATCCACATCAGAAAAAGAAATCTTAATTTCAGATCAGCATACATTTCCAGCTAAAACAGGATGTCTAAACCTTCTGGATGCAGCTATTTTATCTGGAGGCCATTCCTCATTTAAAATCTGGTGGAAGACCTAATGGTCCCAGGGAATATGGGAATATGATAACCATTGGCTCAGGCTTCTGATAATGATGGTACACAGTCAGTTGAGAGTCAGGCTAATCTGTTCTTCCCAGCATGGTGCGTTAGATCTATGATTTCCAAAACAGAAGATCATCAAGCACTTTGCTCCAAGGAGACAATCAAAATCAAAACCCAAAGAAGTAAAATAAAGCAGCAAACTAAGTCTAAATATAATGGAAAAGATGAATAAATGAAACAGGCTTAAAACCAAGGAAGTTTTCTTGGAGAAAGTTCAGTGTGGGTTTTGTGTGGGTGAATTTTCTTACAATACACAGATGCTGGAAAACTTTGAACATTTGACATTTTTCAGCGTAGCTGTCTGAAAAACTGTCCTCCTGCTTGTTACAAAATCTCTGCTGACAAAGTGTGTGAGTATCACAGTGAATTCTGAGAACTTCTTTTAATCACAAAGTGGGAGTCATTTCTGCCTGACACCACAGAGGAAAAACTATCAAAGGATAGAACTGTACATTGATTCTGATACTACCTGCTCACAATACCTTTTTCTGGGAACATTCATATAATTTGTTTGATTTCTATTTCATTAAAGATGTAGTCTTAGATACCACATCAAATTAATTAATTAGTTTCAAAATTATGCAAAGAGTTCTTAAAATGGACATTCATTACCATTTGAGGTATACTCTACTAAAAGTATGGCACATGAAACTGCTGGCTTTCCTTTCAGTTCTAACTTTGATGATGTGATGGGTGATTTTAAACTCTAATTAGAAAATTTCACATGAACCTGATATTACTTTTGAAAAATATTTCCTAAAATGCTGTGAGTTAGGATCTGATGGCAGCTTTGGAAGCCAGTCAGTTGAGTGATTGACAATGCATGACAATACATCTTCAAATCAGCTTTGAAACTATCACAAGATTATGTCCAGGAGATTACCTGCAGTTGCTGAAACTGCAATCCAATTAGACAGTTTTAATTCTCTTGAAAATGTATGAAAATATTTTTGTGAATTCTCTGAAGCATGGGAAGGGGTTACTAATTTTTTGTCAGAGAGCATTAATCTCTGATTAGGCCACTCTGATTTGGAGCCAGGTCCTGGAAGGGATGACACTTGCCAGCTGGTTGGCTCAGAGAGGGGATGTTGGGTTGTGAAGCAAAGCTCCCAAGGGACCAGAAGGCTCTTAATGAAGCCCTGTGTGCTTCCACTGGCTCTTGTTAACACACATTTCCTTTCCATCTCCTACTTTTCTGTGGGTTTCTTCTGTATCTCTACAGGCAGCTGCTTTCTTGTAGTGATAATTTTTTGTTGTAGCTCTGAGAGCAGACAAAAATGTTTTTCAATAGTTAACAATATCAGTGTTAGAGCCTAGCTCAGAGCTGCAGGCATTTTGTCTGTCAAGTAGTTTATCTGCACCGACACAGATCTACCTCTTCTTAAATGGGCCTGTTTCCTGGAGCTTGGATATAGTTCAGAAGTTCAAATGTATGAAACTTCTCACACATCCAAGCCATTTCAGTTACATATAAAAAGAGCATTTAGGAAACATGATGGATTGAAAAAAGCAGAGCACTCTAAAAGTTACATGCATTCAGATGGTTTTTATTTGAGTCTTGGAAGCACTTGTTAACTTGGAAGGATTCATATTCAGATTCAGTTTGCATGCAGAGTTTGTTTGAGATCTAGCTTCAGGCTTTACACAGTTATTGTTCTGTGTCGTTTTCTTTCTGCCCAAAAGTAGGATGGAAGTAGTTAAAAAACAAATTGAATATAAAAAACATTGGCAGAAAGACCTAATTATATTGTGTGGGAATGGGTGTCCTGTTCAGGTTGTCAGGTCTCTTGCACTTCAGATGCCCTGCATGTCTCTCTGCAAACAGCTAGAGCACAGGTTCATAAGTGTACTTAAGTCTCTAATTGAATATTATTTGGATAGCAATTGATTCACCTGGGAAATTGATGACTCTTTCCTGGTGTACTGCCTGGTGGTAGTAACTACATTAGAAACTGAAACAGAGCTATCACTGAATTACAATTGATTAGGGTTCTGCACCTGAAAATTTGCCTATTTTTTTCAAGTGTAACAAATAATGCCTCAAAAACTGTCACCTATTTTTTTAAATTGCTTTGCTCAAAAATGAAGATGCCTAGCACAATAAAGGGAGGCATACACTGTATACATAAACTTCTTCCTACATTCTAGATTGCATGTTTCCTTAGCCTCAATTCCTTAACCCAGGCTTAATCACACTTTCAACAAATAAAGAGAGATCTGGTGGGGGGGTTGAAATACATGCAATTTTGAGAATAAAATTAGTGATACCCTTAAAAAACATATGTTTTATAGACATTTGAAATTAAGTTGTTTAAAAGAAAGAGGTAAGATCTAAAATAGAGCAATACTTTGAAGAAAGGCTTTAAGAAAGGAAAAAGGAATCCCAGAAAACAAAACCCTATAGAAAATAAAAAATCCAAAAGGACATCTAGATAATTATGGTATTAGAATGATAGTTTTGTTTATTTTTGTATAATTCAGTCATGCAGAACTCACTGTTTGAGCTTTCCAATCTTTATAAACATTTTAAAGCTGACCTGACTGAAAACAAAAACAGGATGAATGCATTAATTAAAAATTGAATAAATCTTTAAATGTCTTTTGACTACTCAACACAGTGTGGTTGTTTCCTTGTTGTAGAATAATACCTTCCTGCAATATGAACATGTCTATTTCGGGCAGAGCTTTGCTTGTGTTCTTGCATTTGCAAAAGCAATATGATGATGCTGGGAACCTGACCCTGCATCCCAGAAAGCCATACAAATAGATGTCTTTAATAGTTCTCCAGTGTGAATTTGGAGTATATTAGGAAATCTTGTGTCTGGTTTGGATACTGTTGTGCAGTTGTTGCACACAGAAAGCTTCTAGAGCACTCTCCAGGAATCAGAATGGGTGATGGTCACAAAATGGATGGCAATCAACAGCACGTTTGAGGCACTTTTTGCTTTCCCAAACAATTTTCAACAGAGTTTTTGTGATGAGCTTTGAGAGCATAAATTAAATAGGTTTCATAGCTAAATTAACTTTTTTATGTTTCCTCCAGATCAGGTCAGGGAAAGCTCAATTGCTTCTATTTTCAGGATAACACAGGCAATTTTTGCAGACAGGGACAAAACTTCACCAGAATCTATTAAAGAAAATAAGGCTGCTTTGTGCAAACCCAGCTGCCTGGGACTGTGCCAGTACATATCCTATAGGAATTAATCTTGTTTTTTGGGGGGGATGGTGTCTAATTTACCGTAAGACACAATTTTCCATTTCTGAGGCATGCTTAGTACACAAGGCTGTCTTAATGGAGCATGGCAAGTCAAGTCAGCCACTGGAAAATTAATACCATAAAGCATCTCCTTGAAAACTTTTGCTTACTTTGGTAGAAATGATTAGAGAAATTTCTCCTGTGCCTCTTGCTCTTCTAGGAAGTGAGTACAAGACTTGGTAAATCCTGTGAACGTAGTGTTAATGGAGGAGACATTGTGAGGCGAGGGAGCATTCAGTTGTGAAACAGATAATGCCAGAGGCAAAATCTTCATGCAGAAGGATGTTTACACCTTCCAGCCCCATAGGAACTGGGAAACAACTGTCTTCTTTAGCTCGAGGTGTGGGATTGTTTATCTAGGCTGGGCTGCTTGTCATATAGTTAGCTCAAAAATGGAGCCAAGCAGAGAAGAAGACAAGAGCAAGAGTAAGTGTATCACAGCACAATTCAGCTGAAAGCCTTGCATTGAAAGGCAGGTCCCCAGCACTAGCCACAGAGAAAGAGTTGTGCTTCTAGGAGTGGGGAAAGCAAGGAGGAGTACACTGGAAGATGAGCTTGTCCACATGCATTTATGTCAGGGACCTACAGGAATGGAGGCAGACTGGCAGCTGAGGCTGCCAGGGACAAGTGCTGTCACCCCTCCCTAGCCAGAGGGACAGAGTGCATCCAGTCAAACCAAGCCAACACTGTGGTGACCACCAGGCAAGTCCATGTAGTCATCAGCAGGTGCAAGGTGGTGTAGTCACCACCAGGCACAGCATGTATGCAATATGCCATGTGAACATGTACAGCTCAGACAAAGTCAGATTTTCTCCAGTGGAAGGTAGAATATGAACATACGAAAGTTTCTGTTGGCAGGTGACAGTGAAACGGACAGCTGCTAAGAATCAATTTGGAAGAGAGGAGGGGAATTTGCACCAAATATATATTAATTCTTCTGTTCTTTGAAAATGCAGAAATGGAGGATTTTTTTCCCCTCTTGCATGCCATTTTCCACACCAAGATAGCGTTCCTTTGGGAAAAATTCAAGATAAAGTTCCTATAAAAGGAACTTGAAAATTCACCATTGTTTCAAACAGTTCTTCATTGTTTGTATTTTTTAAACTGTCTTGAAATATCAGACTTCCAGTTTGTTTTGACTAGCCTCTGCCTGATATCATCTGATGGGATTTTTGCCAGCTGCTACAGTCTAATGAAGATATTAATCTTTTTCCTCAATTCCTTGCAGACATGTCCCCTGTCACTGGGGACAACATCAGCAGCCAGCTTGTCACTCAGACCTGCAACTTCACTGTCAGATTCAGCTTTGAAGTTCTGTGCAGTTTCTACAGGACACAGCCTTCTCTCTTCCACCCACAGCTAACAGTTTCATACAAGCTCTCATGTCATGCCTGAAGCCATGCCTTGAATCTGGGCTGTGCTTGCTGATCGCAATTTTGCCATACATGCAGCCATTCAGATTATCACTGTGGGGATGGGGCAACCCTGGGTGTAGGGACAGACTGGGGAACAAGGGGATGGACAGCAGTGCTATGGAAAGGGACCTGGGGGTCCTGGTCAATGGCAAGTTGAACATGAGTCATTGTGCCCTGGCAGCCAGGAGGGCCAACCCTGTCCTGGGGGCATCAGGCACAGCATGGCCAGCTGGGCAAGGGAGGGGATTGTCCCACTCTGCTCTGCTCTGGGGTGGCCTCACCTCGAGTGCTGGGGGCAGGTTGGGGCCCACAACAGAAAAAAAGACATAAAGCTATTAGAGAGTGTTGAAAAGAGAGGTGTGAACATGGGGAAAAAGGGGAAGCCTTATGAGGAGTGGCTGAGGTTACTTGGTCTGCAAGAGGTTGTGGGTAGACCTCACTGCAGCCTACAGCTTCCTCATGAGCAGGCACTGATCTCTTCTCTGTCATGACCAACCGTGAGACCTGAGGGAATGGCATAAGGCTGTGTCAGGAGGGGTTTAGGTTAGATGCTACAACAAGGTTCCTCACCCAGAGGGTGTTTGGGCACTGGAATAGACTCCTCAGGGAAGTCCAAGCCTGACGGAGTTCAAGAAGTGTTTGGACAATGCTCTCAGGCATCACATCCCAGTGTGAATCTTGGGGCTGTCCTGTGCAGGGCCAGGAGCTGGACTCGATGATCCCTTCTAACGCAGGATATTCTATGATTCTATGAAACTAGCAAAGATTATGACCACAGCAGCTCTTTTTCTGGTAGCTTTCAATTCCCAAACACACTAACTGCCAACATTGTCTTTCCTTTCAAGAACTTTATGGCATGTGTCTATGGCAAATCCTTCATATGTTGGTGCCAAAACCAACAGGCTCTCAACTGCGTGTTGCCAGAGTACAAGTGGTGTCACTATCATTGTGCTATTGTTTTCCCAGAGGATCGCCTCTTATACAGATCCATAGATATTCCTAATTTTGTATTGTTCAAAAATACAAATGGAAAGTGAACTTTTTGGATAACATGTAGTTTCTTTAGTATGATTAAAAAGATGTGAAGGAGTGTGCAACTGCCAGCTTCTGGTTTGGTTTCTTTTTTACGTCTAAATCTACAAATGAGGTGGTATCGAGCAGAGGCCAGTCAAAACAAACAAACCAGTTTAAAAACTGAGTTAAAATAGAAAATAACCACAAGGTAGGTGAAATCCTGTCCATAATATGCATTAAAACCTGCATGGAAAGTCAAAATATAAATGAATCAATTTTTGTGATTAATGAGTGCTAAGTGTAACTTCCTAGAATATTCCCACATTTTAGTATAAATGTTCAGTGAAATCTCTAAGATATGGTTATGAGTCTTTTGCTCTGTACTCAGTGTTGAGAAAACTGCTGGAAGATTTATTCTTTATATTTTTAAAGTAGCCCCCAGACGTGAGATTTCTTAGACAAAAAGAAAAAAATGTTTTGAGTTTGCAAGGTTAATTGCTTAAGTGGAAGTTAATATGTGGCAGTGCAGTGATGTGTTGGGACTAAAGATCATTATATCCCAAGTGGAATTTTAGAAATAATCAAATAGCAGCATTGTTTCAAGAAAAGGGAAAAGGTGACTGAGATTTATAAAGTTAACTTGTTCTTGTGATGCCTTGGTATTTTGCTGCATGTGTAGGAGGATTTGCAAATTCAGTCAACAGCAGCCCATATGGCAGAGCCTTGCCCAGAGCTGAATGAACCATTGAGAACATTCCTTTGAATAATAGCTTTTTAATACAACATGAAATTCAGTAAACATATTATTTGCTGAGTGCATTTAACAGACTGTCTGGCTGTAGAGGGAGTAAAATCTGAAATGTAGCTACAGTGCAACCAGTAATTTTAAGGAGATGTGCCAGAAAGGTTATCCTACACATATTAATTAACAAGCTTTCAGTCTGATGTCAGATGGAGGCTGAGTGCTTTGGCAAACACAAATGGAGTATTATTTTCTGGGAGAAAACCCCCATAATCTTTACATGCTGCTTTACATAGGTATTGTGTCATACATTTAATGCTCACTAGCTCAAGTTCTCTGCAGCATCTTCATGTCCTTGTGCATGTCAGTATTTGAATTTTCCCATATGCTACAATCTTTTGATGTTTTTTAATCTCTGTAGTGTAATGGCAATGAATTTCAGAGTTACAGTTCACGGCAATTTTTAAGTGTGAAGCCTTTTAAAAAACAATGTTTTATGTCTCCTGTGAGCTCCAAGTAAAAATTTGTACCTCACAGGCATCACTCATTGTATTTTCCTCTGCAACATGTTTTTTCCTCTTTGAGTAAACAGTTCAGATCTTCTTGCTGCCCTTTCTTCTCATCTTGGTTTTGGTCAAGGTAAGATCAAAGCAGCTACACTGCTCCTGTCAAGCAGCCATGAAGGCTGGGAGCTCAGAGATGTAAATGTGACAGCTTTAAGCATGCAGAGGGGCTGCAGACACCCTTCACAGTTTCCATAACTCAGGTATCTGAACCCCAAGATTTTGTCTGTAAAAATGAGTTCACAGGTAAAAAAATGAATTAAAAAATATGAAAATTAACGATTAGCTTCTTTGCTGTGGCTCCCTGCCGTCTGTGCCCCAACAATTGTGTATGTTTCATTTTTTTCCAAGACTTTTCTTTCCCTCTAACTGAAAGATCTGGAAAAAAATGCTTTAAAAAGGAAAAAAGGTGTCTCCCTTCCCCGAGATTCTGTTGTTGCAAGTTGGGAAATACCACCCAAAAGGGCAAAACTAATACTAAAACCGTCAGCTTTGGCAACATCTTTGCTGCTGCATGTGACTGTCAAATTTGCTTTTTCTTCTGAAATGTAGTGTTCTGAGATGGCAGCGTTCTCTGGCACTTGTTGTGGGGCCAGAGAGGGAGTGCTGGCCAGGGGATTTTGATGGTGATATTGCGACAGTCAGTGCAGCTGTTGGACTGCACGGTGAGAAGAAAAATTTCCATTGAATTTCTGCTATGAG
Source organism: Pseudopodoces humilis (assembly GCF_049639895.1). Classification (NCBI taxonomy): domain Eukaryota; kingdom Metazoa; phylum Chordata; class Aves; order Passeriformes; family Paridae; genus Pseudopodoces; species Pseudopodoces humilis. The sequence goes on from NC_142205.1 coordinate 40,763,872, forward strand.
GGGTGAGAGTGGGAACATTTAAACCTCGTGGTTAGCCCCCAGATGCACAAACCACATGTCTGAGCTGACACACAGGGAAGCATTGTTCATCGGTTAAAAATTGGCATCTGTTACTTCCTCCCTATGGGCCAAGCTGGGAACCATATTGTGACTCCTTAGGTGCTCTGGCAGCAAAATTACATCTTGCCCCATGCTGAAGAATTAGTTATTAGTACAAAGGGAAGGACTGTGCAACACAACAGAAATGTGTAGTACCAAATGCAATGGGATGAGACAGGTGACAGGAGACACACAGGAGATGGCTTTGAACTGGGTCTGATTAAGTAATGGATGTACCACTGCACATAGTGCTGCTAGACTCATTTGTGTGCTTTGTTTTTTGTTTTTTTCTTTTCCCTGATATTTAATGAATATTGGAAAAAGTGCAGAACAAGATGAAAACTGCAGAGATCTGTTGATGTTGACAAGACCTCAGCTGGACTGTGGTCAGAGCAGTTGCTTTGCTTTTGCTGGTAATATTTCCCAGGCTGACTTTCCCATGTAAACCACAGCTGTGAGCAGGTGGCAGTGCATGTTCATGTGTTCTTCATGTAGGGGAATGGCCTCTCTTTGAATCTGGTGCATTTTTTTTCATGTTCAGCTGAAAATATAATTTACAATGGCAGACAGATATAAACAAGAATTTCACAAGATTAAAGCAAAATACACAGTCCAAAACTCCTAGTGTTTTGGTTTCTTTTCCTAGTTGTACTTGATATTTAAGTGTACTTTACATTGAAACATGTGTTTAGAAAAAAGGTCAGCCTGGGTGAATATGTGAATATGTAAGCTAATTTCTTTTTCTTCAGATGAAAGTAGATTTCTTTTTTTTTTTTTTTTTTTTAATTTGGAAAAAGGGCAAGCCTCTCTCCCCCATTGCTACATTTTTTTTTCCATGGAGAATAGACTTGATTGTTCTCCAAACATTGTTTCCTGTTCTTCACAGAGGGGAAATGTTTATTCCTTGTTCCTAATAATCAGACATGCTGTAATGACTTGCTCACGGGGAAGAAAAAATTACAGGAAAGTTAAGACTGTTGATTAATGTTTTCTTCATGCTGAAATTTTAAAAGCAGTAGAGCAGTGGCTGTTATAGTGAAATATGTGTGATATATTGGAAAGCCTGGATAAGCTGAAGAACGTATATCACATGCAAAAGAAGAGTACACAGAGGCATTTATTTGAAAGAGAAAATTGAGAGAAGCATTTTCTCTATTGCTGCTCATCCAAGCAGGCACAACCCTTTTGGTGCCTGTAAGAAGGGTATGAATGCAAACTTAGAAGGCCATCAGACCAATGGTATTCACTTAATTGTTTTAGTTGGGTTTGATTGAGATGATCACAGTGAGTTAAACCACCATTGAACTACCATATTGGTAGCTTAATATGTCCCAGCGGATATTTTAAGCTGCTGTTTAGGCAAGATCTATTGGGGTGAATGTTTCAGGATGTTCCTGAAGCTGTAGCTATTCCCCACACATCAGACCTTGGAAAACCAGGGGTTTGCCTGCAAGAGAGACTTTTTCAGTTATACCAGCATAATTACCCCTGGAGCCAAGGTGCACAGCTGTGCATACTAAAACTCCTCTTGGAGTGACATAAGATAAGCCAAAGCAAAATACAGCAGTTAAAACCACAAGCCACATGGTTTTCCTGCCTTAATTTTTTGACATGAAGTCATATACTAAAAAGACTTCCTTACACAGTCAAGACTAAATCTTTTATTATAACTTTTCCACATCTATAGATCCTTCTTGAATATGCAACCTATTAGTTGTTTTCTAAATAAAATAAATGTGTTATCATTTATAAATCCCTTCGGTGACCTACAGTTGTTCACAATATGTTTGCTTCAACAGAGATTAATTTCTGTAGTGCAAATGGTGGTGTGCTGATATCCCAGAATCTGTTCCCAATCTCTGAATGTCCTTTTGAGTCAGGCCAAAAAAAAAAAAAGAAAAAAAAATAATCGATGTATTAATAAATTATATACGTACACAAATACATACATACATACATATATATATACACACACACACATGAATGTCCACCATTTTTATTCTACTCAACTCCTTATTTCCATACTTATATGGAGCAGTGCTTCCCCCAAGATAAAAAAAGTCTCTTTTTCTGAATCTGATTCTCTTTCTAGCTGCTCATCTGGAACATTCACTTCCCTTTTCTGCAATGGGTTTAAAGTAAGTGTTGTTACTATCCTAAAATACAGCTCATCAGTTGCTACTGAGGGCATAGGTAAAGAGTGAGAATTCTTTTGTTAAACTTTAGGAATTTGTTTTCACAGATCCTAAATATCTCAAAAACAAATTCAGAGATAATACATTTAGAGTCAAGTGAATCCTGTTCTTCAGAGTCCTTGTTCTGAGAATTTCTCCATCAGTTTTTCCATTTTGAATACTGTCAGGCAAATGAGGAGATAATTTATATGTGCTTTATATTCTTCCCAGATGTTTCTATTCCATTCTATTAATCTAATGTTAATTCTCAAATGTAATGGATTTTTAATGAGGGATCTAAATTAAGATATAAAATAAAACTAATTAATTAAAATGTAAATGGGTATTGGAAGCAATGAAAACAGCAATGAAGATGCACAGAGACTCTAAGACAAAAAAGTGTCAACAGAAAACAATGATAGTATGTGGCAAAGAATTAGGCTGATGTATTTCTAAAGGTTATGAATTTTTAAAATTAAATCTCTGGAGGAAAAGGGAGTTCTGTAAGGATCTTTTCTGTATAAATAGGAAGAAAATAATTATGTTAATGACAAGCGGAGGAAAAAACCCTAAATCTGAGGGAGAACACCAAAATTGAACTGAGTTTGAGGAACACTATGGCAGCTACAAAATATAATTGCAAATCTTTTCTGAAATGCTTATATCAGAATTCCAGCTGATAAAACAAGATGGGGCCCGTGTTTCTTCATGTTGATTAAATTCCACCTAACTTGAAGAATCACAGAGTTCAGGGCACTACATTATAGGGAAGGCATTGATAAGCTGGAAAGGCTTCAGAAAAAAAGCAGTGAAACTGAGTGGAGAGCAGGGGTATGGAGTAAAAGAAAGAAAATATATATAAAACAAGGCTGGAGCAGCATTCCTTAGTCATAATGAGAACAAAATTAGTGGTCTCAGCCTGTGATGTCTGGGAGACGGTGAACCTGTATGCACATAAGAATGTAACTGGGAAGAATGGGATGGCACCAATTGTGGTTGTGGAGCAAATCATAAAAAAAAGCCACTGACACTGAAAATCAGAGCTTCTCGAGTCATGGCACTCCTACTGCATTAGCTTGGTATGTGACAGAAACTAGTCCCTGGCCCCAGTTTCTGCCACCACCCAACCCAAGCTGAGGCAGGAGCCAGCACTGGCATCTTCCAAGCACCAAAGCTCTGTCTGGCAGCTAAGGCACAGCATTTCCAGGCTCCATCAGACCTGGCTTTTGGGTCTCATGAGTGCATGTGCAGGTGGAGGCAAGCAGCTCCCCCGTGGCACACCTGCCCAATGCCAACCCTCTGCCTTCTTCCAGCACAGGGTCCTCGGGCAGGAAACTTGTGTTCAGAGCAGGAATTGCAACAGAGAAGGACACGGAGTGGAGACTCTGATCAGTGAATGTTTACTGCAGATTTCAGTATTGGATCCTATCTCTAGATTGTACAACAGAGGAGGGGCAAATAGACACCATTTCCTTCCTGCACAACAGCATGGTTAGGCACAGAGTCAGAATGGGCTTAGATGCTCCTGCAGCTGTGGATGCCATTTCTGGCAACAGCTGTAGATCATGTGAGCAAAAGGTAAACCCTGAATTTTCATAAAACAGATCTAAATCTGTTACAGAGATGATAGATAAGCTATGTATATATTTAATCTCTAACAGCTGTGATTGTGTAATATCAACATTCAGGATTTTACACATCAATATTTGCTATTATTTAATGTTTCAAGATTCTCTCAAGTTTGGTAGTAAAAGAAAAGCTGGTTGTAATCATAGACATCCAGGAAATTTACTGAGCATGGGGTTGGATGTGTTTTGAGCCTTAGGGAGAACACCAACATAAATTATAAAAGCAGTGGTTAGGATGGACAGAAGGAAGACAGGAACACATGAGTTAAGTGAATTTCAAATATGTGACCAGTGTTAAACCAGCAACATTTCAGCCTGAGCTGAAATAATCATGTGAAATTTTAGTACCATGTTTTCTCATACTAAAAAGGTGATGTTTTGTGTAAGCAGCTGTGAATGTCTGAAATCCCTTCTAAGCCATGAGAAATAATTAGATCAGTTGACTCAGATACAACAGTGCTATTATTCACTGACTGGGCTTACTTATGACACTGGAAAGGTCTGAATTTTTATAGGTTTATGAGGCTGAAAATGAGACTGTCTTAGAAGATTACACAGACCTGAAAATGACAAGTAATGGGTCAGAATCTGGTGATAAAATGTAATGTGAGGATTTGATGATCAACTAGCACCCGCATCCTATTAATTTAGGATTTTGGTTCCTGCATGCTTCCATCTGGCCTGAATGCAGCTCAGCAGGGAGCCTTAAATCCTGCTGGTTTTGTGTTTATAGCAGCATAACCCTTGATTCAGAGCCTTTGATAGCTCCCCTCTGGCTGCCACACACCGCACATGTGCAGGAGATACACACCAGCTGTGAAGGCAAGCTGGCAGGGACTAAAGGCTAATGAGACTTTGTGTAGCTCCCAATTCTCACATCACTGGAGTGCTCCAGCAGCTCCTGCCAGGTTCAGCTGTGTCTCTCTGTGGAACAGTCCTTTAGTGCACTCGCCTTCCAGTGTCCTCTGCCTCCTTTGCTGTGCCCAGCTGGTCCAGACAAGTGGCTGAAGGGTTTGGTGCACTTGTATAGGGTGGGCTCTTTGGCAAACTGTGGTGTGGATGTGGCCTCCGAATCAAGAAGCCTGTAAATCACTGGTGTTTGGAAAACAGAAGGGTGTACAGGAGTGTTTTAGATACAACTGGTTTCTATCTTTCCCCCTAAATATCAAGTACAGGCAAGTGAATTTATGGGATTGCAGCAAGTGGATATATTTTAAGGTAGTTTTAAAGGGAATATATTTTAAAGAAGTTCTGAAGTGGTAGCAACTCTAATTTCTTAGAATGTTTGGCCGAAAAATGTAACTGTCTTCTAAAAAAGTTTTCAAAGGATTATCATTATAGGACTGAGTTTGGCAAACATACGCTATATTTCTATATCATCCCAGCTCAGAGATCTGTTTCACATTTTGCATGTGGCTGATACTTTTTCACTTTCTCTGATATGAATTTTCTCCCTTACACTGAATAAATGGGCTTTGGGCTGTGTAGTAAATGCAATATATAGCTGTGTAGCAACTTCACATTTATCTAATGAAATAATTTTTTGTGATTCATCGCAAGGTGCTCTGAGAAATTGGAATAAAAACCTTTTCTTGTCAGTAAGGACAATTGTATAATACATGTAGATGTATGAATTTCAGCCCATAGATGTAGGTGGTTGCTGGAGATACCTGCCTGTCTGCTCTTCATGTGTTTTGTACCCATGCCATCCAAATGAGAGCTTTTCCCAGAGTCTGCTGGGAACTACAGGGCAGAAAATAATGAAGTGTCTGTTGCCAAAGAAAACTACAGGAATATACTTGTAGCTGCAGGAAGAGGTGAAAGAGACAGAAGTGACACACAAGAGACAAGTGTTGTCATTGTTATCATTTGCTTCTAATTAAAGACCTATTTGTCATGACCAATCATTTACTAGATGTTCAAACAAGTGACTGTCAGAGAATTCTTCACAAGAACAGTAGCAATGAGGTTTTGAAGATAAATGTGCATTTTACCTATCCTTCCTCAGCTACTGGAAAATTAATGTCAATACTAATGAAGAAAAGGTCTCTTGGGATAATAGGAAGCTGCAGAGCTAGAAATATGGGGTTTGTTTACTCTCTGTAGAGAAAAGATCTCTGTCACAGCAGTTTTTAATACTTGGATTTATAAGTCCCTAAGTTCTGAATACCACATACGTAAAATAACTCCCAATCATTAAGAGAAAAATTGTCATGTAAAAAAGAGCTGGAATCTATTTGTCCATGATTTTACTACATGCACAAGACCTCAGTCTGGTTCAGTTTTCTTACTAGGTAAGTTTTCATAATCTCCTGCAATGGTTCTTTACATAGTTTAGTCCATTGTCTTAGAAGTTAAATGGCTGATGGAAATGTATCATAAAAAAGGCACTTAAAGAAACAACGACAAGCTCAAAAAAGCAATAATTATTACTTATCAACATTGAATGAAAATTAAAAAGATAATTTCAAAGTAGAAATCACTTAATTAATTATATTCTTGGTGTAAGACTGGATGTTTGGGAAATACTTTGCATCACTGAGTTTTTTTCATAGTTGTGGAAACAACCTTTTTTTAAAAAAGGAGGAGCCTAAAATAAACTTCAAAAAATAGAGGGTCCTAAATTAGCCTCCTAAATGGTTTTCAGACACCTAGCTCCATGGCTTCTCTCTCCTTTTATCAAAGCACTCTACAGCTCCCACTTACCCTCTTTTATTTGTTCCCTGGAATTCAAAAGTTTCTATATTTTTCAGTGTTTCAAAAATATGATGTCTTAAATTAGAATACTAAATATAGAGTTATGAGCTCAGTCATAACTGAGCATTAAATACTAACAAAAGAGGAAAGCTGGCTCAACTTCATATCCACACCCAGAAGAAAATATTAGATGCTAATTATTACAGAGAAGCATTTGAAATTATATTGAGAGAAGTTTATGATTTTTTGATAGCAAGTGTTCAGACAACTTTTTTACAACTATACAACTATAAAGACACAGGATTTCCTAATAAGTGTTGGAAATGTGCAGAAGTCATACGGGATCTTCATAACTTCAGAACTTTTTCAAAAGTCATGGTATCAAGTGAACTTTTCGAGAACTGAAATGTCTTCTGCTCAAGCTATGAACTGGGTGGCTGCACAGAAAACACAAAACCTTTGTTGCTGTAATTAAAATAGCTGGAGTATTACAATAGAAGCATTTGTGTTTAGCAGTGTTTTTCAAAGCTGTTAACTAGAAAGCTTGCTGCAGTCTTCTGGCATACACAGAAATGAGACTATTATGGCAGTATGTCAACTTCCCTTTCAGTTATAGATCCTTTAATGGAAAATGCCAGTACTTGCTGAATTCCTCAGCTAGCCACAAATAAGAATTCCACTTTCTGAATAATTGCTTTTAAATTTACTGCTGTAAATAAAGGTAGTCTTTTCAAGCAAACCGAGTGTTATCATGCTCTAGAAAAGACATCTTGAAATTTAACTGTATGTAGCTGTATTGAAACCTTGCATTTGATTAAGAAAAATTATAAAGTCAGATAAATTGAGGATCTGTGGTGGGGCTGTGTGGTAGATGCTGGAGATGGGGTTCTGTCTGCCAGACAGTTCTGGGTATAGTGGGAACAGCCCTAGGCAGAGAAGTCCTAGGACAAAGCGAGAAGAACCACCTGTAACCTTGAAATCTATAACCACCCATGGAGAAAGCTCTGTTTTCCTCCATTTCTTCAGTTAAATAGGGTTTTACAAAACATTATGGTATTTAGTACCCCTTGTCTTTTTTATGAGATGACATTTCTCCCCCATCCAATTCTTCATATAACTGAACAAAGTAGCTACTTCCCCTGCTCTGCTCCTATGAATAGCAAGTTATTTTTGTTAGTCTGAGCTAACAAAGTGGAAATAGCATTTAATGTTAGTAAAATATTTTTAGAACAAATCAAGTGAGGATCTATTGACTTTATAAACATTTATTAGTGGTTTCTTATCTAGATCCACTCTTGCAGTATGCTTCCTATTTTTCTTACTTGCTTTCTAAAACCCACTTATACTTTCTGTTATCATCCTGATGTAACCTCCAGGTAATCTGCAGGAGGAACAGCAAAATAATGCCATTTTTGAGGAATGACTTAAGAGTACCAATTTCAAGTTAAAAAACAATCTTTTGTTTGCTTGGTCTTGACTGTAACAAAGAATTCAGTGTACGAGATAAAAATGTATAATGTTCTCAGAGGGCAACTGAATGTCACTCTATTGGCCTTTCAGGCTATATAAGCATTGCCCTGGTTGCAGCATGTGAAAGGAATGATCAGTGCACAAAGCACACTTTAGAGTATCAATTATATTTATATGAGAAAATGAAGATGGAGGGAGGAGTAAGAATTTGCCTAGTAACTTAAATCCATATTGAATTCAGTGAGGCAGTTTTAGAGTTACAGCTGTTCAAGTGAGCCTGGAAGTGAATGAACGGATCCTTTCTCATCCTTCTCTCTCTCCATCTTGCAAAGCACAGTACCCAGCTGCAGATAACTGGCTAAATAAAGCACGTTCTTTGCTTTTATTCCCTTGTTTGTGCATTTCATTTGCTACACGTGCTACATTGCTTAATTTACCATAATGAGTTTGAAGACCACTTCCACCTAAACATGGAGTATCTAGACTTCCCTGACAATCAGAACACATGCTAAGATAGGATTACTTTCATTTTTCTTAAATTTCTGTAATTGAAGATAGACCAAGTTGGGAAAAAAACAGAAAATTCAAGGTATTGAATTATTATCTCTGACACAGAAATTAGAAATAACTTTATTATATTAGTTGCAGTTATGTCATTTTCATAATACCACAGATTCTGTAGTAGTGGAAAATTTGGAATAGGATTTGTCAGCAGATATGTCCCTTCATGAAGTTTTAAAACTCCTCTCTTTGACAGGGGTAAAGTTAAGGAGTGGGCCCTTTTCCCTGATAGTCACATAAGAATGTGCCAAAATAGATGGCTAGAACAGAAAATTCCAATGCAGAAGAAAAATAAACACCTGAAATAAGCTGTGTAATTTAATGTTATTTTCAGACCTGTGTTGCATGAAAATGAATTTTTTCAAACATCCATCAAAGGTTCACCTTGAAAATACAGATCAGAGATAAATATTGTTAGTCCACTCTGTTCTCATTTCATTGTCATTTTTCTTGTGAATGAGCCCATCAGATTGTCTCCCTGGTTCTGATTTTGTATTATTTTACTATTCGTCTGAATAGGTGCTAAATTCTCTGATCTGTTTTTATTGGACTCACAAGAAAGGTTCAGAACTCCTGTCAAGAGAAGATGGAAACATGGAGAGATGGAAACATATGTTTCTGCTTTATTTGTGTTCTCTCCATTTGATTATCTGGGACCCTGTGTCTAAAGAATAAGTGGTATTGGGTGGTATAATGCCATGTAAAATAAAAAATGGTGGCCAGTATTCACATTCACTATTGGAAGTATGAAATTATTTCATTGTGGGCTAAAAAAAATCCCTTACCTACTACCTTAACTGTACCATTATAGTCCACAGTGCATCATGCTGTTAAAATTGTCTGGTTCAGCCACAGCCATTAAACGTTTTGAGTAGAAATCCTTTTGTTCTTGTATCATCCTTCTTGTTGCTTCTGTCATTTCTTAGGTATTCACCTTCCACACCAGTTACTTGTTCCTGCTCCATAATGCCCCTGTTTTTCTCATCCAGGAAAGTTGCTGAGCATGGGAGATTCTCTTCTAGTGGTCTCTAGATCTGTGGACCTGAAATATAACTTAAATTTATATAATTTAAATATGCAACCACTCAATCAGCCAATACTTAGTTACTTTTTTTTAAAAAAAATCATTAATATACCCTATAAGACCCTATGAGAGCTGGAAGGATTTCTTCATGTATTAACTACCCTGAGCTTCAGATCTCCTGCAGCATAGGACTCTGGTCTAGTCACTGCTTGTGTCACCATCCTCACCACAAGATTAAGGCTTTTGTGACTCCAGCTTTGAGTTTAACTTATTTTTCAATGTTTATTAAAATCTGGTATCTTTTTTTTCCCTCTATGTTTCTACTTTCAAACAGCTGATTTATGGAAAAACATAGAAATCTACAGCATTTGAAAATAACTGCTATGTGTGGTGCTAATCATGCCAGGGTCAGGTTGGGGTAAGTACTTGGTATATTGAATAATTATGGAAAGGTGACATCATATAAAATATCTGCACTTCTCTGACCCTGCCACTGTTATTGCAGATAAAGTTTTGGGACTGAAAATTCATTACATTCATGCTGAATAATCTTGATAGAAGGCTGCCTTAGGCCCTTTCCATCTTGATCTTTTCTGATGTGCATATTAACAGAAGTTTTTATTTTCTACCCTCATGGACTATCTGCAAGATTTCTGCAGGTACAAACCTACAGTTTGTACAAACTTAATTCCTTCATTCAGGGTTGAATTAAGCATACAAATGCAAGGCTCTTCATCAGAGCAAACATACCACAGAAAAGTTTTGTTAATTTCCTGATCTGACACATTTAAGCTCCAGTTGGTGAATAAGTTCAGCTTTGAGTGATGTTCCCTGAGTGTATCTCTATCATTTAGATGAGTGAAGGTCTTCTGAAGATGCCCAATTGGAAGCTTCTTAGATATTTAACTAGTTTAGCAACTGTTTGATAAATGTCAAAGGGTGAAGGCAGCAACGTGCTCAGCAGGGTGGAGAGCCAACAGGGCAGAACAGAAAACAATGTAAAACTTGTAACCCCTGAGTACCCTCTCCAGAGAGACATTTTTCCCTTTCAAATGTCTGCGTCAAATCCAGGAATTCCTCTGGTGGTTTGTGTTCTACCAAAACGTATAATGGCTTCTGGTGTTGACAACTCCAGTCAAGACTGCATTTAAAAGTAAAATATGAGCAGGTCCTCATGCACAGGTCACATTCTGTGTGTAAAAGTATGGAACATTAAGTAAAGTTCAAAATATAAATGTGTTTCACAAGTCAGATTTCTCTGTGTAGCTGGACACATCTGTTATGAATAAGAAGTTTCATAAATCATTAAAGATGGGGAAAAAAAAAACCCTGAGCATTCTCTGTTCTCTCAGAAAATGCATTTGGTCTCTTTGCATTCAATTAATGATGTAAATTTTCAAAATTCTGTGTCTTTATTGATGCATTGATACATACAAATGTGTGTAGTGGTGCCTGGTGTTTGTGGCTCTCAAAACTCTGTTTAACTTGGCATTTGAATTTGATAGAAAAATTTGAACAAGAGGGAGGGATAATAAAGAGACAAAAGACTACAGAATTGACACAGAGGAGTGTTTCTGGCTGACATTTTCTTATACATTTTCTTTTTAAGAAGTGGAAAACAAATTTGTCAACAAAAAGCCTGTCAACAGAAAGACTTGGGTGTTTGACAAGTTCTGGTGAGGGCCACAGAGGGTACACAAAATTTCCTCTTCTTTTGCTTTGAGCAGCTCTGGAGAATGTGGTCTGGTCTGTGCAGAGGGTCTGGCCTTTCTGCAGGGCACCAGGCAGTGTATCCATTCAGGCTGCTGAGAGCACTGCTGGGGCTTCACAAGTCGTGTGTCCATTCCATGACAGATAAAATTCCTTATCTAAAAACAGGAATTTTGTCTTCCTGCTTTTCCATTCAATGAGTGTTAGAGAAATCATCCATCTCTTTCTGAAAGATTTGCATTTTATTCACTCATCCTGTAACTGGGCAGAATAAAGCCATGACATTTGTGGTTAAATGATGACATGCTATAGAACTCAAAAAAAACAATAACTCTACCTTGTAACAGTCTGTTTATCCTGAGATATTATGGACTTACTAAGATAATACTGAAATAAAAATCCTGGATGGGGTTCCTTGCTTGACACTGGCTTCCAAAAATGAATTGATCTTTTTCTTTTTGTATGTAGCTCTGTTAAAGAAACAACAGAGAAAGAGGGAAACATTTGGAAAAGTTCATTTTACCAAATACCTGCCTAAGAGATACTGGTGTGTTTTATAGTAACAATTCCATGCATACAGCCCACAGATTAGGCTTCAAAACTTGCTAGCAGTCACTTTTTTTTTTTTCAGGCATGGAAACATCAATGTAGTGGTATTACTTGGATGCATTTATCCAGGCTCAACTGTTCACATGCTGTGCAGGGCTCCAGTCCCACAAAACCTAGAAGTAACACACACTTGGTGCAGTCAGTGTTGTCAGGAGATTTGTGAAAAGAAAGTCTCAGAGCTTGGTGACAGTGGAAATTCTCTAGCTGCTGACAGTATACTGTCAACACTGAACACCACTCAAAGGATGTAAACATTGGAAATTTTTTTTTACAACTGCTTCAAAATAAAACTTTTTTGATGCACTCTGTTTAGAGAAATGTGAAAATACAGAAAATTGCAAGGTGGCCTCTAAAGAAGTAATCAAAGCATATCAGTGTTGTCTAAGGTAATTTAAAGGTAATTTTAAAGTACGTGTTTTTATTTCCCAAAAGTCCTTAAATGACTTGATACATCTAGTTTGAGACTGAGATTTATGTAATGCCAATAATGTGCTAGTTTATCTCGGTTGAAGAAACAAAAATTGGCAGCTAAAGGTGTTTTGCTCAGTAGCCACGGGCGCCTCCAATCAAAGATGTATTAAAATGTTTTTCAGCTTCCTGAGTGCACACCAGAGAATGGAAACATCTATTATTCTGAAGACAGCAATGAAGGTACAGTAGCAACATTTGACAAATTTAGGAAGAGAACTACACTACATTGTTTGAATTTCCAAGTGAGAGCTCTTGGACACCAATTAGTTTACAAATGAATGGAAAATGAAAATGACTATTGTCCCTACTAATGAGCTGGATTTTGAATTTCCCATGTTGAGTAATACAACAATAAGATATTATGGATTATGAAATAAATTTTTCCACCTCGAAGAGATGCAGAATGCTGACACTGGGATTATATTAAATTTTAACTCAGGTACTGAATATTTGTAGACTTCTTCCCATTACACCAAGAATCATTCCTGTAAAAACTGTACTTAGAAAGAGACAACTGATTTTTAACATTTTGGTGATGATAGAAAAAAGGGCTTCTAGATCTTGAACAAAGAATACAGAGATGACTATTAACTTTAATAAAAACAGGTCATGTGGTTTCCATTATTAGAGTGAAAGAGCCATTAATCTTACATTTATGTTCTTCAGTGTTTATAAAATAGATAAGAAGGGAGCTTTATCCTATCTCCTCATAGGAATTTGGTGAGGTCAGATTCCTCAGCAATGTCTGGGAACAGGCAGAAATCAGGCACGTGGTGAATGTCACGTGGTCTGTTTGAAATCAGGACTTTGATCAAAGAGCTGTTACTGCAGAACAGAACTCTGTCAGTTCTAGGCCAGTAGATCTGCTTGGAAAGTGAGCAGGAAGCTAATGCTACAAAACCAATCATTAATTACAACTTGCAAGGATTTTTTCCTTTTTTTATAGTTTTTGGGTTTTTTTTGAGGCATATCCAATCACTTGGTAAATTAATTTGGACCACTTATAATTGCTAACTACTGCCCTAATTATCAGCACCATTGTAGCATTTCCTAGTTGTGTGTGGCTGGCTGGCAAGATGAGGAAGAGGAAGGAGGCATGGTCCAGTACTAACATCCTTACAAAAATCAGAGCCACACAAGCACACACTCTGGCTTTTCTATTTCATTATTACTGTTCCATGAACACTGGTTATTTAAGAGACACTGAGACAACACTTTGAAAGCAGTTCAGACTACAGAAATAGACACCTGTGAAAGACAATATAGAAATTTAATATGAAATTGAACTAGTTTCATTATCTTCTCTGTCCCCTTCACTGCCATCCCCATAATAGATCTGCTTAAGATTTTACCTCTTTTGGGAGGAAGAATTTTAAAAAAGGGTGTGTTTTGTTTAGGAAAGAAAATACACAAAACAGCAAAAGGTGTATTTTTGTCTAATTGTTATTTATAGCCACTCATGATAGGAGTATTTAAAATAATAGAAATGTTCTTTTCCCCTCAGCTAGCACATAAGAGCTTCAAGAAATTTTCTCCATTTACCCTTGTCAGGCTCAGTGGGAGTCTGAGTTGCTGAGCAATCATTTTTCTTATTTGATGTAATTTATCTTTTGACTAATAGAAAGCACTACTGATGGATTGAACAGAGAAGGAAAAATCAAAAGAACAGAAACTACTAGATACTGAATTGGGCATCTAAAATATGAGCCAGTTTTGACATATAAGTATATGAAAATTTGTAAGTAAAAATAACCCCTCCTTATGAATTTTATATTTAAAGCTAACCTGCCTTTGAAAACAGTGTATTGTTTCATCAATGTGCTTATGTAGATTTCATAATAGTGCCTTGTTGGGTCAGAACACTGCCTGACAAGCAAACAAGAACAGGGAAACTCCTGTAGGCATTTACATACGTTGAACTTGCTTACAAGTTGTTAGTAAATGTGGATTATTAAAATTTACTAATTATAATTCCAAATTACAAATTATTAATGATATTAAAAAATGCCTTTAGAGGCCTCCGCAAAGCCTGGTAAGGCACCCTTGAGGAGAGGAATGGGGAAACTGTGATGCTGTGTGATCACTGCTATGGATCAATGCCAGGTATTTGCAGGGGCAAAGAGAGCATTTGCCCAGGGGAATTAGCTGTTGTAATCCTCCTGACTTCTCTGCTTCCTTGAAGCTATGGGAAATCATGAGGGTGGAGGATCCTGGATTTTGCAGTGTTTGCGCTTTGATGGATAACCTTCTCGTCCAAGGAATTCACAAAAGCAATGACTTTGCAAAATGGGAAAAACTATTTTGATAGAGTCCTGCTCTGGGAAAAACTATACCAAGAATGAAATGCTAAAAATGAATGGATCAATAAAGCCTTTTTATTTTTTAAAATTCAGCATATGTGCCCTGTTGAGCTGAATCCATGACCCTGTTTCCCAGAGACACATAAATTTATGCAGCCGCCAGCAGTTTGCTATATTTCTGTCAGCCAGTTCCCAGGGTGTGGCACAGCCTTAATGCAGAGCACAGATTTCAGATCTCAGCTCTGTGGGCTGATGTAACCCCTTTGGGCATGCATAAGGGAGAGAAGATTTAGTTTTGCAAGATCCCAGACCATCTATGTTTAGTTGCTGATTCATGGTTGTCACACAACTTAATCATTGACTGTGAGCCACGACTGGGAAGACAAATTTGAAAGAAAAAATTTGCTTGTGGAAGCACAGAATCAGCTTCTAAAGAAGGTATTCTGGTGTGGTGGTGGCAATTTAAGCTTTTATTGTGCTCAGTGAAGGCCAGAATGACAAGACACAAACTGTCACATATGGAAGGCAATTTACAAACTAACTGGTGATTTGTAGATTGGTGTAGTGGCTTGAAAAATGCTTCTGTCCTTTACTGTTCATAACTGTGTGTGTATGTGCAGAAATTGTTAATAGTCACTGATCAGCCATCTGAAGAGATGTTCTGGATTTGTAATAGGGTTGTTATTCAATCCAAATTAGTTTAATTTGTATTTCTGGTGGTAATCCATCAATTTGCATTAATTCCCTCTGAGGGCAAGGGAATTTTCAATCAGATTCATTTTTTTTTCTATTTTTCTCTTGCTAGCACATAAAAGAACTTCAGGTGGTTTGGTTTTGTTTATTTTTTTAAGCTAAACATAAACCATTTTGGATAAAAATTTTGCATCTAGAAAATTTTGGTTTCTGGTGAGTGTAAATTACTCATGAATTAGTGTAAAGAGACCTGTCTCTTAGTAAGCAGGACTGTTCCACGAGCTCTATTACCTAGGATTTTTTTTACTGCGAAAAAAGCTGAGGCTAAGAAATTATAAAATATTTTTTTCTCTGAAAAATGGATTAAGATATTTGATCATTTTGTTATCCATGTTTATCAGATGAATTTGGCTATCAGAATCCAGGCTTCAGGACAGACATGAGTGTTGCTGAAAAGTATGAAAAATAATTTTTCTTATGTGTGTTTCAGGATATCTTTAGTAGTTGTTACTTTGATAAATTGTGCTAATTCATAACTACTTTATTTATTATCACATAGGATTTAATGTTGAAACTGTTGTATGGAATTAGAGCAGCATGAATTGAATTTTAATTTTTACTTGCCAAGTAAGCAGCAATAGAAATCAGTTTGTCATATAAAAACAGAAATAATGGCCAAATCCACTTATTCAACAAATAGTAATTATTAAGAAAGAAAAGACTATATTCCTGTCAGCTGTGGTGACACTTCGCTTTTTTTTTCATGGCATTAAGTCTGTGGGCTAAGGAGGAAAAATGTTGAACTTCTCTAATAACTAAAAATATCATGTCCTTAACATATACAAAAATACCATGACGCTGAAGAGAATATTCAGCTTAAGGACAAGGAAACCATACTCATCATTCATATCCCTCCTAAGGAAGCTCTGCCATAATTGCAGTTCACACTAAAGTCAAGCCCAAAATAGTATCAACAGTGGTGGTGGACTCCAGTGTCACTTTTTCCCTCGAGCATACAAAGGATCTGAATGCCACATAAAGCAGGGCACTGGAAATGTAAACTACAACCATGGGATTTTGTGAGCTTTCATCTGTTCCTGTTCTGCTCTTGGCAAGGCTTTAAAGAAAAGTTAACTTATATCTGCATTTATGTGTGGGTAAATAGGAAAAATGTGCAATGATCTTGATAGCATAATTTGAAATAAATTAAAGTGCATCTTATCAGTAAAATATCCTTGTTTTTGCTTGTTTTGGAGTGGCAAAGGTACAGGGACTTCCTGCTGGTGCATTAATATTTTCCAGTAGCCAGTATGAAGTCCTGTTTAAAAAGGGTTAAACACTTGTTAAAGCGGTGTATATGCACATTTCTATCATCATGCACTGCAATATCTATTCACTGTACAGAATCCAGAGATAAGGAAGTAAAGCTTTAAAGGAATATGTGATGTGATCCACAGGAATTTAATGGTCAAAAGAACTTCTCAGACCATCCTTTCTTGGGGCAGCAAAACTCTGAAAAGTCTCCGAGAGTTCTCAAACATGTTGTTGGAAGCTCCTTCTCTGGATGTGTTCTCGCAGCTGCCCTGGGAGCAAACTGTAGCCTATAATTCACCACACTGTTCTCTTTTTTCTCTAAGTATTACTGTGATAAGAATTATTGGTACCCCATTGATACCAGTGAATGAAGGTACTCTTGTCAAGGGCACTTGAAAGAGTTTTCTTTCAGTGTAGGCTCTCAGGTCTTGGAAAACAGGGATAACACCGAAGAGACACAAGAAACTGAGTGTTATGGAAGTTATCTGTGAGCCAGCACAGGTTTTCATTCATCCTTCAGTCTTATCTCAAGTATACTTTGTTGTCAGCAAGAGAGCAGAAGCATACTGAGGTTAGGAATATCCCACTTAGATGGAAAGTTGTTGTGTGTGTGGCTCACACCAAGCACATAGCAATAGGCAGGAGAAAGCAGAAATACATTGCTGAGAATTAATCTGAATCACAAAAAGAATTTTTAACATTCAAAAGTGAACTGATGTTTTATGCTGAATGATGAAAGTTGGAGAACTATAAAGGAGCTTGTGTTTTAGTAAAAACTGTGTTGCCCAATAAAATAATAGACTGTCAAAATGTTCATGTGGATTTAAACCATGCTTTTACTGGATATTATCAAAGAATAAAAAGGTGTCCAAGTAGAAATCACACTTTTGATAATAAATGTATCTTCCCAAGAAAGATTAATTTAAGAATATTAATAACTGAAACCCCCTTCTAATTACAAAAATACCCTGCTAAGAAGACAGTTATCTGTCAGAAAATCAGAGAAGAAAGATGGCCGTCTGATATAAATTTTTTCATGTATATTTTAAAGGCTGTTGTGAAAGCAAGGAGTGCTAAAGGAGAAATCTCTTTAAAATTCTTGCTAGAGAATAATATTTTCATTTAAATGAAAAAGAAAAAGGCTTTGTTTTGAATTTTGAATATGTTCCTTGTTCACCGTAAGAAGTTTGACTCCAGCCAGCATGGGAATCACCTACAGAAATTCTTGCTTAAAAATGCTGTTACCAATATTAAAATATTTCAATAAGAATAAATTTTATTATTAATGTAAAGTTTGTTTTTTCATTCTGTCTGTAGAGCAGAAAAATTTGTAGCCAATAAGCCTCAGCTTGTGTCATTCTCTATTATTGGATAAGAGTAGACAGTAGCTTTAAAATAGTAGAAAATAAATATATAACTAGGCAATGCATTTCTTAGCTGTTTGAGGCCTTTCTGCACATTTCCATGACACAATGTCTGCAAGTACAATGGCATAATGCCCACTGGGAAAAAGACTGGAATGCTATTTGTTCCCAAAACTGCATTTCCTTGTAAGGGAAAAAGCTCTAACTTGGCAGAGGGTTTCCAGCCTTTCACTGCATTTTCAGATAAAATCAAGGTTGTCTTTTTGAATTTTTTTTTTTTTTTTAATTCCTTTTATCTTTTTTATGTCAGAAGATTAGGGAAGGAGAAGTAAATGTCTTTCTGTGTCTGGTAACACTGAACACCAAGGAGATTCTTCATTTCATATCTTTGAAGGAGTTCATTCCTAATGGTTAATAAGCAAGCCATGTCAAGAGTTATTTCTTAATTTATATAAATAGTTACATATTTAAACCTAACAATTACTTCAAGGCCTCCTAATAAAATGCTTCCTGAAGCTGCATTAGTACAGAGCTTCAATGATAAGAGAAAGCATACAGTCTACTGCTGGGTGCTGCTCTATAAATGTTTACAGGGTAATAAACACCAGACTTAATTGCGTGGTCTGACAAAATATTTATTAAATTCACTGCAGCTGACTAGTATTGCTTCCAGCAGTTCCAGAAATGGCCTTGTAGGAAAGAGCTGAAAAATTTTACACTACGTTGATTGATACTACCGCTGAATTTAGATCTAAAGTAACTGTTCAAGCATTTGTTAAATGCTTGACATTATACTCCTTGCAGGAGCTATTCCCAAGGCCTAGGAGAAAGCCAGAACATAACATGAAGCATCCTCTAGTTTGTTTGTAGGTTAGGATTTTTCAGTAATGTTACTTGAGCAAAAAAGAATTCAGCTAGACTTCTTTTAAAACAGCCTCTCCCTTTTCATAACTCCTCTTTTTATGGCAAAGGGAAGATTTTAGAGAGGGATAAGATTCCAGTGAAGAGGAAAGAAAAATGATGGAAAATGGTTCATTTTAAGAGCAACAGCTGGTGAAATAAATCAGAATAAGAGGGAGATTAACCCAAGGCATCAGTGCTAAAAGCAAACTGAAAACCAATAAAAAAATGTGATTGAAAGTCTGGAAAATAAATTTAGGAGAAAGGGCTCTGACTATTAATTAAAAGTAAGGTCTGAGCTGTCAGAGACAGGGATTATGATATTCCCGTGAAGCAAGCAAATAAACCATTGGGCTCCCACCTCACCTCCTGCCTGAAGCATTTCTCTTGCTGTACAGTCTTTCCTCCTGTGTAGGCACACAATATCTTCAGACTTTGTAAGTCAGCTAAACATCTCCATTTTTGCATGGAAAGAAGACATTAAAGCAATGACTGAGATGAAGTCAGATTTAGCCAGACACAGAAGCCTGTAAAAGGCTGGTACTTCCTTAGATTTCCATAATTGTCAAAAGCTGGCCTGAGTCCTCTCCTGGGTACACCTTGGGCAGTGTAGTGCTGCAGTAGGGTGCAGAGGGTATGTGTTCTATATCTAAGGACAATCTGTATAGATTTGAAAGATTTCTGTGGAAATTCGGAGTTTGCATGATCTTTCAGTGCTGCTTTGATGTCTGCCTGCACGCTACCACACAGAATTCATTCTCATGAAGCAAGCAGATAAAAAGTTCTCAAACATCTCAAGGTCTACAAATGCTCAGTCCTATACCTTACATGTCCTTAGTTTCCAGCCACATGATATAAAAATAGCCCTTGAAAAGTTTGCCCAATGAACCGGTTCAGTGAACGAACACTTTACAAAGGGGCATACAAAACCTTTATCATCCATTTCTTCCTAATAAAGGAAAAACAAATCTTTAGGAAACATCTGGCTTCCCAGAATCTGTAGGAAGTCTATGGTTAACTCCCTCTACAGCATCATAAGAGCTATTTGTTAGCTTGAATAGCAGTATTTTAATAAAGCAGTAGACATCATCCTGCTCAGGGAAATTGCATTGGCAGATAAAACACTGATCAAAAATGGACATGTTTACTCAGTGGGCCTAAAGCTGCTGCAGATGGGAAAATAGGGTGTTAAATAAGTGTGATGACACGGGGCAGGGTGGGCTGATACTGAGTATAATGCAGCTAAACTCCAGCACAACACACAGCCCAAGTTACCTCCTCTATTCATAGCTAAGCCTTTGCAAAGACAGCGTCTGAACTCAGCCCTATATATAACTATGCAATTATATAGAATTAATACAAAATTAAGTACAGGTGTGTGGTGGGGGAGAAGAGGTGGGATGCTGGAAGAAAGTATTTTCAGCTTTTAATCCAGAAAACAACACCAGCGGAACTCTGACTTTAAATTGTATTTCAGAAGCCTGAGGAAAGCACTGACTTTTTGGCAAGACAGTATTTTTTAAGAGTTGAACCAGGGAAGACGTTCCAAAAGGCATTTCACAGCTGGAAGGCTACCTACAGCTGTTCGATTCCAGACAGGCTTCAGAAAGAACCCGGTTTTAAGATGTTTGCTGCCATCTAGTGCCTTTATTTCTGTTTCCAACCCTTGGAAAAATGGCTGTCATCGTTCACAAAAAACTTCAGAGGATAAAGTGGATATTAGTATGCTATTCTTCAGCTGTCACTGCAGAGAAACACAAACTAAATGCTGATTTTCATAATTCAGGACTTGCTTGGTGTAGAACCAGGAGGGAAGGTCGTTTGAGGTTGTAACAGCAAGGCCCTGCTGATGAGTCTTGGTATATTTGAGCACAGTAACAAGAAATGTAATTTTATGTACACTGGAAAGGGACATTAGAACTTATGGTTCGATTTCAATTTTTAATACGGTTATGGGAAAAAAATCCTCCTATAAACAAACACCTAAAACCACTACCTATCAGCAGAATTGAAATTAAGGTGTCTTACCACAAAATATTGTTTCAATGTCATCCCCTATTATGGTTATTTTGGTCATAAACTTTTTCCCTGTATTCCCCTGGTTCAGTATTTGGCAGCTACCAAGTCTTTTCTGAACATGTATCAGCAGCCATTTCTGGAGAGTGAAAACACTCAAATGTGTAGAAGAGAACACTTTCAAACTCTGGACATATGTTTGTCTTGGGTCCCTACTTCAGAGGATGCAGTTGAGACATTGAAATGATACAAAACCACTGGGTTTTTTAAGTTAAAGAAGTATATGTGATCTCATTTTTAGGATTATTAGACTGTCTTTGCATATATGAGTCCAATGAACATAATTTTACAATTACTGCAACAGTAAAAATTCAGTAACAGCTTTTCTGTTACACTGTAAGATCAGAATCTATGGCCAAAATTTATAACTCAACTTTTTTTTTTTTAAAAAAAGAAATTAGAATTCCTAAATCCTTTCAAACCCTTGAGGTTTTTAATTTAAACGTCTTGCTATGGCAACTCTCTAATCTGAAAACACTTCAGACATTTGTAAATTTAGCAATACACGTTGTCACTATGAAGAGTGCAAAGCTGTAAAATACTTGGGCTAAGAATCCTTCTGTAAGTATTTTTAGTATCTAATAGAATGATTGATAATACAAGGTAGAAAGGTTTTCTGAAGAATAACTGAAATAATCTCTGCTCATTTTGGCTGTTTATTAAGTTAAACACAAAAATCTGTGTTTAACATGGTGCCCAAGTATTTATGTAATAAACATGAGAAATCAGAACTTAGCCTTCAAGGATCAGTGCGGAACATAAAGTTCTTGAAAGAGTGATATTCAAGAGGAGTGTTTGCAAGAGGAAAATAACTGTCCCCTGGTGTCTATGTGTGACACAGGAGAGTGTACATGAGCCCTGGAGGGATATGGTGAGTGGGTGCTACTACTTCAGCATAGCTCTTCAACTGAGACCACACCAACAGATGCCAGTATGAAACAACTTTTCTTTGATGGGGTACTCATCAAAGGTGTGCACTCACAGTATTTTATACAGAAGAGCCATGAAAACGATTCTGTTGACCATATTAGACTCATATAGCTAGGGTAAACTGAGTAATAAAAGCAATCTTGCTGAATAGGAGTAATTTGTCCTAAATCAAATGATTGCTGTTACATTGCATTATTAATGCAATTAGTGTCTGTTCTTAGTGCATGTTAATGTGGATTTACAATTAGAGGTTAATTATTCATATTGTGGATTTCTATTTTTGTAAGTCAAAGCTGTTCTAGAGTAATGACACATGCAGAAATACAAATCACATTAATTGGCATTCATTTGCCAATGATAAGGGTTTTTAAAATGGTAGTCCTTTTCTGCGTACTTCAACTGATCAGCTAACTGATCAGATAATAATTTATGCACAAATTTTATGGTTTGGTTAACATCAGAAACTATTGGGAGCAATGTTCACAAATGTAGTTGTAGCCTGATCTCCCTTTAAGAAGCATTTCTAAAGCTTGCACATGCTTCATGTATGCTTCTGAAGCTTTATTGCCCATTGCTTTGGGAAATGTTGTAGTTTGTCAATTTAACCTCAAAATTTTGAGATAATACCCTTGCACTGGGCCAGCCCTGGTAGCCCATGAATTTCATTTTAACATATTATGTTACTGACAGAATGAGTATACCCTTTATTTGTACTCCTATTCAAGCTCATTTGAAACATTTGGAATAATATTATATTTTTGGATCAGTCTTTCCTACTGAGATCAGTACAACTTCTATTTGTGCCTAACCAACAGCTCTGAATGAGGGCCTGGGGTGCTGTATATGTCTAAACTTAACCTTGCAGATTTGGATTAGAGCAGACTTTGCTTTAAGTTGGTTAGGAACCTGGCTGCTTCACATACTCTGTGCAGATAAAGTCATGTGAATGATAACAGTACTTCAAAACCATAGCCAGGGCAGATTCTGTAAATTTCTGTCGAGTCTGTCAAGATTAGGCATTGCTGTACACAGAGTCCTCATGGTGAGGACACACCTTTAGAGAGAGGATAATATTTTGGGGAAAGTTAGGAGATCCAGATGGTCCTGTTAAAGGTCAGATTCCACAGCTTTTCTTGATGTATAAACACAAAAAAGATGAAGCAGAAGTTTTGAGAGCCTTTCTAGTGTAACTACTATCTAAATACTGTATATTCTGATTCTTAAACATCTGATCCTAATCAGATATGAACACCAACATGCCCCTTTTTTGTTAGGATCTCTGCTAGCGAAAAAGGTCTTTGAAAGCACAAGTACTTCTTCCTATGATGAGATTCACACTTAAAGGCTGGGAATAAAGGTCTCCCAATTCCAAAATTTCCACTACGTGTTATTACCAGTACCCAACTTCACAGTTTTGCTTTCAATTACTGTGGTAGATCATTGCAGGAGGAAGCTAATTTTTAAATCTTTCTCTGGTATGCTATGCTATTACATTAGTTGGTCATAATACTACAAAATTGCCAATCCAAAAGGTAGAGGGAGATTGAAGATCATAACTTGAAAGTGCAAGGCATTTGAGGGGCTCCTTTATCCTTTCTATCTTTCTCATGAGAACAAATAATTATTTTCATCTCTGACCTTCTTTATTCTGTCTTTGTGTATACCTCTTTCTCTGCAGACAACTCACCCCCAACCCTTTTTCCTTATTTGACTGATCTCATGTACCAAATTGCTGCATATTTGACCCACAAGTGCTTGAATTAACCAGAGATTTTTCAGCTTTGCAGTGGTCACCTCCCATCTGGAACAGAGTGAGAAAAATGTGGGAGGGACATTGCTCTCTCCGTACTATTTATACAACTCTCAGTTCCCCTGGCAACTTCTCCAAAAAGATGCCTTCTTGAATGAAAAATGCATGGAGGAGAGAGAATGCTGGGATGATTCTCGCCATTAGAAAAATTATCAGAATATATATATATATATATATATATATATATATATATATATTTGTTGTTATCAATTCTTACTGTGATTTGTTGGAAGCCTGAAACCAAATCACTTTAGTCTGTTGAAAATACCACCCTAAAATTTTTGAATCTAACCAGGTGGTTGTTTTGGGCTGTTCTGGATGTGCAGATTCTCTCATTTATATTTAGGAAAGCACTTGGTGTAGTTTCTTAAACCTCTGCACTAGAAATATACAATGGCAAAAATGTAAATTGCACAGAAAAAAAACCAACTTGGAGTCACTCTGTGCCTTGAACCAGGCTAGTTCATTAAAATAGCCTGCAACATTAAGGGTTTAGGAAAACTACTGCTTCAAAAATAATTCTTGAACAGCAGCCAGTAAGCACCTGCTAGTACTTTTGTTGAGATGAGCATTCTAACCCATTTAAGAGCAGGACTCACTGAGGTGATAATCGTTCACCTCAAGCATCTTGTTTATTGTGAAAAGTGTTTCAGGCAGCAAAAGAGAAGAAAATCCATTACAAGCTGGGGGGTCACAGCCCTGCAGCAGCCATATGCCCAGGTGACAGAGGCAGTCACAGCCTGCTTCTGTGGCTGATTTTGTGATTCCCAGACCCATCTGCTGGTGCCAGTTTCGAGCCAGGATGCAGCTTTCTGGCAGTAGTTCTTCTGGCTGGATCAGGGTGACAGAGAGCACTGGGAAGAGGCAGCTAGGTACAGCTACTGCCTTTACAATTTGGAAACCAAACAAAAGAGTCGTCTGAAATACCGTGAAGCGTTCAGTCCTACAATTAGATATAAAATGGTGCCTGTATTTTGGATTCCTGATAATGGAAGCCAGAATGTCTTCTCTGAGCACTGGAGGGCACTGCAGCACTGAGGAAGAAATGTGCTTCAGCGCGACATTCCAGAAAATAATGACTGTTTGCAGAAATGAGGAGGGGCTGGGGGGATCTGAAGGCAGCAGAGCACCAATCATTCATTACCGATCTGGCACGCTCAGTTTCCTTTCAGCTGGAAGTGTTACAACTTTATATAGCCCTGCAAAGGGCTGGGCAAACCTCTACATAGGCAGGCTCTGTAGACTCAGATACGTGCCTAATGTTCCCTTTTGAAGTATGCCTATTTTCCCTCAGTACTTGAATTGATTTTTAAGATGTATTACAGAATGTCTGAGACGTTAGTGAACAAAATACACAGTTAACTCTGCCCACCCAAAATATAGAGCCAGGTAGAAAAGAACAGGGTTTTCAGTTTTGCACTTTCAGTGTGTTAATCAATCTGTCCACAATATAAACCTGAATTAGGTCATTCTTTGATTATCTCAAAAATGTTTTCCTAAAATCCAGGATCAGGTGTCACACTACATTTTTATTACTTCTCCAGACAAGTCTTTTAGCTTGAGTATGAGTAGCTCCATCTCTCTGCGTTTAGGGCAAGGAGAGAATCTCATTAGGAGCTGATGGTTCTCTCCTATTTAAGAAAGCCAACAAAGAAACAGAAAACTAAAAATATTCTCCATAGTAGGAAAAGGGTTCCTTAAGGGCATATTTAAGATTTTTTAAGAGAAATTCTTCCCATGAATCTCAAAAGCAAATCAGATGTTTAGTGGACAGATGTGATGAATTTAAAGTCAGAGCACATATCAAAAACGTAGTTCCTTACTGTTTTGCTTTTCCTCCCACTCTCAGCATTTACACTCCTTCACAGCTCCAGCTGACAATTATCTTCCATTCCATCATTTTGATATATTGACGTTCTGTAACTTGGTCTGTAAGTCTTGGCAGCATTTTAATTATCTCACACTACGGTTCTGTCCTTTCATTCCATTTTGTTGGAAGACCTCCTGATCCTCTTGCTTGCCAGTCTCTGTGGCTCACCTTCCATTCCTAATCCTTCAGTCACATGTCAAGCCACTTTGTTTGGTTTAATCTTTGATCACCTCCTCTCTCTTACACACACTTTCCTCTTTGCTATAGGTTTCCTCAAGGTCAGAACCTTCTTCCTTAGGTTTGGGAGATGCCTGGCTGCAGTCCCTTCGTCTGTAACTCTGCTGAGGTCTCTCATCAGTTAATAAGGAAGGGAAGGTTGACAGCAAGAGAAGTGATCATTGTGAGAGGAGTTAGACTGTGGTGTGAAACAGGCAGATAGATCTCCCAGGGTTTCTGTGAAATTGCTCCCAAACTCCAATTTCATCTAAAGTAGTAAGATCAGTTTTTACCTCCCAGGATACAACAACCTGAAGGCATTCAGGATTCCTGGGTCTCTCTCAGGGCAGCAAGCAATGATTTTACTGAGCAGAATACGTTACCACCTTGTGAGGATGAAAGGATGGCAAATGCAATTACTTAGAGCAGACAGTGTTAGATTCCAGAGCCTGAAATGAGATATCAGGAATAAATGCAGTTGTCTTACAAGCCTGTGATCTTTACTCCCTTCCATGCTGGGCTATGTACCAAGTTAAGAAAGCAGAGTTAGGTGTGCTTTAAGCTGGTGACAAAGACCAAGCCAAGCTCTTTCTCTGGCTGTAAATCCCCTTCTGTGCCAGGTTTCAGCAATATAAGCTGGATAGACAGAACTGAACATGAAAAGAAGGTGAAATGGCTATTTTGATTCAGTTATATTTATATCAATGTGACTTAAAAATTAGTATTTTAAGCTGCATAATGTAATCAGTATAAATAAAGCTTTCAAAAATATCAGCTGGAATTCTTTATTTGAACCTCATCCTAACAGAGTTTAACATCTCTGTTTCTTTCAGTTGCTTACTTTTATTATAAAATTAGGTATCTTTCCAGCCAGTAGTAATAAAAAGAATGTACCCAAGCTTATAAATCAAAGTAGAAACAGATTTCTTGCTGTCTGTCTACTAATGTCTGTGCTAATCAGTGATGAGAGGAGAGAAACAGGAGGAAAAGCCAGAGCTATTTTTGTGCTTGGCATCACCAATTCTGCCTTGTGATAACATTATGCTGGAACCATTTATTCAGTCATTGCCCAGTCAAAATTGTTTAGATTAAAAAGGTCAATTAAAAGTTTAGAATAAAGATTTCCTTATTCTGAAGTGAAGAAATGTAGCAGCTGGAAAATAGAAAATACAGGCTTCCAAGGAGATGACAAGCCTGTACATTGTACTACAAACTGAAGATTTTATTCTGACATAATTTTGATATAAAATTAATCAGCTTTTCATGCTAAAACTTGTCTAACTGTTCTGTTAAAAAAGACCTACGCTACCCTTCTTTGTACTAGGGTGAATAACCTAATGCTGGAAGGGATGGAAAGAGCAGGAGATCTGTCCTTCAGGATGGTGCTGCTCCTCACATGCATGTAAGCATGACAGCAGAGGGAGAAGGCTGTGCCTTGCTTCCACCCCTGAAAAATGCAATTTGACAGTGCAAGTTTCCCCTTTAGAGCAAGACAGACCTAAGGATTATAGATGGTGCTATGGACCTTTTTTTGTAGGTAGCTGCTCAATTTTTATGACATGGGCTCATTTCCTGTCTGGGAGAATGTCATGTCCATACCACAAGGCAGTTCTCTCTCTGTCAGATACCTCAGGTAGCTCCAAATTGTCTGGTTGTCTGTGCTGGTGAGTACAAATGCTCAGATAGGGTGTTTGCCTTCTCTTTAATCTCCTTGAGGGGTCAGGTCTTTTCAGTGTGAGTATTGTACCTGTTTCTGGAGATGGTTTATTTGCTACTAAGCAAATAAACCATTTCTTTTTTGCTTTGTCAATACATACTTCTTTTGAAGGATCTGCAAAATGTTTCCAATTCAAAATAATGCAAATGTGCATTAAATATTTTAATTGTTTTCAACTCATAGTGTTAATGCATATAGTCAGATAGCATAAGAAGCTGATTTGATTATGCCCAGTGTTATTCAGCAAGGGAAGTGCATTCACTCAATGTTGCTAGGCTACCAGCCTTATTTACAGATAGTCAGAACCTTCCAGGGCAGAGAGAACTGAAAAGCTTCAAGAGCAGATGTAAGAAGAGGAAATAATAAATGGCACTGATGATGCATTAGAATTCACTTTAATGTGTGTTTTACTGTGGGGGCCCAGTGAGGGAACATGCAAGAAGCAAACACCTCAGCAGTTAAGGAACCCATCACACTGCAAGCAGGGAGAGCAAGAGGGAAAGAAACCACTGACACTGCACAGTAGTAAGTCAGTTGTCAAATTTAAGAGAGGTTTTTGTTTTCAGAAGTCAGGAGTGGAAAAGTAAGCCACCAAGAATGTATATATAAGAACAGGAAGATGCACTTATAGAGTAGGTTAAAAATTTGCTGTTAATATGTGCATAGTTCATCTAGCCTTATGAAATTGGGTGTTATTTACATTTTGTTTTCAATGTTTCAGCTAGACACGGATCTGTCCTGGGGCACCCCTTCTT
This sequence comes from Pseudopodoces humilis, assembly GCF_049639895.1. NCBI lineage: Eukaryota > Metazoa > Chordata > Aves > Passeriformes > Paridae > Pseudopodoces > Pseudopodoces humilis. Next base: position 40,792,260 of record NC_142205.1, read on the forward strand.
TAGCGATGTGGCTACCCCAAAAAAAGAAGCCTTGCCACCAAGAAGCCTCAGACAGCTCATTTTGGAGGCTTCACAAGCAATGGCAGTGCTACAACTACAAAGTAAACCTGCCTTGTCAGCACCTTGCAGCGCCTCATCTCTTATCCTTCACTAGCTTTGCCTCTGCCTCCTTAGGAACAGCGACCCAGCTGAGTTCCCTCACCCACAGCACTGTCCCACAGGTCTGGATATGGCAGCAGAACCATGGGCTGCAATATGGTCCACTGAGAGCCTCAGAAGAGCAGAAGCAGTGGGCCATGGCCAGGCTCCAGCTGGGAGCTGCAGGAGATGGACCAGAGACAGGTGCACAAGCTCCCAGCAGCACATGCCTGCAGCCCAGACAGGGGGCAGAGCTGGAGCCAAGCACATGGGCACCATGGCTTAGAGAACAGAAACCAGTCTCATTTATGGAATGTGACCCCAGTAAATAAAAAAATAAATATGGGGCAGAAAATAGATTTTTCACAAAACAGCTCAAGTCCTGTCCTGTGAAAAACAAGGATCTGCATCTCCACAAGAAATCACTTGCATGAATGTGATGGCTTCTGCCTCAGATCTAATGGATATAGAAACATGGTTCTCTTGAAATTGCTACTGGGAGGTATGAAAAGGTACATATGTTTGCACATCAGCCACCTTAATGAAAAAATCCTACAGATATACAAGAATGGCTTCTTCCAGCTGAAGGAACAGGGGAGAAAATTTGCAATGGTGAAATGCTGCAGCTAGGCTGCTAACCATAGTGCTCCTGATGACCAAAACTTGCTGAACACCATGGAGTCATATGAGGCTGTACCTCCCCTGCCCTGGCTGGCCGGGCCTGCTCGTGTCAGTGTGAATCAATGCTGGAGAGGCGAGAGCATCTCGGCTGAGAAAAAGAGCACATTAAGAAACAAAGAGAGAAACGGGTAAAATGTGTTTACAGCCTGCTCTGCTGGTTTGCAGCTGGCATGCACTAACATTCATCACTTAAATGTTTAAGGCTCTATTACTCAAGCAGAGGAATGGCAGTAGCTGCAGGCACAGAAGCAAATTTTACTCCATTAACCCTCAAATACCACCTGGAGTAACTTCTCATCTTCTCTGGAGTTCCTTTATTTTATCCTGCTACAACAGAGGACAGAGCTTTACTCATCTAATTCAGACACAGTGGGTAAGACGAAAAGAGGCAAAATATGTAGATAATATCAAATGCAGGGAACCTGTTAATGCCTTCCAGTTCACGAGGAAGGAGCAATGAGGCTGTGCATCCTTGCGAGGCCCCCACAAACACCCAGCAGCCTCTGAATTGTGGCTGGTCATGGTCCATTACACAGTTCTGAGCTCAGCAGCCTGACCCTTCTTGGCTTCTGGCTCTGGAGATATGGAGCTTCCCTCAGCCCATGCTGCCCAGGTAATTCTGGCATCACCTTCTCTGCCAGGAGAGGAGTCCAGCAGTGTGTCTGCTGGTGTAGCTCCCCATGCTGCCCTCCAGCTACAGAGGACACAGCTGTTGTCACAGGTCACCTTCTGCAAGGAGATGCACAGACACTGTCACCTGAGCCAGGGGTGGGAGTGAAGCCCCTGGTTGGGGCTCCACCACAGGGTCCTCACCCTGCACTGCTTAAAGCCTGTCAGTGTAGCTTGGGTGGCTCCAGTGAGGGTCAGCTTGCTCTACACTGTGACTTGTTCTACAGGGCCTCATCCCTTCCGTGCACAGTGATGGAGAGCTGGTGCCTGCTCAGTGTCACAGGTGCTGGGGGAAGCTGCAGATGCACACTGAGGAGCGCTGGAAGGTACTGGGACCTTCCAGACTCACCCAGATTAAAGATTCTTTTATTTTAAAGGTGCCACTAATCCCTTCAAGCACCTTTGGTGTTTGAAGAGTTCGGATTAATGATTCCTGGAGATGATTTTCATCTTATCTGTCTTAACACAGACCTTAATTTCTCTGGTTGTTTGTACTGTAGTGACTAATAGCACCTCCTGGCAGTGAATGTGGATGTTTCCACAGATACACATTCTCCTCATGCATCCTTATGCAGGTCTAATGCTTGATAATGGGGGGAAATAACCTGGGGGAAACCTGCATGGAATCTTTGGGAGCTACGTGGAATCTCTGCTGCATTGCATAGAATATAATCTGTGATGAAATACTTGGGAAAGAAATTAATGTATCAGCTGTTAAGTATGGTTGAATGTCCCCAAAGAAACTCAGCTTCCATGATAAGTGAGTCCTTGATATTTTTTTATTTTTTTTTTTTGCGCTCTAACGTATAACTGAATGTTTTAGCTATGATAGAAACATTACCAAAGAGGAGGATTTTAAAGTTTATTTAGAAGAATTGAGTTGTAAATTATCTGTTGATCTCAGCTTGATTGCATGATTGGAAATTTATTACTTCCTAAGTCACTTATAACAGAAAATATAGAAATTTTACATCATAAATTCTTTTATTTACAACTTATTTACAACTTCTTTTAAAAAGTAATTTTTCACTTGCAGTAAGATAAATCTAATTTTTTTAAAGTTACAAAATAGGAAAAAATCCTAAAACCCCCTCTCCTGTTACTGAAACTTAAGTTTCTTTTGTTTGTAGTCGAACTTTTAAGAGAGGGGCTGTTTTCTTGATTAAGAAGAACAAAATAATCAATTTAATCAGGTTTTGATCAAACACAAAACAATTAATAGGCCTAATACACATGGAGGGAAACATTTAGCTTGGATAAAGAAGAAAAATACCTGTGAGTGAATGTGAGCTGGAAACTTTTTGGTACCCTGAAACACTTAGGTGAGGTACTCATTTATTTCCCTTATAGTCTCAGGCCCTTTGTTCTCTACAATTCACATTCGTGTTGCATCCACTGGTCATCTGATTCCTGCAACACACCCTATCTTTGGACTGAAAACATCAACAGATCACTGTGAAAAGATAATGGGATTTACTGCTCTAAACCCAACATGTGAGTATTTCCCAGGTATCCTTTCAGTGATTAGGACCCAGTGTTTTAAAAGTGGAAGAAAACAACTTTGGCTATTCCTATGGCCTTCTTGAAGCAAGAGAAAACAAACCCTATTTGTAGCAGTTGTTCAATGCAATTTGAAATAATTTCAGACTGTCAGCTTTCAGGTAGTTCCCGTGTGAACTTACAATTTCTGAAATATTGTTTTTAGCAATGTTCTTACCAGATTGTTTTGTTTTGTTTTGTTTCCCTAGGCCTAGCACAGATAAACTATTGGAGTGAGAGAAGAAATGGAGGACCTGTAGAGATCCTAGGATCCAGATAAGATTCCATGGTTATTTTAGTGAAAGCTTGTATTCCTAGTTTGTGTAATTTTTTTTGCTGGCTGCATCTGGAATAATTTTCCAGGAAAGAGATTCCTTTTCCCACTCAGTCCGTTTTCTTTTAAGATTTTATATTTTGCTTTGTGCTATTTTGGAAAAGTAATAAGATGCAAGTAGGCTACCCTTATCTGAAGTGACTTTATAAGTAGGACAAAGTCTGAATCTCTTAGCACAAACTTGGACAAAATTAAAGATCCTAATTTTTTTAAAAAAATGTTTTACAGTTGTTGTTATTATATAACAACATATTACATGGCTAAATTTAAACACAACTTCAAATAAAAAAGGTATAATTAGTTCTTTTGTACCTCAGCTGATTTTAAAATAAACAAATGTGAGGCTCAATTCTTTATTTTCTTTTTTTTTTCTGATGTTTTTCTGAACTCCTCAGCTTTGCAGTCCAGTTTCAAATACTGGAATAGACTTTTGCATTACAACAACAGAAGTGCCTTATTAAAAGCAGACTCTCTTATGGTGCCATTTCTACTCTGCCTCTATTCAGAAGGAGTGAGTGCAGAGATCAGATATGCAGTTGTATAGGTACACAAGGGTCAGGACTGAAAGCAGTTAATTGAATTTTTAACTCCAGAGGATGTTTGGGCTATAGTTTTTGGATTCAGTCAACCTCATCAGGTTAGGTACCTTGCTTAACCTCTCTAGGCAGCTCTCCTGCTCAGTCTGATGTCTCACTAGAGATATCAACCCGTTCTGTAAGAGAGAAACCCCCTTATTTTCGGTATGCTTCTGTTGTTGCTCTAGGCTACAACAGAGTAGAGCTCTGGGCTCTAGCTTGTCCCATTTTTTTCCAGTACCTTGTGCTAGTGATTCACAACATCTTTTCTGTCAAAAAGCCACAGTTTTTAGTGGAAAGCATGAGACACAACCGGGTTGAAGGGAGGAGAGGTGATTTAAACAAAGGACTATGGCATATCTCCATCTGTGCAGTCAGCTGTCACGCATGGCCTCCCGGATGGGAACAAGAAGTCTGCTCATAGGCTGCAACATTTCTAAAGTGTATAAACAGCAAATGCTTCTTTTGGTCTATGACTTGAAAAATATTGTAGCAGCCTTAAAAATGCCACAACATAACAAAGAGAAGTTCCATGTGAATTATGGGGAGAAAGGACTGAAGGGACATGGAGAGAACCTCAAAGGAAAAAAAGGAGGTGGCAGATTTGTCAGCCATTGAAGTTGCAGATGCCTGGGAAACAGAAAATTGAAAAGGTTAATTAATTCTTGTCAGCACTATCTAGAATTTCATTTGATTTTCTGTTATTTTTCTTATTTTTCTGTTTTGCAATCTTGTCCTCAGAAACCCTGTACTTTGGTAAAGGAAGGAGCATTTAAACCTGTCAGGTTTCAGATGCAGCCAAATGAAAATGAATCTACTAGAGGTATGTACTACCTCAGGGCTTCAAAGTCAAGCAAAAGTGTTCTGTTTGGATATTTCTGGGCCCTGAGATGTGTTTTGGGAATTTGGGAACTGCTGCACATGTCCTGCCTTGCCCAAAGGACAAGTTTTGTACCATTGGATGTTATGTCATTGTAAATTTTCTCTTGTGGGCATGAAACAGAACGGTTTTCTGTAGGAATGCAGCAAATGGATATTGCCTTATAAGAAATGTTTCAATAAACAAATTAAACATTTCTCTGGCTAACCACAACCTGTATGGTTTGGTATGGGGTTTAGGTGGTGCAGCCTTCTGCATTTCCACAGTATACTGTCAGCAGAGCTAATGAAGTCTCTCATGTGCTAGGCATAAAGAAGATGCTGTGAAGTGAGCTTAAACGTCATGTTTAACCATACTCCTAGAAGAGCTTTACATGAGGACTGCCAAAACATGTGGGGGTCACTAGAATATGACACACTTTCTTTTGAGGTACAATGGTGAATTGAAATATTTCATAGAAACACAGAATCATTGAGGGTGGAACAGACCTTTAAGGTCATTGAGTCCAACTTTTCACTCAACACCATAATTTCAACTAAATCAGAGCACTAAGTGCCATGTCCAGTTGTTTCCTAAGCACTTCCAGGGATGATAACTCCACCTCCCTCCCCATACAGCCCATTCCAATGCCTAATCACCCCTTCAGTGAAGAAATTCTTCCTGATGTCCAGCCTGAACCTCCCCTACTGCAGCTTGAGGCTTTGTCTTCTCATCCTATCACTTGTTGTTTGAGAGAAGAAGCTGAGTCCCACCTGGCTACGACCTCATTTCAAGCACTTGAAGAGAGTGATAAGGCCTAAGCCTCATTTTCTCGAGGCTAAACAACTCCAGATCCTTCAACTGCTTCTCAAAAGATTTACTCTCTAGACCCTTCACCAGCTCCACTGTCCCTCTCTAGACATGCTCCATCACCTCAACACCCCTCTTGAAGTGGGGGCCTAGGACTAGACACAGGACTTGATGTATGGCAAAATCTATTAAAGATCAGGAGAGAAAAAAATATCATTTTTCCAGAAGATATCTAAACATAGCTTTATTTGTTTAATTTTTCAAGAGAGATTATATTGTTTGGTATTTGCTCAGCCATGAGAACAGTTCTAAGAACTGCTTGGGACATAGCATACACTGTTCATTCTTAGGAAGAGGAAACTACAGCTGATTTGGCAAGATTGGTGTCTGAATCTGAGATGTAAAGTTGCTGCTAATGTGGCACACAATCTATCTTGTGCATGCACCACCAATATCTTGCAGGCAGAATAGGCTTCAAAAGGCTGCTCAAATGGCTCATGTTCTTCAAGTAGAATTGTTGACAGCTATTAAGGCAGGCAAACTGCATTTTTAGAAGAGATTACATTTTATTTAGATTTTATTTAGCCTTTTTCTTATGCAAGTAAACAAATAATTGTATTGCCAGGGTTGCTTAGCCATTCCTTTGATGATAGAATGACTTATGAAAATCTATGATTCAGGCAAGATCTTGCAAAGGTTTGTGGCATCTCATGCTTACTAAAAAGGAAAGACTGATATATTTTTTAGCACTGTTGGCACTTGTACAAAAATATGTTTTTCTGCCCTGCTACTGAAATGCCCTGTAATTAAAGGCCACTGTAATTAAAGTCATTGTGATGGCTATGCTGTATAACTGTGAACAAGGAAATCACTTGTCTGAGGCAATATCCTCAGACTATTCCAGGGGGAAAAAAAAAAAAAGGAAAAAACTCCTTAAACTCATGAAGCTCACTCTGACACAGAAAGTGACAAATGTAAGTGAACTACTAATTATTAATATTAAAAAATCTCTATACATGGGCATAGGAAATGATAGAAAATCCTAAGCAGAAATTGGATAGACTGCAATTTGTATAGCATAACACAGAATGCAGACTAAAAAATTTGGGCAGTCTGGCAACACTTCTTTACGCTCCTTATGTTTCATAAATTATTGAATCATACAGCAGTAACTTGGCTGAGTTTGCCAGTTTTGAATTTTATCTGTGATTAAAATGTCTTCCCTCTCTAGTTCAAGAGAATGAAGCAGCATTCTAATAATTGCATAACCTTTAAAACCAATTAGTATTAATGGGATTCTCCTCCATGAAAGCAGGTCTTTTTTTTTATTTTCTAGAAAATGACATTGTAAGGAAGTACATGTTGTTGATAAGTAAGTTTTTTCCAACAAAAGGAAAGCTTAATGGCTGCTGCTATATTTTCAACTATATTACATATATTCAGAGAAAAATAGAGAAAAATACACTGAAAACAGACCAAAATTCTTTGTATGATAATGTAAACAGTAAAGAATAAAGTTAGAATATGTAACAAACCAGCAGGAAAATGACAATGTAGTTTCTTTCTGCAGACCACAGTGACAGCTACGGGAAGCCTTTCTTGCTGATCCTGATCTTTGCTTCTCTCTCTACAGCTATCCTTTCACTTTGAATTCTGAAAACCAGAAACCTTCTCCCACATTAACTGTGGCATAGTGGTAAGCAAGGGAGAGCTGTCCTCTTAGCTTAGAAACAGCCCTGAAGGAATGCAGCCATTCCAAACCATCTGATCCTCAGCAACATCAAACTTCTCCAGTCCACCGCACAGAAGGAAATTGTCACTAGCTGCCAGAAAAAGATCAGGTTTTGTTTCTCTGCAGCGTGACCTGGTTGCAATTGTGAAGTTCGACCAATATGAAAAAATAAAGAGTTTATTTCTTTCTCAGTTGAGCAAAATGTGGAAAATAGACTTGGCATCAGGGTATGTCCAGAGATATTTATTATTTTGTTTTCTATCCTTTAATGTCATATTTTTGATCAGGAATTTGCACGGCTTCTAGGATCCTTTCCCCAGCTTGCTTTTCTGTATTTTGTCTTTAACTGTCATTACCTCACTAAAGCTTTAGAAGTTGTATCAAAAGACATTTGCACAAACTGCTGGTGCCTGTGACAGCATGAAAGTCTTGTGCTGCAGTGGGTTGCCTGCCTGGGTCATGCAGGATGATGTGCAATTACCTAAATGCTCTTTACCTTTCTCTCAAGAAGCAAGGCTTAATCAAAAGTAAAAGTGGGTTTTCAGTGGTCGATAAGTTGTGCTTTGAGCTGGCCTGGTTTTCTTCTGAGTCAAGCTATGTTCATGAAACACTGAGTTTTGTTCCATTTCATCTGTCATTTAAAATCTTGGGAGGATTGAAAAGTGGTAGTTTAAAGAAAATTACAAAATTGGTTTCAGTAAAATACCATGACCTATGAAGTACATGTTGAACAAAATGAATTAATTTTTTTTTTTCGCTGTGCTTAAATGTGAAACTATGAGGCAAATAGCATAAGCAGTCTGATATTGCTGTGTGCATCATGATAATTGTTGGAGCTGTTTCCCCATGTGGCAGCCTTCACACTTTAGTAACTAAAACCAGTTAGCCCAAATCTAGCTTCTATTAAAAATTCACTATACAGATTTTCTAGGCTGACACTTAGTTAGAAGAGCTTTACAATAATTTTTCTATTTAAAATTATTTGATATTTATGCCAAAAGATCAAGATGGTATCTAAGTTTTAGAAAACTGTTTAAAAGTTACCTTATTAAAGGCTAAGCTGGCAACATGCAAAGGATTTAGTTTATTTTTCAGTATATATTTATGATTTGCATCTCACTTGATGGCTCTGCTCAACAAGAATTTTGTTTTATGAGATGGGTGGAGAGAATCACAAACTAACTCAGGATTGGTTGTGAATCCAAAATGTGCTTGTGAGCAAATGCAGTCCAGTGACTCTTACTTGTGCCTCTGTTAGAGAAAGGGCACTTGAGGGACAGTGCACAGTTGGGTCAGTCTTATAACAGCCTCTGCATCCACCTGAGCTAGAACCAGAGGCTGTGACCCTCAAATGGATTTCCCACTCTCTTTGACCCTTGAATGGGGCAACTTTCCACAGCAGCTTTCAAACTAAAGAATCTTCCCAGACTGTGTGAAAGCATATCATTTATCGTGGCTAAAAAGGAAATTTTAATGTGAGATTCTGGAGGACTAACACAAGCTGAGCATTTTCATACAAGTAGAAAATTATACAAGTGAAGCCCTCTCCTCCCTTCAGGATACCATAGATTACTACCATTTCGATATCAGAAACGCAAGTGACGAGTCACACCTTAAAAATGTGTTCAATCTTTCTGCAAACTCCACTGGATGGTTTTGCAGGCAACATTTTAAAAAATGGAAGCTAAGGGTTTGGGAAAAATCAAAACCTTGCTGTTTCACATTCTACTTTGTACTCAGGAACAATGATACTTAACAGGAGTCAAGTAGGTCTTTACCTCAGCATGACTAGTGTTGCAAAATTTAGAGTTTTCTCAAAAACCTCACCTCCTGAAACTGTAATTGCACAAGAACCTCAGTTTTCTAGGTCAGTGTTGGAAAGAGAAAAGAGAAAATATGTGAACACATCCCTGGAGACAATTTCCCATTATTTTCAAACCAGCACAATATCATTGCCTTTACAATTTTTTAACAATTCACTTTGTTAACTCTTGTTAATGGCTAAACTGTTTGGAAGCCCCACCAGCAGAGGAGCACTATATGTGCTGTTTCGAAGTGTGAATGGCTTTGAAAGGTTAGATCAATTTTCCAACCTCGGTGTATTTAGGTGAAGCCAACTACAGCTGCAACAGAATATATCATCACTGAAATAGTTAGCAATGAAATAATCCTAATAGTTTATGATTTCAGCCAATCTGGAACTGAAATTCAGCCAGTTGTTGAAAAATCTAGTAACCTATTAGGCTCTCCCCAGTTGAGAAAAAGTCTTCATAAAAGCTGATATATCTGGGAGGAACACATGGAACCAGTCGATAGTTCCAATCTATTTAAAGCTTTTAGCAACTCAGAACTTCTGCAAGCTTCTACTTGTGAGCATTTGCAACCACAGTTTCTAGAACAGTATTGTGTTTGAGAAGCTTGTCTCGTGGTGATCCTATTAGTTGTAGGTCTTGAAACTGAGGCTGTTTGAAAGAAAATGATTTGAAAGCTTTTAGCACTTATTTCCATGACACCATGTAGCAGCTGCATTTCAACCAGATCAATGCAATCCTTCTTTTTGTATTATCAGACAGAAGTGCATAAAACATGCCTTAATTAATGCACATGCTTAACCTAAGTTAAGCATGCCTTTAAACAGCTTGCAATGCACATAGTCACCACTGCCGGCCTGGTGTCTGAAGTGAGAGCTAACCACTAGGAAATGGATAGAAACACAACAATCACGTGCACTTTCTGTAGTTTGGATGTCAGAAACCAGACTGCAAGGGAGGAGTCTCTGTCCACTTGAGATCTGTAGCCCTAGACACCCCCTAAATTGTAGCCAAGATACAGGACACTGAAATTTTTTTGGTCCCATACTGTGTACTGTGATGGGAACAGCTTTCCTTGGAATGCAGAGAAGTTTTGCATCTTCTTTATGCACCAGATCAAATTCCAGAGGATGTAGGTGGGCAATGGAGTACAGATAATGTATCATAAAATCGCCCCTATTCTGCTCAGAGCACTTCTATCCTTTTGCTAGATTCCTTAAGAATTAATTAACAATACCAGCTTCTAAGCTAAATGGCTGCTCTTTCCTTATGTTTGTATCAAAAGGTTATGCTCATCTCACCAGTCAAGTATGCTATATTGTTTTGGACTCTGTAGACAAATAATTTTGAGTACAGTTCTGGTTCTCTGTAAGTGAACAAGAAAGAAAATCACTTTAGGGTAGGTATTGCTTTTATAATATGAAGATAATTTTACATATCTATGTGCAATAGCATCAATAAGCTGTGTATTTGTTGTTCTTTTTAAAAACTACTTTGCTGAACAGTCAAATTATGTTGTAAGTGGAATATTATTTTTCTCATAATGGTGGACTGAGATCCATCTAATCTAATTTTGCCATCATTTGTAGTATCATTTCAATAGAAAGAAAATTACAACCTTCACTCTCATTTTTCATTCTGAAGATTTTTATTTCTTTGTAGTCAGTTGGGTTGTTTTTTGGCTTTTTTTTTGGTTTTTCTTTGTTTGATGATTTATATTTAATAGGGCATTTTACTTTTGAATTTTCTATTCTGGTATAAATACTATTGATTAATGCTGGAACACTGCCAGACAAGCTTGCAGTAGAAGGGCTGTGCAATTCTTAAATGTTCTACATAAATATTCCTGACATGGAGCCCACTGCTCCTCAGCACAACTTCCACTGAAGCTGCTGATCAAGGGAAGCACTGGCCATCTGTGATGCAAATGTCAGAAGTGTATTGCTATGTTTTCTAAGAAATGTAATTATCCTTTTAAAAAATAAGGTCTGATACAACTTGGGAGTTTTTTAAGAAGGAACTTCACAACACAGTGTGATATTTTTGCAGTGTACAGAACTTATGGTCTTAATTCCCCACAATTGTTAAAAGGGTGATAATTGTTGAATGTCTTCTGTTACTTCCTTTCCTCTTGTTATCTTGGTTTGATTTAAGGACAGTCGCAGTGACATCATGGCTGAAAATCTTGTTAAATATGGTAAGTGGGTGCTCTGAATTAAATGGCTTTGTTTTCCTAAAGATTATTAATCTATCTCCTAGCACATTCCAGGCTTACCTAACTCCATTGAAAGAACTGACACATTTACTCAGGTCAAAGATCGGGTGACAGAAGAAACTATGGGAAGTATTAAATTAATAAATCCATCTGCCTTTTAATTCTAACGTGGCTGTTATTTTATAAGCTAATGTTGGAAATGTTGTACATCAATTTGAACAGTCTGTCTGTATCAGGAACATTATCTGGTGCATCTGTATGAGTCTTTGTATGGGCAGTATGACTGAGTTAAAACATTTCCATGGATTTCCCATTCTCTTCTGTTCATTTCACAAAACCATGAGATGTTTCCAGAAAAAAAAATAAATTAATACAGTCTAAGAAACTAATATGTCTGGAAAAATATTATATCAAACCTCCAGGTTTTCCATTCTTGCCATCAGATGCCTGCAGTGTCTGATCCAATTTTCTTGAGTGGGAGGTGAGAAAACTACAGTTAAAATATGAATGTCCAATAATGCTTTTTAGCAATACAACCCTAGCCTGTGGTTTCATTTGTGAAAATAGCATAGCTGATAAAAATCAGGGAAATTTTGGTGAAAAATCTAAGGTAGAAAAAATATTCTATTGCTGTTTTCTATGAAAAACCCTGCAGCTACCTTACCCCTTCCTTAAACTCTCTACTGCTGTTTTACTTTGCCCCACTTTTAGGGACAGGCTTAATTGAAAATGATTTTCGCACAGGCACAGTGAAGCATGAAGAAATAACATGGGAAGAATTGCACAGGTGAGGTCTCAGATGCCTTTGAGGAGGCTTTCTGTCCTCTGCATGAACAGTAGAAACCTCTGTGTCAGCTACAGTAGGTCAGATGTTGAAGAGAAGCCAGCAGTTGTTTAAACATAATCCATACCTAAGATAAAATAATGATAGTCCAAGATTGTAAAATTACTGAAGAAACAGCAGTGAATTAACAAAAATTGCTTTACAGCAGCACATATTTACCACCAGTGAGTCTAGCATAGGTCCAAAATAGAAAGACTGCTCAGTGGAACTTTGTATTTGAATCATATCTTGGGGCAGTGCCTTATGAGAGCTCCTCCTAGAATGTGTTTGCAGTTGTTTAAAATACTATTAAATTAAAGCAGCATTTACTAGACCTCAATTCTGATTCAGTCCTTTATATGCCAGACATTTTGTAGGGGTAATATCCTGACACAGTTCCTACAGTTTTCCTAGATGTGCAAGCAAAATTATCAAAGGAAAAAGAAATAGATTATTAAGAATGCAAACTGGAATGGCATGAATTATCTCTGATAGCACCCCAAAGCAACCTTGAAAGAAAAGCTACTGAAACTTGGATGGTTTCAGGTGGCTGCAATACCAAGTCTTTTCAAGCATGATTTGAACTAGTCTCAAGGAAAAAATTAAATTATGCTCTTCAGGCATTTTGTCCCATGACATCTATTAATATTAACAGAAGATGTGTGCATGCATGCCTATCATGGACCTTATCCTGTCACTTCATGCCATCACTAAGAACTGGTATCTGCTGGAAAAATGGCCTTCTGACTCATTCTGTTAGTGGAAACAGTTTTATTTGTACTACACTAAAAGAGTCATTGTAATGTTTTGTCTGTAAAAGCAAGGCAGCAAAGTGCCGTTCAAATAATACAGAACAACCAAGCATTCAGACTTTATTTCTTTTATTTTCTTATTTCTTTATTTTCTTTCCACTGACAAGTGGACACAGTTTAGCTGTTAATACCAGTTAGCATAGCACAAGGACATTCCAGTGTAAGAGATAAAAAGCTCTGTGATTTAATTGGAAACACAATAATAATAATACATATTTATATATATCTAATCCTTTCTGAAAAGAATAGTTCCCATGCCCCAAGTAGGAATTTTTGCAAGCTGCTCTAACAACAGATTTGGTTTTTGCAGCATTGTTGGATGAAGTGACAATTGCAGGATATAACACTGAATCAACTTCATCTTTAGGTGAGGGCTGAAAACATATGTTTTTGGGGGGGTAAAATTGAGGAAATTTTCAAATGAAAGTGAATTTGGGAACTCTGCCCTGTGACACTGGACAGCACCTATCTGCCTTAGGAGGGTGAGAAGGCAATGGGGAAAGAACTTGTTCTTTGACTCCTTAAAGAAGGAGGCATTATTGTCATTTTGATTTCAGTTTGGAGCCTTTAAAAATTTGTTGTAAAAATGTGTGAAAGTCTGTATTAATAAAAGGCATGCTATAAAACCATTACTCTGACCAGCATATAGAGGAAAATAATCCTTCTCTTTGAGAAGCTATATTTGCCAGACAAGTAGCTCCTTGAGCATGATACTTAAATATTCTTATAGCATGTGCGCCATTCTCCTAAAAGGAGTGGCTATATCTGATTCAAGCTTTTGTATCCTTATCATCCTAGGCTAAGTCAGATGTACTCTACTAGACTCTGTTTTTAGGTTATTTAATATAATTGAAGGTTGGGTGGCTATGTGTGTGACACATAATCAGTGCCTAATAAATAGGCAGCCTGTTTTTACTGGCCAGATTCCCAGGGTGCAGATCAGTGACATGCATTTCACTGCCTTTAAAGTCTATTTGGGATCAAATAAAATTCATCCTTGCATAAAGGTCCTGTGCAGATGCTTTTGTGACAGCAATGGCTCTTTAGATCCCAGAGCAGTAGCAAAAGGACAGGCAAACTAACTACGTGCTTAACATCCTTCACCCTCTGTTCACCCACTGGTCCGGGCTGAGTGCTTGGCTCTAATTGGCTGCTTGGAAAAGGAACTTCAGGGTGCTCATTCTTCTGCAAAAGAAAAAAAAAAAAAACAGCACCTCTAAGTACACAGTGGATGGATTATAAAAAAACAATGATTGGGGATTCTCGTTGAGTTTCCCTCACAAATTTTCAGAATCTGTACTTTGAGGTGAAGCACCCTTGAGTCTCTGTGGATGGCTGTCAATGTAAGAGGAAAAATCATGACAGAATGGTGCATGCATTTTAAGAGAATAGCTGAGATTTAGCTTTAGTGTTCATACTGTCAGGTCATAGAAGCCTTCTCACTCTTTATCAGCATTTATGGAATGTTACTCTTCCAAAAACAAGGTTTTTAAAATGAGAAGTAAAGGGCCTTAGCCCTCAGGATTTCAAAGCTCCACTTTCTTCCTACACTTGTGAGTAACTGTGATGTGTGAATTCCATAGTATCGAGTATCCCTGCTGTTTTAGCAGTGTCTTACACTGCTAACAATTTACACATGAGTATCTCCTTTGCATATTTGAAAAATAACTTTGATATGCCTCCAGAAAACATTATGAAACCCTTGCTTTCTCTTAAATAAAGCCTCATGTAGTGACCTTTTTCATTTTTGCTAGAAGGCAGTTTTCTAAACTCTTTAAAATCTTTGTCTGTATAAAGATGTCACTAAAGTAAAGTAGTCAAAGAGTTTATGTTAAAAGTTTCAGGGATGATAATTCTATTGTGCATAGTCCATTAGAAATATTTTCTCTTAGCTGATTTAGGATTTTTCCTTCTTGTATTAATTCAGATAGTAATAGTGAACCACAATGGATATTTATATAATGTTGCATCTTTCACAAACAGATTTGCCAAAGTATTTGTCAAAGCATTTTAAAGCCTTATTGACTTCAGTTTTCCAGTGTGCTTAGAAAGAGAAGTGAAAATCTGTAAAAGCAGATATTATTCTCTTGTCTGTCTCAACCTAAATTTTTGGGGACTTACCTGGTCACTTTTTCCTTTTCCACTGCATGTTCCAGTCTTCATATATGCAGCTGATTCTGAATATTCAGCACTGCTTGCCTATGGGAAAGTCACTGCTGAAAAAATGTTATACCAGCTTGATGATGAGCCCTTTGAACTGCTGAAGCCAGCATTTACTGTCTTCTGTAATATGACGAAATTGCTATTAAGTAGAAGTTGGAAAAATTGCAATGGTGGCTAAGAATGCAAAAGGATGACCTGAGGAGCTGTAGGATGCTCAGTCTGAAATCAAGGTCAAGCAAAATAATCAGAAATGCTGCTGTGGGATGTGAAGATTATTAGCTGAAGAACATAAGCACAATTAATGTCAGTCAATGTGATTGCTTCTTTTAATCGAAACACACTCATGTCAAATAAACCAGTCTATCAAATAATCATGATTCCACAAGGAGACAGAAAAACTGCTTTAGTCTAATAGTCTTTGTGCTGTGTGTTGTAAGTACAGAAAGTGAATCTCAGTTTGTGAGGTCATTTAAAAGTATTAACAGCTCAGCTTCACAGTGATCTATTATCCCATGCGGTGATTAGCTTGCAGGTAGCTCCTGTGTTAGAGCTGCAGCCAAAAAATGTCAATGTCACTTTCTGAATACCTTGTTCTTCAAATATAAAGTTCTCTCTTTGTCATATCTTGGCATCTAACTTGCAAGTACGCAGAGATCTACTGAACTCGTGTGGTCTCTTGTCTTTGCACCCTCTGCAAAATCTCTGCTTCCACTACCAGTATAATCACCCCGATTTTCCATTGCTCCAGAACACCTGTGGCAATTTCCTTCTCATCTGTGAGGCCAAACTGAACTGTTGTTCTTGTGGTAACACTGAAATGGCTATTTTGTAATTTTAAGAATTGAGAGAACTCTGCAAAGTTCCTGCAAGTAGGGACGCATACACTAAAGGAAGAGAGAAGGGAATCTTCTGATCACTCTTTATTTAATGGTTTTTGTTTCACTCTGTGGAATGGTTTTGGAGTATACAAGAAAGATTAATTCCTGTTGAATAGAAACTGAAAGTATGCACTCTGACCACTAACATGCATTAAGTTCAGGGTTACAGTTGCAGAGTTGATGTCAGATTGCCAACACCAGCTACTTTGCACTGCAGACTCAGCACACTGCTGCAGTCATGTCTTCCAGATTTCCTCAAAATCATGTGTCACATTATCAAAAATGAGTTCATACCTAAATTTTCGTGGCTGCATTTTTATATCTTATCTCACATTACAGTGTAAGATTTATGTGGTTGCTTCAATGGAGCAAAATTAATTTAGCTGATAAGGGAAATGGGTATGAAGGTATTACATTATCTGAAAAGGACAGTTAGATTAATAGATTGGTTAATAAGAGACAAGAGACTGGTTAATATTGAAGATAACAAATTAACCAATAATAGTCAAGAAAGTTGAGTGACCTTGTTGGCAGCTAAAGGCCCATATCAGAAAATGTGGCCTATGAACAATTCAAGAATGTTTATAGCTGTTTATTCAAGTAGGTGGTCTTTGAATGGACAGGAGGAAAAAAACCAGTTACATAAAACTCCTGTAATAATGGTGAGTACATATCCCTAACTATGTATAAGTGACTCTGGTTGTCAGTCTGAGAGTATTTATTAGAAATGAAACTCTGCATAAGGGAATATGACCATTCAAAAATAATTTTGCAACTGGTTTATAGTTTTGAGTCAGGGTCTCATCTTGAATCTCTCAGAAATTAAGAGTGCTTTGGGGATGTGGAGTTACATATATTTTTCCCAGATCAATTATGATTTTTAATTTGAGGGATACTAGTAGACTTTTTAAAACTATCTAGCAATTTTTCTTATTATTCTGCCCATTTTTGTGCTTATGCCAAGAAAAATAGTGTTTTGAATTTAAGATTTGGAGGAAATTGGCACAGAGTCTTCAGTGATGGAGTGTCTTGGCTCATTTTATCAAAGCGATGTTTGTATCAGCTGTAGGCCTGTCCAATCATTTTAGCCATGAAATCTGTAAGGACTTTCTGCCTTATCATGATGCCAGAGTTTTTTCTGACTTTTGAGAACCCACGTTTTCCTGAACTTCTGACTATCAGCTCTCACATCACCTTGTGCAGTTTCAGCAGAGACTTACTCTGTAACTCTTCAGAATCCCATTCAAATAATACAATTTTTTTTTCAGTCTACTTCTAACATGAATGGCTTTGTTGAATTAGATCAGTAACTTCAAGTCTAAGCTAGATTTAAATTAAAATGGTGTTTACAATATAGGCTTGCATGATAAAAAAAAAATGCTGCAAAAAGTTAAAAACAAAGTCAACATCATATTTACCAGAGATTTCTTTCAGCTGCCCCTAGTATCCCAGCTAGGATTTGTGAAGCTGCCTAATGACTTCTGTGACTTTATTCCAAATATTTTTCCCAACCAGAGTTCTGAGATATCAGGGTAGAAAGAAACAGGGAATGGTAATTTTTTACTCCTCTGTGTTGTTTCATCCTTTACCTCCACTGGGTAAAAATCATAGTTTTCAGTCTCAGCTTTCTTTCCTTCTTAGTGCCCCTGTACAGTGGATGGTGGAATAAGTTTTCAGAGGAGTGTTTCTACAGTAGGGTCCTTTTGAATCTTTTATTTAAACATTCTATGGCGTTTGCATAAAATTTATGAGTGACAGAAAAGAACAATTTTGGGGGTTCCAACACACTATGTTACAGGAAACTGGGTTTGCCAGATCAGTTTTTTTGTTTATATGTTCTGTCTGATTGTACAAGTACTTTTCTGTGGTAGTAGATGGGTTTCCATGGAGCTTAAGTACATCTTCCTTTAGATGTATCTAAGCTGCTAAATAGCCAGTCCTAGTCATCAATACTAGAACTCTTTTTTGATAGAGTTTTTATTTCCATATATATTTAGATTTTTTTTTTTACTCAAAGAGAAAGAGTCAAAACCCATCATGTTTTAATCAAATAAAGCATAGCTGAGCTTTCACCATATCTAAAAATATTTGATTTTATTTATCTACAATAATTTTTTTGAAACACCCAATGAACATAAAAATTCTGTTGCTTACATGAGTCTTGTGTACAGTATGCTAGAGAGGTAAATTGACTTTATTTGAAATGCTTTCATCTTGAAGATTTTCCAGGACTAGAAGCTGTGTTTTGACTAGACAGCTATTGCCTCATGGAATTTAATCTTGATGGCAATCCTGGAATCAAAATTTTGTATGTGGGTGTGTGGCTTTTGTTCATAGGATTTTGTTTAGTTCAGATACAACACAGTAAAATAACACTAAAATAATAAAAAGTTTTCTGTGAGTCCTACAAAGCATTTTATTTTTTCTAAAGATCATGCAACATAACCATTATCAGCTTTCAAAAGCTGATGGGTGTTCAGGTGTTCAAAGGATTTCTGATCCACACAATTATCTCCGTAATACAGATGACTGCAGAAAGCCATGGTGGTGCTGCATCTTGCAAATTTCTGTCTTTACATTTGTACTTTTGTTTTTCATTTCTCCTGTCCTCCTTCCCCAATCAGCTTATAAAAACTCAAACAATTTAGTAAAAGCTAAATGATCAGAAGAAAAGTGAGCTTAAAGCTCCATTAGCCAAGGTAATACAAGTTGAAAAGCATAATAAACAGGCTAGCTAATTAAAGGATCTTCAGAAAAGAACTTAAGAAAAAATTCTTGCATGAAGTCATAAATTTAATTCTCTTTCTAGAAGGCTGAGTTTTGTGTTCAAGAATTTGACATTAGAAATCTATGTGTGTGACTCTCAGCACATTTCCTCTTTAATTGTATCCTATAGCATATTTTGTGTCCTTTGGGGTACAACCTCATTCTCAGTCAAGTTAAAAAACCCTTAAAATTTAAGCTTAGGACCTTCAAAGTTACTTCTGTTCTCCTGGATGTTACACGTAGAGTTGGCCTAAACTTGTCCCTAGCCTCTGGAGATTACATTATCAAGGGCAAAATTGCTATTGCCTGTGGGGAAAATCATTCCTTCCTAATTGTCCAGATGTCAACTGGAGCAGACAGGTATTGTATAATAGTAACTATTCTTGTTTCTTTCTCTATTCTTTACCTGACATCATGTATTGTGTAACTAGGTACACATTTACATAAAGTGATCGTACCTTCATAAAAATACCCTCCCAAAGCATCAGATGTCCTCGACAAATAAAATACAAGTAATCAGAATGGGATTCTGGCATCCACCCAATAACATTATCATAGCAGCAAGGGCATACAATAAAAATGTAACAGTTTGTAAGTAAGTATTATAAATGAAGGGGTACACATGCAATATGGAAAAAGCCTGCTAGTGTTTGTGTACAGTAAATGATCATCCCTAGAGGTTTAGCTCAGCTAAAACATTTCCCTTCAGGGATCTGAATTCCATAGGTGCCTATGACTGACATGGTACATACCCTGAGAAGTAGCTGATCTTTTATTTCCACCAGAAATGGAAAAGGTAAGTCACAACAGAGGTTTAAAAAATGGCTTGTATTAGCAGATGTTAAGAAATTGTTCAGTCTCTGGGAACTAACAGAGAATCTCATTGTCAATGTACCCTTGGAAAAAATAACAAGTTAATAGGACACATTAGAATGCTAAAGAAATGATTTAGTAATTGTGTACTCTAATTAACCATTTGACTACTGCTGAATGGAGTACATAGTTGTAGCAGATATCTTGCATCCTGCCCAATCAAACCTCTTGATATGTTACAAATATGAAACACTGATTTATATTACCTCAATATGGCAGAAAAACTTGGGATAAGTTGGAGAGGACAACCAACTATTAATGAATTTAATTTTCCTTGTGTCGAATCGGACAATTTAAAAGGCTCTCTGAAACACAGAAACGCCTCTGCTGGACCTTGAACTGGTCAGATCATTAATTCTACAACTCACTTTGAGCTTTGACAGGTTTCACACAACTGATAGAATGATCTATTTCACTGTAGTGGCAAGTAGTTCTGGCCAGAGTCAGCAAAGTTGAAACATTACTTTTTTTGCATGTGGCATTAAATTCTCTGGCAGAAACTTAAGGACATAAGTCTTGGGGGTTTTGCTCCCAATAAATAATGGTATCAGCTGCTTGCCTGTTGAATTTCAGTGTTAAAAGCCAATTCTATATTTATCCTCCAGTTTCATGGAGTTTCAAGCAGAACTTGGTGCAGAGACAGCACAATTTCAGATTGGCACATTGCCTGCTTACTGAGGGAGTCAGAGATCTGCCAATGCAGCAGATTTCTGGGGTCTAGTGAGTGGCTAAAGCTCTGGGTTGCCCCTCATCCCATTCCTTAGCATGTCACCTTCAGTCAAGAACAGAGGAGACAATGCCTTGTATTATGCAGCAGGGTAGAGCTCTCCTCTGTCACTGATAAATCCTTGGGACCAGTACAGTGGCTTGTCTTCAGGCCCTCTGAGGGACCTGGCTCAAACCTGTTTGAGAAAATCTGAAGATTGTATTTGACATTTAAACTGTGCTCATTAGGAGGCTCTTATCACCTCTGCTAGCTTTACTTCCTACTCATATAGTCAACACAATGAAAATCTTAGTAAGGCAAATTACATTTAAAAGTATGCATTTCTTTTGTCACACAAGATATTAATGTTTACAACTGCAGATTCTCCCCCGCCTCAGAGATGCAGCTCAGCAAACTCAGGCCTGACTACTAGAACCTCTTGGCTTCTTTCCATGTTGCACATTATCACTTGTCACAAAAATGCTGCAAGTGAAATGATGCCCTTTTGTTAGGTCTACAATGCAATTACCTTAGTGTATTTGGCACTGACACGCTTAAGAAGATTAAACACCTCTACTGATATAGGATAGGGAATGGTACAGCAGCTCATTCAGGCTTAATTGTGTTGGTTTTGCCAAGGCTGTGGAGTATAAAACTTTTCACCAACATGAACTGACATAATTCACAGTGCACAGCAGGACTAGTTTTAGCGCACTGGCAGAGATGGTTACTTTGAGAGCATAGCTGTATATTAGAGTCAGCTCTTACATCTGTTAGATCATATTTATGTGGAAATGAATTTTGAAAGCATATACGTCTCTGTCCTTTTGACATCTGCTGAGCCTCTTTGCCTTTTATCTTTGCCAGCTCTGTTGGTTCATGTAGCTTCCCTCAAAGGTTCAGCGGGACTTCTCAGTTGCATAAAGTGTCAAGAACCCCATCACACTAAAACAAGCATTGCATGTAATTCACAGTGCAAAGCTTAGGTACAAATTAGAAAACTTCTTTTTAAAATTCAAATGTTGTTATACAAAAGAATTCATCAAAGTGAATGTCAAGAGCAAGGTTTGGCTATTTCCCCTACAACAAGCTGAGAAATTCACCTTTTCCACTCTTAGGAAGAGGACAGCTTGTTCCTGCTCCTCACAGCTCCAGGCCAAAGTCTGGCTCCCAGAAGGTTTGTCTGGGGAGTCAGAGAAGGAGAAAAAGATGTCAGGCAGGTTCCTTCCTCCAGCTGCTGTCTTCAGATCAACATCAGGCTTCTGGCATGTGATCTGCCAATGTTCCTGTTATCCCATTCCCAGCATTCATTTTATCTCAAAGGAGATGCTAGTTGGCTTAGGATGGGGAAATAGAAGTCAAGCACAGTCAGACTTTGATTGTGTGTCGTTGTTTGGGTTTTATCTTGTATCTTTAGTTTATTCAACTCTATCTTTAAAATAGTACCAGCAATTGTTCTGCCTCTGTATATTTTTGACTGCTCTGTCCAGCCTGAATTTGAGAGGTGGAATGGGTCTTTAATTTTGGAAGAAACTGAATTCTTTAGGAGACTGCCCTCTCCATTGGGGGAAAAATATTGCTTAAAAGATGGATGGAATATTAGCTTGAACATTGAGAAAATTTGAAGGAATAGCTTAGCGTCTGGTTATAATTTAACATGTGTCAATGGCTGCAGGAAGACACCTTACCCTTTTGTGATCTCTCTCTAGCTGTAATTACAGCTGTGGTGTTCTCTGCTGAGTTACCTAGATGCTCTTTATTTTAAGACTTTCCCTAGCTTAGTTATTAAACTTTTGACAAAGCAGCTAGTGATAAGTGCCCATGACATAAGGGGATGCACCAAATGATGTTAGTTACCTGAAGTTCAAACAGGAAGAGAGGTTGAAACCACAAAAATCCAGAGGAATTAGAACTAACAGAAAATTTTTGTTGTGGAACAGAAGATTCTCTGACTCTCTGAACAAAAACATTCTGAATTCTTTCAAAAATCATGTTTTGGCAAAGGGTTCTTCAAAATAGTCTGAATATGGAAAAAAAACCAACCCACCAAGCACATTTTCTTTCTGTTAGATATGACTCTCATTACAGATTACTGTATTATTCTAATCCAGGGTAGGGGATGTGATGTACATCACAGTCAAGGAAGTGACACCTATTACCAGATAATACTACATTAATTAATAATGGGACTATGGTAGAATTTTTGAAGAAGAAAACACACTTGAGTGTTCATATTACTGTTAAGTGAATTAACTATAATTAACACTATATAGGCACTCTGAAAAAAAGAGCATGCTTATACCCTCCAGAATATTTAAAGTAGCAACTTCAGTATATACTGTACTGTTTTTTGTTGTTTTTTTTTTTTTCCCAAGGAAATGAGAATGAATTAAACCTAGGTTTAAAAGCAGAACATAAAAATATATGATTAATAAATTGCATTCATAGAGACTAGTGAAGAGATGAAATGAAGTCCACTGGAAGTGTGTTTTAAGCAAAAAAAAAATTACTTTAAATACTATTTGCTATGGCTGGAAGAAGTCTGACCAAAAGGGCAGTATGTGGGCTACCATTTGAGATAATTGAGACTGGCCCCAAAGACTTTGACAGCCATGTCTCTTATTTACCCTTATTTGAACATCTGAATTCTCTTTGCTGGACTGCTTTGCAAGTGATTTAGAAGAAAAAACTCAGTGTTAGCTGACTTCCTGAAGAAAATTTTCAGGAAATCTAGTTTCAATAGAAGATATGACTATATTAATTAGGATATTTACTCATTCCAGTTTTTTGATGTATGCAAATTTAATAAATCTATTCTCATGGTAAACCCATGTTATTAGTGTACACGTGTATTTGAAATTTGGTGAAAAAATGCCAAAAAAAACTTAGAGAAAAATTCTGAAATATATTTGAAAAACACAGCAGAAAAAGGCCTCTCACTTTTTTAAATGAATAGAAATTAATGAATATCTTGAGTTGAAAACCATTCTTTAATGATCACTATCACTTTATTCTTACAGAAGCCCTTTACTAGTCCAAAGTTATAGGCACAAGGGTGTGTGAAACAACTTTTAAAAGTTAGCAAACTTAAAAGCAATTTAAGTTGCAGTATTTGTTCTAATGTATTTAATTTATATTCTGGCTATAATAAATTACATATTTGATTCAGTGACCAAAGTTTCTGATTTTTAATGTTAATGCTCTTGATATGGAAGAACTGTGTTTTTGTTCGAACTGATTTTTTACTTCCAAAAGAACTAATCATGTCAGGACAATTTTAGAGAGCTGATATACTTAAATTATCTTATTGAGTTAGGTAATAGACAGAGAGAAGCCTATATATGATGTAGCTGTGCTTTCATTCTTTTTGAAAGCAATATGAAGTAATTTCAATTCATTTGTATTTGTACATCCTAATGCTGAAACATGGAAGACAGTGAGATGTCCATTATCCCTTCTAAGAGTATGTCCAAGCAAAACTCTCATGAGGAGAGCATTTTCCTTGCTCTACTCCCACAGGAACAATTATAAATATTACAAGAGAACACAAATCTAACAAAACCTAGAGATACCCCCATTGTGTGTCCTTAGGCCAGCTTTTGACTAACTTATGTTCAGTTTAATATTTGTTAAAAGAGATACCTCCACTGCTTGGAACCAATAACCATTTAAGAACTCCCAGGTGTATCCTACTTAAACTTGCATCAACTTTATTGAATTTCTTTCATTCATTTCAAAAGATGATTGAGACAGCATTGTGAAAACAAAAGCTATTTGCAATATTTTTTAATCCTTTTAACAACATTTATTTATTTCCCTAAGGCTGGGAATCTAATCTGAAGAAACTAAACAGATTATCCGTATACCAGAATGCTGTGTCATGGGTAACATCCCTGTTGGCTTGAGTATCCGAAGCATTATTGTTATGTTATCTCAAAATAAAACCAGTGTAATTTATTATATATTAGTTCCCATGTCTGCGCTAACACATTCTGCATTAATTTATGTGCCTTGAGGCAGCACCACACTGTGTAAAGCACAGTGGTGAAGGAAAGAGATCAACCTAAAATTTCATGTTGAATTATAAAATGTGAACATGGAACAAAGCTTTAACACAGTATAATTTCTGGTATAGAAAAGCTCTTTTGTTCATGTTTAAGACAAAATAGGTTCAGACACTTTATAATGCTGAAGAAAGAAAACATGAAATAAAAATATCATCTGTGAATCTCTTATTTGAACGTACTTTCTCAAAAAGGTGCCATGAGCAAATTCAGCCTGCAATATATAAGAAAAAATATCAACCATGAGAATATATAATTACTTTTGAAAATATTAATTGAGGTGTCAAACCACAATCTGACAATACCAACATGGAAATAGAGGTAACCAAAGCCTTCAGAACTCAGACTGGAGTGCAATTTCCCATAACAAGACTGGCAGTGATGGAGCAGCAGGAAAGTAACATGCCCTTTAGTGTTTCCTTTGTGGTTGTGCACAAAACCTAATGTTAATAACCCTTCAAAGGAATTATCTTACAACATACAATCAAATTGCATTGCATTCATTAAAGGATAAATTCACCAAAAGAGGTAGGTGGTAAAAAGTAGCTCAAATATGAAAGGAAGTATTATTTTTATAAAAACTTTACCTTAAATGAAGTAATGGCATAATTTTGCTTCCACTGGGTTTTGTGAAAATTTTGCTGAAGACTTGACTGTGGCTGGAACAATGCCTGTTATTAGTCATGTGTAGATGGAAAATGAGAAAATAGGGCACTGGAAGACATATTCTAATGAATCTAAAACAGTGTAAGTTCTCAAACACACACACCCCATTTTTACTTTTTATTTAATGTTACTCTTTCCAGAGAAGAGTTTGCAAAATTAAGCACCCAGATGTTTCTTGGCTGCTGAAGTATGCAGTCTTGCAGCTCTCTTGGAGTTTGCCCTCTCTGCAATACAGAGCTAAGCAACTGAATTTGAGAGGTGTTGGTGAGGAGATAAAAGGCATTCTGCTCCATTCCTGTGGAGGTAAGCTCTGGCAGAGACACGGGTAGAAGAAGGATGGGAAAGGAAGGTTGTAACATCTTTAAAAGACTGAAGATACTAAAGGAATAAACATCAGTGACTGTAAATGTTTAATCTGGAGCTTGCACTTCAGACGTTAATACATCAAGAGAATTTATCTTTCTTCCTTTTCCCATCTGATTTTATCATAAAGATTATTTCTATTTTTGTGTGCTGATAAACTTTGAAGCTTGACAAATAATTTATACACGGAAAAGAGAAACAGTTGGTTTTGGTTGGTTGGTTCTTTTGGGTTTTGTTTTGTTTTGGTTTGGTTTTTTCTGTTTTGTTTTGTTTCATTTTTTTGTGGGCCCATGTTTCTCTCTGATGTTTTCTCTACAAACTTGAAAGAATTTCAGGATAGCCTATATATCTCACCTGCTAATTTTTCCTGGTGCTTCAAGCTTGCTTCATCTAGATTTTCTTTGTATTTAATGCATTAAATTACATTAAATTAAATATTCTCATAACTACTGCATGTATTAAACTCCTTGACAGTGGTATTGTAGTGGGCTGACCCTGGCTGGATGCCAGACACACACCAAAGCCATTCTATCACTCTTCTCCTCAGCTGCACAGTGGAGAGATCATTCACCAAATACTGTCATAGGCAAAAATCAAATTTCAGATATTAATTGAATTTATTACTAACAAAATCAGATAATGATAATGAGACATAAAACAAAACCTTAAAAACACCTCCCCCTAACCCCTCCCTCCTTCTCAGATCCAGAACCTGGAGCACTGCCTCCCCCTCTTTCTTCACTGACCTTGGTGTCTGCAGAGTTGTTCCTCTCCCATATTCTCACTCTGGCTGCAGTTACATCTGGATTTTGCCTTCTGAAATATGTAATCACAGACATGTAACTACCATTTCTAACCGGTCCAGCCTTGGACAGTGGCAGGTCTGTACTGGAGCCACCAGGGATTGGCTCTGTTGGACATCAGGGAAGCTTCTGGCAGCTTCTCACTGAAGCCACCTCTGTGTCCCCTCTGCTACCAAAAACCAGGCCATACAAACCCAGTGTTCTCTTCAGAGGTGGAAAACACTAAGCTTAAATGGACTGCAGTTTCCTGCATTGAAATACATGCAGATGGCAAAGGCAGACAAAAAAAGGTTTTCCTTTTAGCATTTTAGGCCAAAGGCTACAACTTTAGTTTAGCATGCCAGGCACTGGTGACTTGCCAGTGTGTCTTCACAAACTTTCTCGTCCTTGAACAGAGTAAATTCTCTCTACTTGCTCATAGGATTGAGTTGAATTTTGTCAGTCTTTTTTCTACCTCAAACTTTGCTGACAAAGAAAAAAGTAAACCTGAGTTTATGTAAGCAAAATATCTGATGGTTATGCATTCTCATTTCCTAACTCTGTTAAACTTTTAAATATATAAATTACATCTAACTTTACATCTCCATGATTCTTTGCAGAAGACCAGCTGCTTTCATCAGGTCTCTTCCATTTTGGCTCTAATGGGGAGGAAAAAAAGTGCCAAAACACAGGCAATCCCAAAACCCCAAACTGGTGTACATGTCCAGGTAAACAGTGGGAGAATGAAGAACACACACAGTCACTGCCGGCCAGTAAGAGGAGAGAATATCTTTTCTATCCTTGCGTTTGTCCTTTTTGTCTTTCCATGAATTTTCATTACTGTCAATGCCATTAAGTTTCCCACTGGCAACTGAATAGTTTTTTTCAAGGAGGGCTTTCTTGTGAAGTCATTTCCTCAAACAATGGATTTGGTCAAGTGTTTATTTTTTGATAAAACTCCAAATGCTAACATATTAAATTCAGTAAAAGGAAACAGCAATTTCAAAATTATTTACATCTTTTACTTTCTCCTTTCTGAACCACATCTACAAACCTTACCAAGCTAATTTTGTGTAATGCCTTCCAGGCTGCAAAATTTCTTGATTTCTTCAGGGGAAAGACGACTTTTATTTTCATGCTTTCTTGGTGCTTTGGCATCCCTTTGAGTCTACATTCACACAGAATCCTACGGGCTAGCAGCTCTGCAACCTTTCCTACCTGCAATCCTGCAGATGATTATGAAGCATGAAGGAAACTGAGAATGACTGAGTAAAGATATTAGCCTCCTTTGAAGGATATTGAGAAGCTGTGCTAAGGGATGCTGGGAAGGAGGGGAGTAGAAATCAATAAGAAACATTATGTTAGCACCAGAGATACAGAAGCCAAGTGGCCCCAGAGAATCACTCTGTTCTACAGTATAGGTACAGATGAAGCTGCAGGCACATTGCACTGTTGTTCCAAAGATTTCCGCATCGTGTTCAGCTGATGTTGCAGGTTTCTAATGTAGTTAAAAGCTGTTCGCGCTTACTTCACTAGTTCTGGCCCACATACTGTTTGCAAACTGAGCAATCTCTAATGACCTGCTATTAAAAAAAATAGTCTGCTCAATAAACAAGTGAAACTATTATTGGATATACTTTTCTAGATTGATCCCAAGTCTCACTGCAATTATTGCTGACTCAGAGTGAGTAACAGCAATGATGGCCTCCTGTCCTTGAAAAAGAAACTTGACAGTTCCATGATTTTTTCAAATTTACTTTTCTATGCTCACTCAGTAAACTATAAAAGTGAGACTTAGGACCAAACTCCTATGGTCTCCAACTTAGGTCTGCACAGGGTTGCTTTTTTCCCTCCTTCTGGAAATGATTCTTCATAAACTAATTGCAAACTGCTGCCAGCTCCATATGTGATAATGTGCACAGCAGCAAACCATCAAATACTTATATCAAAGGAGGTAATGAGAACAAGTTGAGTAATTGGACTGGCCTGAGTAAAAAGGATCTAGCAAAATTTCGAAATGCCATTTCATTTTGCTGTATCTCTCTATCATGTTCACCAGCATTCCTTCTGCAATTGGATTTTAGTCAGTGATATTGCTGGGGGCATCCAGATGTAATAGCAAGTTAAGCATTTGTGACAGTGTTAGAGAATGTGATAATGGTAACAATAATCTATAAATGGAAAGCTGTAGTCAGTTGCAGCGATCTAAAGATGTGGGTGTAAGAAAGATTCAGAGCTAAAGAATTGTTTTTTCTATTGGAAAGATTCTGCTTTTTTTTTCCTTTTGGCTTAGCTTGAGCAAATAACACAGATACTGTTTGACTCTATGTCCTTGTAAAAACTAAATGAGAAAAATTTTGAAGATATAAACTAAATCTACTGATTTCAGCATACAACTAATGGATGTACAGAGAAATCATATATAGGCTGGGTAGAGATTATTCTCAAATTTAGCAGAAATTGACTGTTTATTGAACCAATGAGAAAGATTAATTTCTTCTCTGTTATCACATGTTAATCTCCTATTACTATCTTTCTAAATGGCATTTTAATAATCTTATCAGTGGACTGTTAAATTCCACCCTTTTTTTTTTCTCAGAAAAATGAAAAACAAAGAAATACAGAAAAGACAGGGTATGAAAAGAAAAAAGAACAGGATTTAAAAGCTGGGAAACAAAAGTGGAAAGGTGTGGACTCTGTGTCTAACTCTGAAACAGAGAGCCTGTAGAAATTACAGGCCACATAGCTGTCTCAGTCCTGCCTGAGAAACTAGCCTGAGAAATTCATGGGAGGATTCCAAACAATCCTCAAAGACAGGGAACAGCCTTGCAGGTGTTGTTTTCTGTCTCTTGTTTTCTTTGCAGGAGAAAGTCAGGGGGTAGTGTGCACCACTGACCAATGATGGTAATGTAGTAGTTTACTAACCAATGAGAGTTTCCTTTCTGTACTTTCCACGTATCAGTCTATAAAACAAACCTGAAGTAATAAACTAGAAACATTCTCCTAACCGACTCCAAGAGAGTCTGTGTCGTTCATTCCCAGCCGCTCCTAATAGAGCGACAGAAAGGCACTGATAGCAATCAAGAAACATAAGCAATAAGCAAATCTAATTTCAGAGAATAGTCATATTGCTGAAATCTTCCAATTAAGAATGCACACGGCTGACATCCAAGTAGCTTAAAGAAATAATCTGAAACTGAGAAGCTGTTGCTTAATACATTTAACAATAAGATGAAATGCTCAGATGTTCAATATAAACTGCATTCCCATCTGCTCACATAACTATTGGAAGGTGTTGCAAGTCTATAATTCAAACCAGCTCTTTAATATTGAATTTCCACTGACAGAAAGGACAGGAAAAACATCTCTCGAGGAGCTTGTCACCTGGAGGTCTGCTGGTGGGTAGAGCCCAGGCAGCTCCTGGCTGACAGTCCTACCCTTTGCCACTGCTCCTCTGCAAGGCCCTGGGCAAGTCACAGACCAGCTACTCAAAGGAATCTCTGGAGCTGCTCCACCACTGAGTCTGGGCTTCTTCTGTCTGCCTGAACAGAGAGGTAAACAGCAACCCTCTCCTTCACAGGCCTGTAGAAGGAACTAGTAGCTAATACCGGACGTTGCTAAAAAACACCAAATAATTGGAAGTGATATCTTGTATGAGTGGATCACTGTTTTATTCCTTCGTGTATGAGTTCACCACCAGCTCACAGATTTGTGTTGCCTTAAGCAAAATGGAAAACATCTGCCCCTCATGCAGTCACCCATAAAATAAGAGTCAAAAGGCATTTAGCTGCTTCTGCTACCTTTCTCTTTGCCAGTCATAAGTATTTTATATTGTAAGCTGCATGCAGCTTAATGTTGTACTGCTTCAGATTGGTTTTCCCCCATCTTTTCCATGGGTATATGAATCACAGGAAAAAACTTTTCAAGTTCATGGTCTCCATAACAAAAGCAGCAGTAGGATTTTTCTAAAGGAAGAGAAAAGAATGTCAGAAATCATATCTGTCCCCATGTGTCATGAGTAAGATTGAAAAAACTGAGAAACAGGAATGAGGAGGCAAAATGCAAGAGGGAATGAAGCTCTCAAAGATAGAAGCTCAGAAGGAAATAAAACTGATAGACACCAAGAAGGGGGACAAGACTGGGACTAATAGTTGTTAAACATGATAATTATCAGAAGGGGAAAAAAGGCATAGAAGAAGGGAGAGAAGACAATACAGGAAGACAGTAACAGTGCTTTAAAGAAACTAATTGAAATCTCAAAGCTACTTTGATGCCATTGCACAGACAAAGAGAGAGAGACCTGAGGCGCAACATTCAGATTTGATCTAAAATCCCTCTTTTCATGCTTCTTTCCAAAAATGGATATTCAGGAAGTGAATTCATCATGTACATAATTTCTACCTATTTTTTGTGTAGAATACTGTTTCTAAAAGTCTTTGGAGACATCACACCTAAGAAAGTTTGTTTGCTTATTTATAGACAACATAGATGAGGAAACTCAAAGTTAATTTGACTGATCTTTTATACTGAGTGACTTCTTTTTCATAGTACAAAATGTAATAGTGATAGGGATGTTGAGAACCTCCACCAGCTACCCCAGTACAAATCTTGTAAATGTTGAAATATCCATATGTATTATAACTTAGAAGAGATTAAAGAAAACAGCACTGCACTTTCAAACTTTAAGTGCATCAGGTAGATCCTAGCCAAACTTGCTTAGTGCAAAGACCTTTTCTATTACTTCTTTAGACTGGATTAAAGTTTCTTCCTGATTTTTTTTTTTTTTCCTAGGTGGCTGGATGACCCTTTAGCTCTGTCCTCTATTTACAGGACCATCCCAATTCTTGTTTAAACATGAACTGAGTTTTTCTGAAGATTAAATAATAAGGGCTCATTCAATATGCTTGCAGCAAAAGGCGTAAGGATTTATTTCTTATTTAAAACACGCAATCTTGTGCATGATAACATAGCATGTAATGTAAAGTGTGCGTATCAGTAGGGAGCAGTGTGCACACTTAGGTTCTTAAAAAGTATTTCTTTTTTGAAAAATGTTTATTTTAGGTCAGAGCTCTGATAATTTAGTATTGCTGTTTATAAAATATCAGTTAGAATATTCGTTCTGCTTTCAATGCCAAGAGCTTTGGGGAGTAATTTCTATTGGTTCTTCTGTATCCATTTATTTAGATTTTGCTTCTGAAGAAATCAGCAAGACAAAATAATGTGTTTCTTCATGAAAGCAGAAAACAGTGAATTTTCATCATTAAAAATGCCTCTACAATCTACTTTTCCTTTCAGGGGTAAAAATTATATCTTCATGAACTTTCCTTGTTTCTCTTCCTCTTTGGTCACATTTAATTTGTTTGATAAATTTGATAAACCACAGCATTCCACAAGATACTAAATCAGGCTTAGATTTTTAATTGTTGACCCCATTTTAACTACTGTTTTATTTTCCATGTGTGGGCAAAAAATAGTGGTGTTCCAAATTGCCATAACAACAGGCTGCACTCCTTAAAACAAGATAAGCTGTGTGTCAAAGTAAAACTGTTGCCATGGTAACCAGTTGAATATTTAAAGTGCAGCATCCTGGTTTAATCAGTCAAATTGCTTCTTTTCCAGAAATCAACTACATCGGCACTCTTACAGCAGAAACAGTGAAAAAAGGAAAAACACAGAAGTTAATAAAAAATAATTTCTGTCCTGTATGTTCCCTTTCTGATTTTGTTTCAGAAGAGTCACTTAAACTGCTTCTTTCTAACATGAGTGCAAATACTGGATCCTGTCTTTTATCCTAGAATTCTCAGAAATTCCTCTCATCTGTTCAAGGTATACATTCCCTTAACAGGTTAGTGAGATATGAGTATGTAAGAATGTAGTTGCACATCATAAAACCTCCCAGTGACAAAAATACATATTTATAACCTCTCTGTTTATAAAGAAGACTTTGAAAATGGCAGTAGAACTTAAATCAATCCATAAAATCATTATCTGTCATTTTAATAAACTTTATGATTAGATGGACAAAGCTAAATGTTATTTCATCCTTTAAAAATTACTTTGATTTTTATGATTTTTTAAAATTATTTTTTTATGTAAAAATTTTTTTATGCACTGAAAAAGAGATTGCTTTCCTTTGAACTTTAAAGAATAAAGTATTTCAATTATCAAACTGTATTTTTGGCCTTGAAAGTCAACAAAGTGTCAAGAAAGTAACATTTATGTCTCAGAAGAATGCAGAAAAGGAAAAAGTGTAGCATTTTAAAGGCTACACATATAACCCACAACCACTACATTGATCTTTTGAGATACTGGTTGGTATGACAGAGGGTGATTAGGGTCCATTACTGATACACAGCTACTGTACAAATCCTAGCTCACCTCTCTAGGTCTCTAGGAAGTGCTATTAGCCTACTCTTCCTAGTAAGGATTTTGAGTCAGAGAGCCTGACTCTGAGTCTCAGTGGTATAGTTGCTTGTCCTATTTCTTTTTTAGCCTAGAGAACACAGTGGTTGCATAGGGAAAAAGACAGATTCTGCAGATTTGGAATGGTTTCCTTCTTGTGGACGGTCAGTCAGTGCTATGTTAGGAATTATAGAAAAACTAGACATAATTTTTAGACATAAATTTAGACATAAATTTAGACATAAAATGGCCTCTTTAGAAAAGTATTCATAATTTTCTTAGACTAAATAGAATATCACAGATGTCGTACTGCTTTCTCATGAAGAGTATTAAAAAAACTATGAAACTTCAAGCATTACATTCCTTTATGCAGGCCCCACAGAGAAAATATATACTGTTTCTATTATGTTCTTTTTCTTTCTTCTGGCTCTATTAAGCCTTACTGAAAAGAAAAAGCAGTACTCCAGTGAGGCTTTGCCATTTCCTGATGCATTATCTCTATGCAAGATAGTATGTATCCCGGTGAATAAAGGAGGAAATCTGCCTCAAAAAAAATGCAGCAAAGTTAATAATTTCTAACACAGAACATTATTTAATTCAGAAAATATTTAATATGAATACAGAAAAGGTTTGATTATACTTTATGTTTGCATATATTATTGCTATTATGTTACAATAGTTTGAAGGTGACATCACAGCTGAGACTTTCAGAAATTGAATGTAGATATCTGCTGTACTTTCTAAGTGGCTGTCAAAACATTTTTTTTCCTTCTTATGGTGATAAGTCTCCCTTTCTTCAGGTGCCACAGAGACATTGTTTTGTTATTCATATATGAGGGAAACTGCCAGATCTAGGTGGGCAATATAAATTCATGATATCAGAGTTAATTGTCAGTTAAGCCCTAAGATGATTCAGGCTTCAAATATGTTGAAGTGACATAGTTTGGAATCCCTTTCCTCCTGCCACAAAGAGCATTCTTTAATTCTTTCGAGTGACCATCAGCTTTAGAGCTTGAATGAATCACATGACTCTCTGCCACACCACAGATGTCAGGGTCTATGGGCAGGCCTTCTTGGTGAATGAGAAATTGAACAAAAAGTCTACCTTTTTTTTTATAAGGGCAAGATGGCTAGAGCTGCCTGTTAACTGAATTAATCAGAGTGAAAATAGCTGCTCTCAAGAATCCTGGTCCCAAGTGCTACTTCTCCACTGCAGGAAGCAGATGGTTCCTGAGAGCTGACTTGGAGGATATTTTTATACTGCAGCCGAGATACAAGTGCAGCTTATGAAGACAAGGAGCGGATCCACAGTAACAGGGAGCTCACTGCAGGCTGCAGTCTGTGGGAGGGAGCTTTGGTGAAGACACACGCAGGTATTTTATCTGATGCTCTGACTCAGATAATTTGCCTGAAGCTGAGCATTGCCACATGCTATCCTTGTGTTACTCCTGGAGCAGAAACATGAAACTAGTTTAGAAGAATCCAAATGAGTGAACTTCCTTTTGTTGTGTAAATACAATCTCGAGATGGAAAGCAAACTTAGCTACAATTATTGTATTGTACCTAAACAGAGAGAAGGACCAAGACCAACACTGCGGCATTTCCTAAGACTAAACAGTGCTCAGATGCAGCCATTTTAAAACTGCAGATGAAAGACAAATGTCCTTGGCACACTGCCTACAAACATGGATGCGGAAGACAACCTGAAAATAAGATCAGCAACTGCAGCTGGTGAAAAGCCAGACACCTCATTCAAGCCACCGAGGCTTGCTCCACGCTGAGCTGCCTAGAGCTGCCCACAGGCTGGCAGGAAGATCTGTATGTCTGTCGGCAAGCAGCGTGTCCTGCAGGGGTGCCCACCGCTCTGCTGAGTGCCCAAGTGGGTATTTTGGCCCAGACATCCACGTAGAGGGTGTCAGCTGAGGAGGGACATCTCCTCAAGGTGCTTGAAGGGCTTCCTGCCTGACACCTGGGTGTCCACAGTGCCGTCATTTGTATCCCATCGTGCGTCCCTGCTCTCTAGGCCTGG
Organism: Pseudopodoces humilis; assembly: GCF_049639895.1. Taxonomy (NCBI): domain Eukaryota; kingdom Metazoa; phylum Chordata; class Aves; order Passeriformes; family Paridae; genus Pseudopodoces; species Pseudopodoces humilis. The sequence continues at coordinate 40,826,950 of NC_142205.1, forward strand.
AGCCTGTGTGGGCAGCACCGTCCTGCTGATGGCCAGGGGTTGAGGCCATGGGCTGATCCCCAGCACCACAAGAGCTCCTGCCTCCTTGCCTTTGGCCTCGGGCCATCCCTGTCCCCACTGCCCTGCCCTCCATGGGTCCTGGCTGCCCCCCTGGAGCTGTGGCCACCCCAGCTGCCCTGCTGGGAAGGGCAGGACCCTCTCCTGGGTGGCTGCAGGACAGCACAGTCAGTGCAGGCTCCCCCAGAACCAGAGCTGGCAGCACAGGGCCTGGCAGGGCTGTGCAGGGCTGTGCAGGGCCTGGGGCTGTGCAGGGCCAGGGACCTGCTGCCACCTGGGTTTGCAGAAGGGAAAATGGTAGTAAAAATTCAGGCGGGAAGGGCAGGGCCCTGCCCTGTGGTTGGCGCCATGGTTGAGCTGCTGGGCAGAGCCGGACAAGCCTGAGCACCTTCATGCCCTGGTTCAAGTCAAGTGGCACCTCCTTGGATTGTGCTCATCCCCTTGCATTGTTTTGCCCCTTGTGCTTTTCTTTCTGTGGGTATTTATGTGTTTGTGTTGCTCACAGTTAAATGATAAAGATTAAATATTGTAACGCTTCAGTCTACAGTGTATGCTGCTCTTTTTGTATGTGTGGATTGAGGTAATATCACTGTACTGACAGCATGGAAATTTTCACTGATGCAAACAGAAATACATATTTTATATTTTCACAGATTTCTGTTTCAATGAAATAAGCTCTCACTCAGACAAAAAGGCCTTTGTTCATGTTCACTTCAAATCTTAATCAGCAGTTGAGCTTTGAAAAAATAACAAGCAAAGAAGTCCAGCCTTCATAGCCATTTCCTTTGTGCTAAGGACAGAAGCAGCTGTAAAGGACACTGTGTTTTCCTGATCTCTTGGGTTTATTTTATTGACATTCTTCTAGACTGTTTCTCCAAAAGTGCCTATTGCTTGAGGACTGGCTTACAACTAAGCCTGTCAGTTTTAGCTGGGGCTTCTACTCTGTTGGTTTACAAAAGAGCAGCTGCAGCTGGGTAGGTAGGATCTAACCCTGTTGTCCTGATCTTGTGTTCCTTCAGCTACAACTTTCAGTCCAAACAGAGTCTGACCTGGGACTGCTGCAGTGGGTAATATTCTTGTGGCATGTGTAAGATTTCTGCTGTACCATTGCACTGTTTAATGGTACACTAGAATTTTTATTTTATTTTTTTTAAATTTTTAACCTCTGTTGTGATGTTCAGATCTCCTCCTATGATACAAGATTTTTTGTTTAGGATATTTCAGTCTTTGACTTAAATTAGCTCAGGTATTTTCTCTTTCTAAATATATCTGTTGCATGTAATGTCTGCATACCACAAATAATTTCTTATTCTCACACATACCAATAGCAGTTAGGAATAAAAAGGGAAGTGTCAGCCTCAATATAAATTATTGGTACGGCTTTTACAGATTGCTGCTGCACGGCATCCTTCTCCTCACAAACCTAAAAATATCACTACAGATAAACAAGAATTCTGTGTATCCTGTGCATGAAGCACACGATAGTGTGTGAAGCTGTGGAGCAGCTTAGGTGCTTGTGGTGGCGGGCCTAGCACATATTAATAGAAAAAATAAAATAGGAATCTACTGTGCACTCCCAAATTCACTTAAAAATCCTCATCTCCTGAAGGCAGACAACATCATTTGTTCTCAGTAAGACACTGCGTTAGTTAGATGAATACCTGCCATTAAAACTGGCATGCAATGTTTAACATCACTACAAATTCAGAATAAATTCAACTGCAGTACTTTTCCTCCTCCTTTTATTCTCTTTCCCTAGGGCATTAATTAAACACAGCATTCACAATTGTGGCCCCTTTAAGAATGATCATTCTTTACATATTACAGATCTCAAGCTGTGAATACATGGGATAGTTATATTAATTTCTAATCACTTTTTAACAGACAGTGTCTGGGTTGCATGCAGTCAGCAGTAGATATATGCAGGATTTTAAATACTTTTATCCACTGGTATGCAAATGCAGAACCAATTAGACTCTTATTGCTAGAGGTGTGAATTTTACTTTTTAGAAAATATATGACTAATCATAAAGAACGCAAAATTAGGCCATGATCCTCCTGAAGAGAATTATTTCTCATTTATGCTTAAAAAAATGCCTCATACTCATGCAAACACATGTGAGAAGTTCATATAGTATAAAAATATACATCCAAATGTGCCCAAAAAATATAAATGTTGGGAAATTCATCAGAAATATGCAACTTCTCCGTCAGAATGTCACTAGATTGTAAATCTCAATGAAACAAAGTCTTTTATTTCTGTAATAAGAAATTATACATGCAATATAGTTTGAATTTTACATGGAATTTTTTTATTCTCAAATTGAATTGTTTTGCTTGTGCTTTCTTCATTATTCATTAGTGCTTGAAAGCACGTTTTTTATTTAGGAAAAACATACACCTTTATGTTAGCAAATTCTGCTACAATCAGTCCTTGACCTAGATTCCCACATTTCTCAGAAATTTTGTTTCTGAAGTTGTTCAGACTCCATTTCATAAGAGAGTTAGTTCTTGGAATGTAGTATTTAGTCAAAGCTCAGTTTGTGAATCGAAATTGGACAAAACTCACATTGTTCTACTCTCAAAAGCCATTTTTAGCATGTTCAATAATAACTTCACAGCTGGCTTTAATAAAACGTGTGCTGAAAAGGGGCCAGGTTCATGAAATATTTAAATATATGTTTAGCTGGAAAATAAAAAGAATTTTGCAATCTAACTTTTAAACTGGTAGTCTTGAGACAGAGCATGATTTTTGGTGCAGAAGGAGAGAGATGACTGTAATATACATCCCTTGTTGCAAGCATTGAAATAACGTACGGCAGTCTGAGTATTAAGAAAAATCCCATAGCTAGCACTGAAATCTCTGAGCTAATTTGTAGTCATATCTTTTTTTGAGATCTTCAAAGAATAGATGATACTATTAAAAGAAAAGAAGAAAATTGAAGCATTGTTTACCACCATAAAATCTCAATAATTAGGGAGAGAGATTACTTAGAATAGTATCCTAGTGCAAGGTAATAATTTCTGTTCTTTTTTTTTTGTTATGACCAAATTAGGAATGAGAGGTGCATGAGCAGGCTCAGAAATGAGGTGTGTATGAGGTTCCATGTCAGGACAATAGCTGTTCTTGCAGTATAAAAAAGCAAATAAAACCAATGGAGACAAGTAAATACAGCAGTCAAAAGGAAGACCAGATTGCAGCCAATAATTAGAACAAGGGGCAGTAATTTAGTGTATCTGTACCTACTATGTCTAGAGGTAAGATTTCAGTCTAAAGAATGGAAGATGACTGAAGAAAAAAGCATCTGACACATGGAACAAGGTCAGGTCTGCAAATTAAGAGTCACTTTCAAAATTAAAATGGCAGAAGATAAGCTATGGATTCAGAAAAGCTTAAGTCTGGTTCTCAAAATTTTGAGAAATTAGCAGAAGCTGAATTAATTTTTTAGTCCAGAGATATTTATTCTTTCTTCAATACCATGTTGAACAGAGGAAGTGACAGTGTAAAGTATGTATGCATCTGTGTTGTGTGGTTCAAGAGGAAGGCATACATGGTATTATGTTTTCATATAGTGTGGGATTTTGAATATATGGGTTGCAGTTTGTGCATAAGATTTAGCCTGTGTTGGCTCAGGGAAAAACTCTTAATATTCTTGATTTGAAGCTTGGAATTTCATGACTGAGAGAAGAGTTTTGTTAACATTTGCTATCTGAAGATCATGTTAGAGAGTCATTAGTATTTTGAAAATTCAGAAAGTACCTGTAGCCAAATATGACTTTTTTTTTCATTTGCACTTGTTCTGGCAGATGCAGTGCACACACATAGGAGGACCCGACTGCAGAGAGATTGCTGCCACGTGCCGGATCTACAGATGCATTGGGAACGCCTGCCTGTGTAAACACAGATGCTATTTTGCAAAAGTTTCTAGATAGCAGCTGAATGATGACTCAGACATTTTTTGTCACTGCAGAGCTGCACATGGTCTTGTGTACAGCATCGTGAAAGACATTAGAGCAAACGTACCAATGAAGAGCTCTTTAAGCTGGAATTTTTGTCCACCCCACATTTTTGCAATAATGCTCTCTGCAATAAGCCATAATGTTCTTCTGTGACACGACATGCATAGCAATAAAAAGAGATAACTGTCATCCTTATGTTTAAGTGAAATTATTTTGAAAAGTGGGTTTATTGAATGTGAACAGAAATACAATTACTTCATTGAAATTTACGCAAAGGATTTTTTTTAAAAATCCTGAGCCTTCTGGTAGATTTATGTGTTTGAAAAAATGGAAAAAGAATGGAGAGCAAAGAAAAGAAGGGGGAGGGGAGGAAAGGCAAATTTGATAGCTCGGTTCTTTTTAGATATTTTATCACACCTTTGATACTGTATTTAAAATTATTGCCTTGCATTAATGAAGATCAAAAACGAAGGGAACACAAAACTGAATATTTATCTTCCACAGAGCTTTAGTGTTAAGCATACTTTAAATAGCTGGATTCATCTTTCTGTGGAAAATAAGAGGACCAGATTGCTATCAGGGAATTTAAAAGGATTATCATATTTGGGATCAAATTACATTTAAAACTACTAAGCAAGTGCAGAATATGATCTCTGAAGTCAGAACCAGTTCCTGAACTGGAAAAAGAGACTGAGTATGAATTTTGTTGCTCACATACATGAACCTTGATTTTAGTGATTGTCGATATTTTCAATATGACTGGTTGAATGTATTAAAATGTTCAACACTGTTGGTTGTCACTGTGAAAACAATGTGATGAAGAAATCTGTTTTCAAAGTGAAATCTGTTGGCAAAGTGGAAACATATGGCAATTAAAAGCTTACACTAAATGAACTATAGTTAATTTTTAAGTCTTCAAAATCTACAACCATTTATTGATGCAATGTCTATCAACTATTTTATTTTATCTTGGCAGTTTGTTGGCAACATTTAGCTTACAGCATTTTGAAACCCATTTCTACAACCAGAAAAAGTGATCTGTGATAGAAATTACAGAATTTTGCTGGCACTATAGATGTACTGATATTCCTGGTGTAGTGGTTAGGAGCAGAATTTTAGAAAAAGTGATTTGATTTGAAAACACACAAATAAATATTATGGCAAGTTGAAGTTTTTGTTTGTTAATTCTTTGAATTTTTCAATTATAATTTAATTATTTTCATATACATTATATTTTTGGCACAGGATAACTGTTAGTTTTGAGAAAATTATTATGTGTCTCTCAAAGGGGTGGCAGGATATTTTTTCATGTATGTGAACTTTCTCACAAGCTGATTCAATTGAAGTATATAAGCACTTTTGCGGTAGTTAAACATGTATTTGGCTACAGGTCTCCTTAGTGTTTTTTTTTAAAAGAGTATGTGCTAAAACAAGTGAGTTCTTGAGTAAGTTTCACTAGAATTTTCTGCTTATTTCAGAACTCTGTTTTTGCCAGCACTGTTTCCTTCCCTATTCCCTATAAATCTGACTAAACTTCCTTATTGTGTTGATGATGTTATATAGTATTTTGAAAGGCACTGCATGTTTTTTGCAGTATTTTCCATTTTTCCAATAGTTTCAATCTTAGCCCAGCTGGCTAATATTTTACTGACCCAGACAAAGAAACCCTAATAGAAAACTACATTTTCTGATGTGATATTTATGAAGTCAATTGAGTCAAAATACAGAAGAATTCATATCCATGGCTTAGTGAGTCTAACTTTTTAATGCTGTGAGTCAGGGTATGGTAAATAGCACCTGGTAATCTTTCTGGTTCAGTCAGGTTTGTTAAGATCATTTCTCCTTTGATGCTCAGAATAAAATATTATTTCATATGCAATTAGGTCTCTCTCATTTTGGTACACAGAACCTCTGTGTAAAGAGGTGCCAGGAGCACAGCTTTAGAAGGTGTAATCAGTAATAGATTCAGGATGCAAAAAAAGCTTATTGCAATTGTTTTAGATAGCAACTCATGAGCTTACTAATGACTAGTCTCCTTGACAATGTCATAAATTCAGCCCTTCAAAGTAATTGCTGTATTATTTCTACCAATTTGTTCCGTGTAGGCTCTTGTAGATGACACTGAACTGTGATTGAATGAATTGGATTCTGAAGTCAGAAGCTGACCACAAATCATTCAAATGAGGCTCCTTTTATTTTTCATATAACACGTCTATAAGTGGAAAATCACCTCATATTTATATTCTTTTAAATAGATATCAGTGTTTTAAGTCTTGATCTGACATGATGGGCATTATTTCCTTGCAGAAAGGTTAGGTGTTCCACTTCTAACTTTTATCTGCTTCTGATTTTTCATAGAATGTCACTCATATCATGGCAAGCTTAAAAAGCTTTTCAATGCACTGCTATGTTTTGCAAAAGCTCAGTCTAGCTGTCACCTGTGAGATTTACCAATTACTATTAATCATCAATTACTATTTAACCAATTACTCGTCAAAGAAGGTCATCTGTTGTTTAATGGAACTTCCGACTTGAAGTGCAGTTCTGAGCAAGTGCTGGCATTCTTTTCAAGATGGCACCAGCAACTTAAAACTTTTGTAGTTACTTTCCCCTTGTACTTACACTCTTTAGCTACATTTTAGTAAATTATCATGGGTCTGGGTGATTAGGCCACTAAACAATCTTATAATCAACATAGGCAAGCTGAAGAAGATAACAAAGGAAATTCTGATTGGAGGTATACAATGATGACACAATCATTTGACTTAAAATCACATTAAAATATTAGCCATCTATGAAAATTGAATACTATCTGCTAAGCAAAACTGTCCTGACTGGCAGCAAATAATATTATGGTCTTCAGTATTTCCAAGGGATTTTTTGAGAGGGACATGGATCTTTCTTCTTATATGTACAATTAAGTATTTAGCATAAGTTGTATGTGTGCAGGCTAAGTATCTTAGGTCCTGTCCTCTCCTCTGTGGTACTTCTTACTCAAGTACAGACTGAATTAGACCAATCTTCAGATAGGTCAAAATTTCAGTCTACTTCATCCTCTTGTTCGGCTGCTAAACAAATGTGTCCCAGCCATCTTATTTCAGAAGAAATTCTGCACAAAAATGCTCAGTACTACCTTGATCTGCCTGAAATTATATCTTACTATGTAGGACTTGCTCAAAAAGTATTTCCTCCTATTGTTATTTTGCATCTTTTAATCAACTCGGTAGATTTACAACAATTTATATTTTATATTGTGCATAACTGTCTCACAAAAAAACGAAACTGCTTTTGACATACCACACCAGGTCAGGTGTATATTATTCCCGTATAATCCATGCCTTCTTCTATGTTTTACAGCTCCTAACAAGTGACTCAAGTACCTGTACAAAATGTAAACCTAGAAAATAAAATAACTGCTGTGTTTCTTTTCAGAAATGAAAAAATTCAGGAAACACCAAAATAAACAAGCAAATTAACTGATGACATCATAAATTACATCATAAAAGCAAAGTTATCACATGCATATTGGGACATCCAGACAAAAACACGTTATAATTAGCTTCTAAACATGGGTAGTATTTATGAAGTAGATATAAATGACCACTTGAGAGCCATTATGTTCTATTACATAAATAAGCATTTAGAGACTTTTGAAAATTTGTAATTATGATAGTGCAGAAACTCTAAATTGGTTTTCCATAAATGTTTTATGAGGCATTAGTTAATTGCACTGTTAAGGTAATCTCTTAATTAAAACATTCTACCTTTATGTCACTAACAGATTTTAGACACACTGGAAGGACAATCTATCATAAAGATTTGGATGCTGAAACAATACGTTATTGAATTGGTTATTTAGTGCAAAAAAAGTATAAAAAAATAACTCTAATTGAACATGTTTTACAACATGAGCAATAAATGTCCAGTAGTTTTCTCTTCTTGTTTCCCTGTTTCTCTAGTGGAATATGTAAACACCATTTCAGGGAAAAACAGGGGAGGGGAAGGGTTGGTGTGGGTGAGGAAAGAGACAGATTTTACATTTACATCTATGCTACCTTTACTTCAGGATGTTCTCCTTCATGAAAAGAGGTTTGAACTGTGCTGTCTCCTTTGAAAAGACATTCCTGTAAGCCACAGCCTGGTCTGTAATGTCTTTTGTAGACCACCTGTCCCGGCTGGTGGCACACCATGGTTTGGTTTCAGATGCAGCTGGTGGAGAAAAGTTAAATTGGGCTTTCTAACTTTTCTCAAAACAAACAAACAAAAAAAGCAAAGGTATGCCATATTCACATTCTGACACTGTGTAATTGTCACTGAGAGGAAACTGAAATGAGGCCTGAGGGCATGAGATGTATAAGATATGGAGAAAAGGATTCCTTACCATAATTAGAAAAATGACTGTCCTGTTCAAGAGCCCATTTTGATCTTTCTCGAATCACTTTCTCAAAGTCTGATTCCATCAGAAAAAAGCAAAATTAAAGTATTGACCAACTTCTTGAAATATATTGTCTATGTACTTCTCTTATCACTGGACTAATTTCAAGAAGAAAACGCTTTCCCTCTCCTGATTTCTTAGGCTTTAAGCAAGAGTCAAGACACCGGTTGTAGTGCTGGCAGATTTTTTTATTTATCCAATATCTGGAAATATTTAAGTAGGGATGAGATCTTATTCTACTGAGATTTATTTTTTTTTCTAGAACTTCTACATTTAGGATGGGTCTGTTATGAATCAATTATGATACCAAAAGTTACTTTGAAAAGGTTCACTGTTTCAGCAGTGGGTAAGAGAATTCCAACAGTACAGATAGACTAAATAACAGACATTCCAAGAAATCACTAAATGGAACGACTTCTATAAGTTCACAAAAGTTAAATATGATTACATCAGAAAGCTATATTGTAGAGGAAGTTTGTGTTTTGTCTAAAACCAGAAGATGATCACTCATTGTGCTTTATGTGTTTTAGTCATCTGCAAGCCTGACATTTAGATTTGAGTAGTTTTGGAACAAGGTGATTCTTTTTGCCCTCCTGTCATGCTCACGGGTCTTAAAGTATTAGAAAATAATTTTCCTCTTGATCACTAAGGATTTATTTGCAGCATAAGCAATAAATGTCTTCTCTGTCCATCACTTTTTCATTCTCTTATGTGCAGTCAGGAAGGAAGCAGGAGATGTAAGAGAACCAGCACCTGAAAATCAGACCAGAAATAATACAGAACAGGTCTCTGAATTTTATATTTAAAGAACAACTGGAGAAAAAGAACTTAAAAGGGAGGGAATAAAAGGACACACACAAGAATGTGGAAAGAAAACTGAGTCAACTGTCTATTAATGAATTCTGCAGACCAACTCAACAAGCTTTTATTTGTAAAATTGCGGTTGACCAGTGTGGCTATCATTTTAAATCTGTGGGATTTGTACAAAGACACATATTCACTGAAATTCTTTCTGAAATAACAGATCCACAAGGTTCTCACATTGATTATGTTCTTTGTAAGTAAGCTGTGATTCCACATCACTATTAGTTTTTTTTCCTTTTTTTTTAAAGCTGCCTAAGAAAACAAGGATTCAGCAGTGGTATCCCCCCATTAGCAAATTTTAAATTTTTATCAACTTTGTTACTTTCAAAGGTGCTAGGTACAGCTAAAGGCTTGTGTAATTCCTACAAGCTTTGAGAAAATAGACAGCAAAGCTAAGAAGGTCTGTGCCATAGTAATGGGAGGCAGTAGCATGAGCTCAGGGGTGATTTTGGACTGTAGAGAATCCTCGCTGGAAAGGCCCACTGCTTTTGGATGCATCTTTAAAACGTTTGCAGTATGCTTTTGTCATTGTGTTCATGCTTTCAGAAGCTATTCCCTTCTGAACAACAAACCTTCCGATTAAGTCTTATGTCACTATAAAAGGCAATTGATGCAGCTTTGCAGGGGAGGTGTTGGAAAACAAGTGAAGTAGGGAATAATGGTACTATGTTTTCCAACAGGAATCACATGTTTTTGGATAAGGGACACAGAAATATATTTCAGGCTAAACATCTAAAGCATTGTAGAGTAAATAGGAGAGGATGTTTTTAGCAAATAGCATGTCAAAATGATAACTCTTCATGTGTTTTATCTTAAATTGCTGTAATTTAATCACACATTTCCCAAGATGCAAAGCTTATCTGTCATTCATTTTACAGCTTACATACTTCTGGAAAATAAGCAGAAACATTGCTAGAATTCTAATGAGTGCTTTGCAACTGTGCATCATGAGAACTGTAAACTGCCCTACATTTTAAATCTGTTTCTTTGGCATTGCTTAACTAACACACTTGAGACCCTGTATTGTACTCGCTTATCCCGATTTCCTTGAATTAATATATGAGACTGTCATTCACACTCAGGCTTCTCAGAACAAACTGTTTCCAGGAAATGCAACAGAAACTAGTCAACAAAAGCAGATGGGAATCCTGGGAATCTGAAGTGATAAAAATAATATAACAGAACACATTGGCAGCATATATAGCAGGTTATGCAGCTTTGTGATCTTATTACTATTATTTTCATCTTTCTTCCTTTTCCTCTTCTCTTTAAAATTATATTTGGTATGGAATTGTATATTAAACTACCCCTCCCTGCAGGGCAGGGAAAAGAAGGGAACCTCAAATGTGTTAAAGGTGGTTTAAAACATTGGGGATAAATCTAAATAAAAAGTCAGTGACTTCAAAACACAGCAAGAACATCCCTTTCAAGATCAGAACAGAATTAATGATCCAAGATTTCCACATAAGAAGAAACTTAGAAAATGGAGAATAACAGCAGTACAATCACACATGTACTTGGAGGGATCTGAACACTCAGATTGAAGGGTCCAGCAAAGAGCAAATTCCAGCCACGTTTTGCACAGGGCTCCCTTTGTCCATCATGCCCAGCTTTGTTAAATTTGTTAAATGTAGTTAAATTCCTTGGAGATAATCCATAGTGAAGTGTTCTGGGCGCTCGTCTGAGATCCGACCTCGTTTCCAGTAGTCAGTTCAGCCAATATTGCAATAATTTATGTTGTGTCCAAGACTGGGAGGGGATCTAGGCCCCAGCACAAACATTCTGGCCACGAGGCCATATGACTCTGTCTTGTGGATTGGTGTCAGCCAGACACTTCTGGCAAGCTAATTCTGACTGTGCTAATCACAAAGTAAAAGGAGACTCCTCTTCTGTTGGAGCACACCTGATCGAATAGGTGCATTGAGGATCCACTTTTGTGTATCAGGTCCCAGAGGTCAAAAACCAACACAGAACTTAACTTCAGAGTTACTGAATCCATCTAAAGGGAGATGCAGAGCCTATCTATTTAAACTTGAGCAATGCTAGTCATTCTTTGTAGCAGAATTCTAGCTGAAAAGGAAGCATTTCTGTTGAAAATATAGATAGCTGGCACTTTCTGCTTACAGTCCTAAAATTAAACTAAATTAAAAAAAGAGATGAGTGAATTTCTGGGTTTATGATTTCCATAGAGCTGCCTATTTTCCACTTTAAGTCTTAGAATGCAATAAAGTAAAAAAACAAAATTAAATATTTAACCCAGTAAAAAAATGGAAAAAAATTACAGAAATTTCTGCATAGTCAGCAGACTTGATCCAAAAATAATCTAATTAAATATAAAATACTAGGTCAATATTAAACATTAAATATTTATAAATATTTAATATATGAAATATTTAGCATAGTGTATTGTAAATAGTAACATTTTAGTTAAAAAATTCCTCTGAAATATATTCTGTGATTTTGGAAGCAATTTTATTTTCTTTTAATGAAAATAGTTTTGAACAATTTTAAGTCCTACTGCTATTATTTTTTTTCTATAATAGATTAGCAGTGTTTTAGATATATTTATATCTAAGATATTAGATATAATACATACCAATCTTTTGATGACAAAGAATCCATAGTTTTATTAAAACAGACTAAACTCAGTTAAACTTCTTTTGCATAAATGAAGGATAATTTAGAAGGATGTCAAGGAAAGCAAGTCTGGTCTATACTATCAAATTATTGCAACATGCTATATCTCATCTACTTTTTATCAAATGAGATGAGCTTTTGTTCATTTTCATAACAATAAAACAATCATAGAATATGCTGAATTTGAAGGGACTCATCAGGATCATCAAGTCCAACTCCATAAATATGCATCAATTAGTATAGGTACTTCTAGATTTGTTTCACACAATTATTATGGAAGTGGAGATAGAAAATACTCAGTAAGTAAAAGGCTACATCATTCTATATTTGGGAATAAATTGAAATTGCATGCAGAAGTGTTTTATTTCCCTATTTATGTTCAATTTAAACAAAGCAGAATTTACAGTACTTATTTCTCTTCAATTTTATTTCCCTGATCAGTTTGCATATGGATTTTTATATCTTGAAAAATTGATAAAGACAATTATGAAATTAAATTTTCGTAGGAAACTGTATTAGGATTAGTATTAATGGCAAATTTTTACTTAGCTAATTACCCATCTGATTTTCAAGTTGACTCTCCCGCAGTGCTAGTGTGGTTAAAAGTCCCCTTAGGATAGCTATGAAGTCTAAATCCACAACAATAGCAAGAGCACTGACTAAAATCAGATACTAATGTTAGTTGTCATTTGACTCACTAAAATGGTTTGGTGGATTTCTATTTGTAGTTTGTTAAACAAGGTTGCCATTATTTCAGAAGTGTTCAAAAAACAGGGATGAGGAATAAGTTTGGCCTGCTCAAAAGAGCATATATGAATTAATTTTTAACTTCCTATTTTTGGGGAGCTTCCTTTCTGCTTAAGAATGAAATAAAAATGAAAGAAGAAGAGAAGTGTTGCACTTTTTCATCATAATTTGTAATTAATTTTCTCCTGTTATCTGCTATTTATCCTACTATTGGATCTCTGCCAGAGAAGTCCTGATGAAAATGCTATTATCTTCTAATTTTGAAGTGATGATACTAATCCATTAATTATCTGCATGTTTAACCAAATGACAACAGTTAACCCTTTACCCTTTTAAATCCTTTAACCCCAGTATAATTTCTGAGGGATATTTGTACTGTCAGGAATTTAGTATTGAACAGTCTTCACTGTTAAAAACCATTGTAGTTTCACTATATCAGATCTAGTTTTCACTCAGTTATTCAGATTTAGATTTGTCCAAGAAAGCAGGAGGGAAATGACCAGAAATTTCTACTCTCTTGTTGAGCCCTGAGCCACTGAGTAAGGGTAGAATTCAAGACACTGCACCGGTGAGATGAATCAAAAGGAGTCTCTATGGCCTAAAAGCTCAAATCCATCTGGTAATGAAGTCCTACTTTCCAGACCCATTCAGTGATTTTTTTCTATGTATTATTCTGTATTTCACTAGCAAAATATAACAAATGCCCTCATAATAAAGGCTAGAACCAATGAAGACAGCAGAGAAACCTAATTTCAGGATTTTGATTAAATTTTGATATCAGGCAGATATTAACCTAGTCAACATGGTCAGTACAAAGATTCTATAGTGTATACTGAAAAGTAAAACCTAAAAAAAAAGATAGATTTAATGTGTTTTAATTAAGAAATATAGAATTTAGGGATTTTCAGAATTTGGTGACAGCTTGCATAGATATTTTTATCGTGCAGACTCTTCTGCCCTTGTCCTTTGTTTTGCTTACATTTTAGCTTTAGACTCTTAAATTATTCTGGAGATGACCATTAAAATTAAATTTTCTTTTTAAATGGGGGAGAAGAGTATGATTTTTTTTATTGACAGTCAAATAAGAGTAGGGTTTCCTCTTAGCTTGTTTGTTAATTCTTTAGACCTTTTTGTCTCCATAATCAATATAGTGCAAATAAAAACCATATGGACTTAATGGATATTGTTAATAAACGTACAATTTCTCATTGATCTATGAGGATCAGGATATCTGGTGAAAATCTAGTATGATAACGTGTAAGTTCTTGTCAGGGTCAGATGAAGCCCTTTGGAGACAATTAAAATTTAAAAAAAATGAAAGAGAGAAAAGACATTTGCTTAATGCAATAAGAATAGATATAGTGTGTTCTTCAAGAATGTGTTGCTATATGAGCAGAGTCATGGAAAGTTTGATTTAGAAACTGTTGCACATACTCAATGCTACCCTGAAGGTGTGAAGTGGGATTGTGAATTTGCAGAGGAATATATTACAAAAGAAGTACCTGCCAAATTAAAAATCTATATAACTGAAACGCAAATACTCAACATCAGAAACTTGTTTTTTATTAGAAATAGCTTTATCTGAGAGTAGAAAAATACTGATATTAATAATTTGATCATAATGTAAAAAGGTGGGGATTTTCTGGACACAAGTCTGTGTATGAATTTTGCTTTTGCAAGAAGAGTGCACAGTATTCTCTAAGCAATGTTTTTTAACTCTAGTTAAGATATGATATAGAAAAGGATGATAGAAATGAAATGCATGTTCTGGAATAGCACTTCCCAATTCTTTCTTTAGCTTTCTTAATCCTTCCCTTTTTCCCTGCCTGCTACTCACTGCTAAGCCCATTTCTCTCAGCTCGTTCCTCAGTTTAAATCTATTTTTATCTTATTGATGAGTCACTCGTCAGTCTGTAGTTTAACACATCCTGTGTTTCTCCGGATGGTCTCACATGCTTTTTATATAAAGGGAGAGGAGGACTCTGTAATTGCATCGTGACTCTATTCTTTTTCACTCTAAAGGAAATTAAGGTGGTATTTATTTATAGCCTGGAATATTCCTGATTTTTTTTTTCCCCATGAAAATTTCCATCAGGTTCTTATGAGCGTGTTTACCCAGGTCTGCTACTATGTTTTTTCTCACTCATGGCCTGTATAAATGCTGGCGTTTATTTGGTTATGTTGCTTGTCAGTTCAGCTGCAGCTGAAATCATTAAATTCTCATATAATTATAGTGGTGCCATTCAAACAGCTAGAGTTTAGGTTGTGTCAGCATTTCCAATATAAATCCTTAATTTAAATGGTTTGCAATAACTCAAGCATAAAATATGTTTTGAGCTGAACCTTGGCTTGTAATGTTTCAGGCCAGGAGAAACTTCCTTTTCAAACTGGAAAAAAACAACCAAAAGAAGCAAATAGATCTCTCATCATTTCAAGAGTGGATCAAGTGCTTGTGAAAAGGCTAAGTTTACTGCTGTAGGAACCAAGCTATGGTAAAAGCCTTCAGTGACACAAGAGATGTGTTACAGGTTTTCTTTGTTCTGTCTCATCTCAACTTATAGATTCTGATTCTGTACAGGAATTGTTTGGGCCTCATGTCTGCTTTAAGTTTGATAACAAGAAAGTAATTTGATGACAATTTTTATAGTATAATAAGGGACCAATTAAAGGCATCCATGACAGCCAGCATAGGGCGCACTGGTTCCTCCACACACTTTCAGTCACCAAGGGATCATTCAGGATCTGTAGCCTGAATCTGAGCCTTGAGAGGTTCATAAAGACCCTCACTATTTCATTCCTAAGTTATCTGGCTCCCTGGTTGCTTAAAGCCTACCAGGAAGACAATAGAAAGGGACATGGACTGGGCAGACAAATGGACAACAATACAAATGTGTTAGTTTGGATGCCTTTCATGTTCTTGTTCCTGCTGTTTTTAAATGGAATATCTTTTTCTGGATTTCTGAACTACACCAAAGCACACAGCCAAAGTAGAGCCTCTGCCTCTGTATTTTGAGATATTCAGCTGAAAACATCTTCCTAGAAATGCAGCCAGCATTCTTGATCACAAGACAGGCTCACTCACAAAAAGGATGAAAATAGCCCCCACTTGTAACAACTCGCAGCATACTCTTTGGCAGAGGATATCACACAAGACACTATTTAACAGAAGAAAAACAAATAGCTCTTAAAGTTCTATTGATATTTGGATAGTAAAATCCAAATTTAGTTTGATGTGAACTATAGCTACCACAATTCAAAATCCATCTGAAAAATTGATTAATGAGAAGTTTTAAAAAATGGACTGAGGATTTTCCTGGTGAAGTGCTTTAATCTATGAATTTTGGCAAGTGTTTGTTGATTGTTTGAGGTATTGAAACAGAAGCTTTTGACCTTAAACTACTGTTTCTATTAAAGCCACTACCAAACTTTGTGTTTTCAGTCAGTCAGGAAAAAGAAATATATTTTGGCCCAAATATTTGTTATTTGTGGCAATATAGCCTAGAGAGGCAGTATAAAGCTAAAAAATGTCCTATAATTAGGTCTTAATTATCAGACTATAGGTCTTTCATGCAAATCTTTTCTAATATCAAATCTCATGAAGATGTGATTTTCTCTTTTCTGCCCCAATTTAACTAAGCTAAAATTAGTCTTATTCCATTTAAGTTTGTTGCTTACTATTTTGTTTCTCTTAATCTTGGTTTTACATAGCACATTTAAAAGTTAACAATATAGGAACTGTCCATGACTCTAAAGGGAAAAAAAATCATCAGGTCTTACACTTACTAGCATCAATTAAAATTGTTTTTAAAATCTGTTAAAGAAGATATTCCATAAAATGCCTATCTTCTGCAATATGACTGATTAAGCTCTAATCCTCCTGGAAAAATGTGCCATAAAGGAATCCTTGCAACAGTAATTGTAATAAAATATTGAACTAGATCTCATTAAAATCTAAACCTGAAACTCATGATTTTCCCTTATTGTGTATGTGCTACCTGAACAGACTTTCAAAGCTGTTATATTTCATGAAGGGCTTTTGATCAGCAATTTTGTACCCATTTTTGTATTGGTTATCTTGACTGTGTTCTCTGTGGGTGTTTTATCTCCATCTATATTATCTAGAAAGTAATACAACCATATTTAGAATGCCATAGAAAATGAGGAATGTTACAGTGATGCTATCTACTAAATTTACAGGAGGCAGATAAACTAGCAGTTCTGTGGTTATCGATTTCTTCCTTATAGCGAACTGGTACTATAGCATCAAACATTTTTCACATCCCTAGCCAGGATAGACAAAGCACCACAGAGCCACCACAGTTGCACAGGTGACAAGCAGTGTCACTCTGGGACCAAAGACAGCTTTGTGATGCCTGTGGAGAGCGCTGCTTGTGCACAGCACTGCTGTAGTGAGGCTTTCATTTAGGGCTAAGACACCACTTCATCTCAGCACCAAGCTGTGTCCTGCTGGGCCTTCTGAAGAGTTTGTAAGACTCTGAAACTTGAATGCCTTGCACTCAGACATACTGAAAGGAAATCTTGGGTGGCTGCAATCCAGGAAAAGCAGTCAAGCCCTCCAGCTTTAAAACTCCACTACCATTTTACAGTCAGTTGGCCAAGTGAATGATAATACCTGTGTAGAAAACTCTGCTGAAGTTCTGATTAATCTTTTCCCAGTTTCAGAATTTGTCCTTTGAATACTTTTCTGTGTCAGCAGTTATGATAGAAAAGGATGCCCAACACTGAAATAACTCACAAGGCTCTTCCATTTCGCAGCAGCTCTTCCATTCTTAAAATTTACAGTGAGGTAATTACTCATTTGGGAAAGGCAGTTGACTAATTGCACTGATTGGGCAGTTTTAGTGCTCATGTTAATGATGTAGAGAAATGTACTGAGTGGCAACTTATTGACGTGTATAGTGTCAGTTGTGTGTGTTCTGGGGGTCCTGGGATCATTGATTTTGATAAAAATCAACTAAGAAAGTCACTCCTTCCTTTTCTAAGGGGCAAAGAGTATCACAATGTCATAACAGGTTGCACAAAGAAGAAACAACTTGTGTTTTAACACAGTAAGTTTTACAGTACCTATTGTGGCTCACTGCTTCTGAAAAAATCACAATGAAAACCCAAGTATAACCAAGTTTCTATTTTTCCCTGATGGCAAGCAAAAATGAGGAAAAAAGGACAGTACAACAAATTTGAAAACAAATCAAGTGAAATATTTAGCTCAAATTATCTTTATACTTAACAGTGAATCAGATGTTTATCATGGACTATGTCAAAGTATTTGCATGGTTTCTCGCTAGACATTGTTCTCAAACACAATCATATGTGTCTGAATACTTCTGCCATGCCTCATGAGCAGAGATGCTTTTAAGCTTCTGTCACACAGAATGTTAAAGTTATTTTTGATAGACTCACAGTCTTGGTCACTGTATAAACAAGACCAACAAAACCTAGCTCTGTTTATAATCACAAGTATCTGTCCACTTGTATAATTTCTTCAGGTCATCTTAAATTCTTGTTTACTACTCAATCAGGCTTTAAGATGTTTGACTATACAACATGATCTCAGGGTTTTTGATTTCTTTTCAACCCATATATAAAACATAAAATTATCCTGGCCAAATAATATGAACTTATTTGTGCAATACCCGGTTTGTTCTTTAAGACATTGATTAAAAACAACAAAAGAAAACTTTGCAGTCTGATCCAATCCACATAATCTTCAGAACAACTTCTGTAGTCCTTCAGAAAGTTTTTATTTCAATCCAATGCTTTCTCCCTCAGATTCTTATTTTCTAGTTTCTGCTGAAGGATCACCAAGAAACGTCTCTGACTGCTAGTTTGGTGTGATAAGAGGAAGCAGAAAGTTATTTTGGCCAAGATGTGTTCCTATGCCTTAGAGACAGTCTCTATCATTAGCATCTGAGTCATTGTCAGTAATTACTCATTTCATCAACACAGGTCTGTTTTGTTACCTTACAGATTTTTTTAACCCTGTTTAAATCTAGAGCTCTATTTATTTCTTTTTTTGTGTCCTTTTGTTATTGACAGATGTGGTTTAAAAATTCTTTTCTGTCAGTTGTTCCTTTCACAGGAGCGTTTATTTATTGCATGTTTAGCTTTTGTTCAGTAGGGAAGTTTAGTATAAACAGTTTCAACTTCAGGCTTTTCCACTACAGTCAATGCAAGTAGGCTTGACAATATTTGCATAGCATGTCATAACTGTTGTCAAATCTGATTTCAAAATCATTATACATTCTTGCAGGAAAAAATGCTTGAATATCAACAGAGATAACCTGCATTCATTTTAACATGCCATTGGGAACTTAGCTAGGGAAACTGTGAGTGCAGACAAACCTAGCCATGGCAGCTGCTACTTGTTCTAGGGTTTTTTTTGCCAACTTGGGGAAGTGCAGAATCAATTATACAACTTGAGATGTAACTATTCAGGTCCTCAGTGATACCTTGCTCCATAATTTATGAGCCTCTGACAGTTTTAAAGCAGTTATTCATTTGACACCTCTCTCCATATTTGCCCTAGCACTTTCAACTGGTTCTTGTTAAAAAAAAATTAAAAAAAAAATCAAATTCTGGTGTCAGACTGCAAGTAATAAGCCAGTCTGCCAGAAATCCTGTAGTCAAAATAGGTATTCCCTGATTCCCTGCTCAAACTAAAATAACTCTGCAGCTAAAACACTCACCTCAGTACTGAAGCAGCTTCAATGACAGATGTTCCTCTTACCCAACCTGCTCCTAGACACCAGGTCCTTCTATCTGCAGGCAGAGCCTAAATCCACATCTCCTAACTGAACTCTGTCCACCTCCATTCAGATTGTTTCTCTGTCTGTTAGCTATGCTCTGAGAAATGCCTTCAGGAACTAAGGGAAAGAAAAAGAAGTTTTGTTTATTGACTGCAAAAGGACTTAAGAATAACAAGTGAGGGGAGTTGCCAGGTCTAGGACAGAGGAAAACCTGGAGTCCCGTGGCTGGGAAACCTCAGTGCTGAGAAAAGCATCCAGTAAGATCTTGGAAAGGAATAATGAATTTTTTGACTCATAATGCACTTTAGAATTTTCTTTTAAAGAACAATGTGAGGGATCTGAAATAATACGTGGCTGGAGATTAAATAGTAATCACTGTTGTCAAGAAGTTCAGATCACTTCTTAAGGAGTAACTTTCTTTCAAAGATGCTGCTACTGGAAGTTAGAGCAGATTGTACACTGAAGAGCAGATGAACCATAACAACATGGCCAACCCCCTAGGCACTTAATAATAATTCTATTTCTACTGTTTAATTAGTATTTTTTCATATATTTTGTGTGTTCCATCTAAGTAGTGAAAGTATACTGTACTGTAGTGAAAGTGTACTGTACTTAGGGTTCTTATTTGTTAGAAATTGTAACAAGGAATCTCCAAATGAGGAAAAATCAATGTTAGCCAACTGATGTTTATGCTTCTATGGATCCTTATCACTTAACGGAATTGACAAATTGAAATTCTGTAAAATATAAAAATTCTTTAATGGTTACAAATCCTCATGTAGTAAGCTGTTTCAGATTTGGAGAGAACTTTGAAAGCTTGCTGAGCACATCTTTTAGTAAGATGCACAATCTTGTCTGAGAGGAGCCATACAACTGAGTTTAAGACCCTCTGCAATAGATTGTTTTAAAACTCGTTTATATACACACTTCAGCTTCATTTCCAGGCTGGATTTCTCTGATATTTTCTGTAGCCATTAAGTCTTGTTAAGTCTTTCCTTTAATGGCTTTTTTTATGTGCAAATAATTATGTATTGTGTTTGAGCCATTTTTTGGCCTCTTAAATAAACGGAATAGTTAAGCCTAATCAGCCTGATATCATAGTTTTTATAATCTCTTAGTAATTATTAAATTCTCTTCTGCTCTTTCTCAATGTTGTTTTCCTGGGGCCATTCCAAAAATGCAATCTAGCACTGATCTTTGCTAGTGGTGTGTACAGGGACACAAATGCTTTCCTACTTTTACTTGACACCTCATCTTTTCATAACACTGTAAAGAATTTACTTGCTCAGCTAGAAAGACACGGTAGGAAGAGTTCACACAGAGGCAGCTAACTTTACAACTACCCGCAAGTCATTTGTGAGGGACTGTTTTTTGAGGTATTCATTCTATAAAAATAATTGAATTGTTAATTTCTCACATATATTATCATATATTTAATTGTAATGGGATATATCGGTTTGGATCATGGCATTCAAATAGCACCAGTCCTTTCTCCTTCCTTTCTTATTTTCCAGAGTGTTCCTCAAAATTAAATAGAATTCTATTAATACAATTTTTCTAATCACTGTAAAAAAAGGAGCACCTACAACAGAAGTAGTAGCCAGTGGGCCTTCTAGTAATTTACTGACAACTTGCTATTAGAAAACATTTATTTTGCAACAGTTTGCAATCCAAATACTTATTGAAGAAATCTGGAAAATTTAGACTAGTGTTATTTCCTGATAGATCCTGGAAGCTAATTCTTTGTGAAACTGAAAATGTTCAAGGACATAACTTTAGGTTTACATCCCTTGAAATTTACTAAAAATCCTCATTTTATTTGTATAACTCTTCACATTAAAGAATGTTTCAAATAACCTTCTTTCAGAAAGTGCCTTTCAGTGTCAGAATAATCTTAATTATTGCTGAAGGCCAGACTCCAGTATTTTATACATGCACAACAAGGAAGAAGAAATACTGTTGCACTTTGTAGTATCAAAGCAGTACCAAGAGGCCATGGTACAGATTATACTGGAAATAGCATCAAAGTCATAAATGCTGATTCAGTTATCAGAGCTGTGGGTTTGCTCGTATTTATAAAATGACAGAAGAAATCACAAAGGCCCATAGCAATTATTAACAATGATGTGGTGAATTTATATGGCCTAAAAGTGGGTTATGCACTGCTCTAATACCCAGGGAGTAGGTCAGGAAGGGAATTATGACTGAGTTACAGCTCTGCCTGGTTCCACGTATTTCAAGCAGGGAACAATCTGTTTCGATCTCTATCTGTGGAAGAGTATTTTTATCCCTATGGGGACTTGAATGTACAGGCTTGTTTTTTGTTGTTAATAGTAATGAAAAGGGACCAGGAACAAAATGAGTCTTTTGCTTGGGTTTAATTTTGCTTCAATTTAACCTAAAATAGTGATAAAAGTATTAACTGAAAATCTTCTCCTTAGGACCATGTTCCAGATAAAGGGTGGCAATAAAATTGCCATCACAAACCAAAGAATAAGGTAAGAATGGACTGGGAAGGAGACTTGACAGAGAATTAAATAGCTCCTGATGGTTTCTATCATACTGAGGCCTGAGATTAGGTCTGGGGCCTTGCTTCATTCAGAGTGATGGACTGAAACACACTCTTTTTCCTTTTGGGCTAGTGCCTCAAAGTCCAGGATGTGTCCTACTCTGCATAATGTTGTTACTTTTGTCTATATGGGTGTTTTTCATTCTGTTTTTCATGTTTTCATTTGTAGGAAATGACAGAAGAGAATCAAAGTCACATGCAAGTGAAACCTTCTCCTGTTGAAACAGAGAGAAAATATTCAACATTGAAATAATCCATAACAAGAAAATTTCCTGTTCTGTCCAGGACTAGCAGTGATATATGAACTGAGGAAATGTATTTTTATACTTTATTTAAGATCAGTACTAAAATAGGCTTGATTTGTAGTTAGATTACTCTTAACACATAGCAGTGTAAATAATCTAATTCACTTTGTACAACGTAACTAATTTACTGATTTACTGAATATTGGAACATTTATTTCCTTGTATTAACTCTGTTCTATTATCTTTGGCTAAGCCTTCTACATGTATGAGAGGGTCTTTTCAGCCTCGTTGTAGAGTAAGTAATATTGGGAATAAAGGGGCCTTGTCCAGGCTGTCTGATACTCTCAGATCATAGTGATGTTGCACAATGTAAACACAGACCTGGAGAAGATACTGACTCTTCAGAGTCCTACCAAAGATATTCCTATGAAAGAGGATTTGAGTACAGTCTGAAAAAGTCTGAGCATGATTGTGCAGGTCAAAGGATAAAAGAAACTTCAGAGAAGGAGAGCAACCTCGGCAATAACCTTCCAGCTTGCAAAGTGGAGAAATTAGCTCCTCTCTAAAGACAAATCCCTAAGTCTTACATTCTGTTTATATAATAATATATGTGTGTCTAATTTTTTAAGAAGAAAACAAACAAAACTTAATACTAGATTTTGAATGTCATGTCCTTGGTTAGCACTTCATCTTTTTGCTGCCACTTGATTTTTTGATGAAGTTGTATTGCATTGCTGTGAGCCATTGAGAGTTTAAGGGTTCAGCTATTTCCTTTACCTGAGATATCTGCTTGCTGATATGAAGAAAGATGCAGTCAATTTACATGACCTCCACTTCCACTGTCTTTGCTCCAAGCAAACTTCATAATTTCTGTCCTCTGTATCCTGTCTCTGCCAGCACCAGTCAAGTGCCTTTCTCTTTGTCCTAGCAGGGGCCACTCGCTCTGTCCCTCTCCACCTGAATTTCCTCCTTCAAAGAAATCCAGCACAAACTAACACAAACTACATCTTGTTTCATACACCTTTGTGAGGAATTTACTGTACAAGGGCTTAAAAAACTTAAGGAGTCTGTAAGAACATATTGAACATCCTCAATCTTGTCTCTCCTATGCTTTGACCCAGTCATTTGCATTCATGTCAGATCACACCATGTGCTTTCATAATTCCATTAGAGATGTCCAATAACACTTGTTATGAAGAACTGAATTTCTGAGGCGTTGCCAAAGGTCAAGAGACCTTGAGGGACATTCTGCTTTGCAGTTATAATAAAATTATTGTGAATTGCAGTTTAAAAAAATCTTCTTCTTCTTTTATAGTTAATCTGGTTATTGTAAATCTTGAATATTTGGCCACAGACCTGGTATCTATGGGCACAGTCTGAAAAAGAAAATCAAGATTTTTTTTGTTCCTGTCCCCATTTCTCTTTCCCATCTCTGATTCTTCTTTCCATTCAGCCTCGGGTGCTGGTTTTTCCTGTGTTGTGTTATTTGGAGGCAGTCACCCTATTTTCCTCAGCCCCATACTGACTCCAAACAATGCTGTTTTCAGAAAAAGGTATTTCTAAGGGGTCACTTCCACTAGAATGTAAATAAATAAATAAATAGATCCTAAAATTTTGATTAAAATCTTAACTAGCTGAAGCCCTGGCAAACAGGCAGAGTGTAGTTAACATTCTCCATTAAATTTGAAGTACTTGACATAATGTGGAGTGCTTGAGAACTACGGGATAGGTACATGTTTTATTCAGAAACCAATGAGAGTTCGCTGCTGTGCCAAGTGACTGTCAGAAAACTGGCATAAGATAAAGACTGCCATAAAACTGGGATATCCAAAAGAATTAAAACATGAGAACAGATATTCTGGATTTTTTTTTAATGTTGCTTCAAGTACTTGATAATCCTGAAAAACTGAGGTTTTATAACAGATACTGTAAGAGTACAGATCTGCTTAACTGATGAAGCATTTTTGCTGATAAGTTTAAAGTAAGAAAAGCAATATTTCCACAAGAACTGTAATATCTTGTACAGTCTTATTGTGATATTATTGGGTTGTATTATTGCAAACACATCCCTAAAAAGACAGATTTAACTAGGGAAAAAAACCCCAAACCCACAAGTATTAACACATAAAGTGAAATATTTAATTTTATCATTTCAGAACAGATTTACGGCAGAGGGCAGAGAGAATGAATGTTTGTATGCCCACTGAATAACCAAACAAATAGCACATCTCAGCCCAGATGGACGGAGCCCTGAGGGAGTGAAAAGGGAGGACAGAGGTGTAATGGCTGGGATATAGAAAGTCTTGTTCCACTTATTCTGTATTTTGCCACTCTCCATATGTTTCAAACACTCCTTTACAATGCAAATATTTGTGAACTGTGTCTTGATAGCAGTTGTATAGAAAGGAAGGCAGATAGGGTACACACAAATCTAAAACTAAGTAATAGATATTATGAATTGTCTGTGTGTTTCCTTCTGCAGTAGTTTTTGCAGTATAGATTACAATTTCTTAGAATTTTAAAGTAGTTATAAAGAATTTTACCCATGAAGGTTCACTACAACTTTAGTGGTTTGAAATGCTTTACAAGCTGGCATTGGTTTTGAGTAAACAAATATTGTTTATGTTTCCTTGTTGGATTATGTTACCTAAACTAGAATATTTTTTGTATTGTGGGAAAGCAGAATTTATAAGGAAAAATAATTGCAGAAATAGAGGGTCAGCAGCAAGAGAAGAACCCCAAAACATCTATTTCCAAAATTAATTTTTACAAAGTGATTTTTGGTGCATTTTCTTTGAAATGAAAGAAAAAAATTATAGAATATGGCCAACAGGGTATTTTTAAATTAAATCAGAAATCAGCATCCTTTTTTTCAAATTAATATTCTTCATGATTTATTTATAGTGACCATAATTGCATTCAGAACCTGACCTTCAATCTGCTCATTCTCAGATTTGCATTACAAAAGTGATATTCCAAAAACAGTGCTCAGAAATGAGCATTTCTTCCTGAGAATATATTCTTGATTTAAATGCTTGAATTCAATTAATTAAGGTGATGCATACTTATATCATCCAGCTCCAAACTAAATCAACCTGCAATAAATGAACATGAATGTGGAAATTACACTGCACACCATAGAATCAGATGATTCTGTTTCAAAAGTTGGTAGAAGCTGGATTCCTTTGAATATGCTATGCATCTAAAAATGGGGCTAGACATCCATTGAGATTTTTGAAAAGCTCACTTTCTATTAAACTTAAATAAAAAACCCAATAAGTTTAAAGCAAAGGACATAGCTACATGCTTTCCTGAGTTTAAGCAAAAGACAAGTGGCTTGAGGCATTTTTTGTTCTCAAAAGTATTGAGACCCATAACACTCCATTGAGATCCATTTGAAATTCCACTTATGTGTAAGTAAAGCTGTTTTTGCTATGAGCACTGGCACAAGGAATCTCCCTCCTTGGAGACATTAGAAATCTGAGTGGACTCCAGCCAGCCCCAGTCTGAGCAGGGGTTGAACTAGATGGTCTCCAGAGGTCCCTTCCAAACCCAGTCATTCCATGATACCTGTCACCATGGGGCCAGACTTAATCATCTCTGGATAAGGTACATGTTATCCAAATGAGTCTGGCATTCAAGTAGCTGTCTGAAAACACTCTCTTCCAGCTGTTTTTAAGAGAGATGTCTGCAGATGCTTTCACTTGTGACAGCTTGCCTCAGGTTCAGTGAACAGGCAACTGGAAGCCTAGGAGTACTATTACACTGGTACAGAACTTCAAGAGCATTTGTTAACAAAATAGACATCTCTATTTGCTCTTTTTAGGCCAACCTCATTCATACTATCTGTTTTAGTAAATATAGAAACATTAACAAAAATAACTCCTGCACTGCCTAGATAATGACAATAAACTGACAATTACAGCTGACTTTAGGAGTTGAAACTTATCTCAAGAAAACAACACAGTATATAAGCATAGGAAATAATTCTGACTAATTTCTGTTGGAAAAGGTGACAGAATTATTTACAAGGCAATGAGAGATCATAGAGTTTAATCAGTTTATAATCACAGAGTACGCTGTGGATTAGAAGTGTCATTTGATAGGTTTTTAAGAACTGCCAATTAGCAGAAGGGCAAATTAAGTGCAGCTGTTGATGAACCCGCCAGAGTCCTTGAAAGTTATTACTTTTCCGGTATGTTAATGGTAGTGCAGGAAATGCAAAAGCTGCTTCATCCCTTCATTTTTATATGATCATCACTGGCATAGCTCTTTTGAGACAAGACTAAAAGTAAAATTTTCTACTGGAGCTGTATGTAAATATTTTAAACTTTGTTCTCATTGAAATTAATTAATGCATCATGAGAGCAACAGAAATGATATGTATTTGTGCAGACAAAGAGAACATCATAGGATGAATTAATAAGTAGTAACACCTGTGAACAATAGAAGATATAATCATATTTCTAAAATCTGAGAGCGATATAACTGATAGTTTTCTTTTTTAATTCCAATCTCTATTCATAGATGTTTCTATGAAGACTTAATGAAATTTTATATGAGTACGGAGCTTCTTCTTTAGTTTAAGATACTCAAGAGAGCTATGTACATTTCACTTTAAAAACTACTAGCTAGCTGCTTCAGAAATCCCAGTATATCTTTTGACTTTGGCGTTGACAAAGTAATAAAATTTTATTATATGGATGGGTATCTAGATTGCATTTTTATAAAAGCATTATCCTGAGAAACAACATTAGAAGAACATTAAGATTGCAGAGAGCAGAACTCACAACGTAGGAAATGTCAGAAAAAATGTTGCTCTTACAACCTTGATTCAATACTCTGTGCATGTTGTACAGTGTGCGGCGCCATTCCTTGTTGACTACATGTTGTTCAAACACTCTCTGAAGGGAGAACTGGAAATTTATTCAGATGTTCTCCTGTATTACCATAGTGGAGCAGCTAATCCACTGTGGACCTTTGTGTATGGAGACAAGGATTATATTAATTCCATGATACAGATGCAGGGCCTAAGGCATCCAGACTGGGTCTATCTGTAAGTGCAGTGCAGGAGCTGCCTGAGGATTGCCTTGAAAGACAAATCTGCTAACTTCAGATCCACTATCATGTTGGAAACTTCTAGGGACTGACCTGTATGGGTGACCATGAATACTTAGAAAAAACAAAAGTAGGATCCAGTTCCCCAGAGTAAGTTTGCTGCCTAAAGTATTTTGTATTGTATTTTGTATTCCCATTTAACTACTTCTTTCTTTCCAAACTCTGTCAGAAGTAAAAGTCCTGTAAGCAGGCTCCTTCAGCACACATCTTTGATTCAATCTTTGGAGCAGGACTTCTTTCTGCCCCAATTAAGACAACCTTGTGGATTAATACAATGTGTGATCTTGCAGTTAATGACTTCTGCACTGCTTAAATAGCTAAATTAGGGCTGCATGAAACACTCTGCTTCTGAGACCTTGACTTTTCAAATTTAAGAATAATCTTCTAGGACAGCATGTGTATTTTCTAGGAACTGTGGGTGGGGCTGGGGTGTCCTTCCTAACCTTGCTTGTCTGCAATTCTGAAAATCCCTGGTGATACTTGATCCAAGAAGAGAAGGCAAGAGGGACAGTTTTGAATTCTGTGCTTCAACTGACAGATCATTGTTGGTGAACAAATGTTTTGCCCATGGATTTGACAAGTGTTTAGCAATGCCAAAAGAATGATAAGGCTGAGGAGTCTTGGATTTATTTCTAAATTCTGGAGGCAAACAAGGAGAGTAATAGCGGCCAACTCTTCTAAGCTGGTCTCTTGACTCTTACATCAGCCCAAAATTCCATCAAGGACCTTCTTCTCTGGGCCAGTGTCATTGCCAACCTCCTAGCTGTTAACATTTGCAACCTCTATTCTCTGCAGATCTGATTTAGGCTGTTCCCTGGTGTTTCACGTCTCTTCGGTCCAGTCTTATGCTTTCCCCACACATACTACACTGTATGTGCCATTCTTTAGGAGTCTAGTCTAGTGCTCTCAAGGTAAAATTAGCTTCTTACACTCAGGTGCCAGTGAGAAATTTTCTTAAATGAAACAATTCCAGATTATTAAAGGATGCAAATGCTCTTTCAGCCTGATCATTTGGGTGGTTGCCTGACTTCTTAGCACTTAGTAATGCCAAAATGTTTCCAAAAGCAGTGCATAATTCCTGCAGTTTTTCCTTTTAAGAAAATGAGTTAATATATTTGATTTTAAAAGTCTATTTAACCATAATTAAAATAGCATCATATTTGTTAATCATAATTAAAAATCATCACACTTGTTAGTATTCTTACATTTTGAAATACATAGATTGTGTTTCAATTAATTGAAATTCTTGATATTAAATGATGGCTTTATGTCCTTGTGTACAGCAGAATACTTTATGGAGTAAATTCTCCTGCACAAGAGGGCATGCTAGAGTTTTTTTACTGGAGAAGTGATAGCATGACAAATAAGTCTAAATTCATTTTACTCACAAAATTTATCTTGAAGTATGACACATTTTACCATTTGACAAGAGGTGTAAAGTAGAACTGAAACCAGGCCAGAAAGAATATTCATCCTGAATTGGGTTAAACAAATCAATTTTATTGTTACTGCTGATTCATATCATTGTACATTTTAAAGAAATTTAGTGAATGGCAAATTTTTACTTGGATATTGTCTTGATTAAGAAGATAAAATTCAAAGTACTGTATATCACCGTGGAAATGCATTTTAAAGAGAGACTTTTATATGTTCTATGCTATTCTACCTTGGGTTCTCTAAGCATCACCTAGTTCTGCTTTTAAGCAATGGAATCAAAGAAAGTGTGTAATTCACAGTCTTTGTTGCTTTCAAGTTCACCTCATAATAGGTGAATGACTTTAATGTGCATGATATCATTTCACATCTTAATTCATATCTAGCAGCATCTCATCAGATGCTTTGGATTTCTCTGGAAACCAAAGAATTAAGAAAACTATCTGTATGAAAAGAAAACGATTTCATAAAGCGGTGCTGTTGCTATCCACCCAAACACATACTGTCACTGTCAGAAGTGGTTTACCCCACAACAGACATTAGCATAGTGTTTATGGCCAGTGAGATTGTTTAAGAGCACTAAAATCATGAAGTACTGTATGTGCTCTTTAATTAGGAATGTAATATACTCCATCTGGAGTGACTCATTTTTGCAGTCTTTTGTGGAGCTTGCATTTCCCACTTCCCCCTACAGTAAAAAGAACTGAAGCTCTTTCACTGACTTCATTTTCAGTTTGATCCCAGTAATCTGAGTAGTTTGTAGCATTTGTTCATGGATTGTAATATGAGTTTACTGAACAACAACCCATGGTTATCATTTCTAATGTCATAATGAAAAGCATTTCAATGCTAGCGGAAGTCTGTAGATTTAATTCTCTCTGTATTGACATGGGGGCATTTGAACACTTACAACTTCAATAGCCTCATCTCACAGACCATATATTCATCCCAGTTGTATTCAAGAGATAAACAGTGCTGTCTTAGACTTTAGTTCTGAATATAAATTGTCTTTATTTAAATTTTTAGAAAAAAGTTTT
Organism: Pseudopodoces humilis; assembly: GCF_049639895.1. Classification (NCBI taxonomy): domain Eukaryota; kingdom Metazoa; phylum Chordata; class Aves; order Passeriformes; family Paridae; genus Pseudopodoces; species Pseudopodoces humilis. Next base: position 40,856,820 of record NC_142205.1, read on the forward strand.
ATATACCGATACTGTATAAGACTCATATCACTGTTTTCTTTTGTTAGTGTGTTTGATAAGTTAGTCCATTTCTCTTTTACTGGATTCCATCTACCCAATTTCAATAAGCAAATTTTCTGAATTTGATAGTTTTTCTGTTACTTTTTTTAAACAGAAATAAATCATGTTTGCTTATGTCATTTTTTTTCCCCAAATCATGCCTATCTAGAGGCTGATTCCACCTCACTGAAATCAATGTGACTCTTAGATAGTCTAATCAATAGTTTAAAATCCAGAATTATTTTCACTTATGCATGCAGAGGAATGTATGTTTACTTTGCTTAACCTAAAGTCCTTCAGTGAGGAACAGACCAGGGACCCTGGCCACTAGTGAAAAAGAGATGCCTCTCCAAAGACAGACCCAGAGAGGGGTATATTCCCCTGCTGCTGCTGGTGACTAGGGAGAGCTTCCTGGTTACAACACCGTAAACTGGAAAACTGAAGAGAAAGGTGTTTCATACTAATTCTGATACATCTGGAAAGTTTTGTTCACTGAGTAGCACCCTTGTTTCATGTCTCCCTCTCCTAGACTGCATGGATTCAGAATAGCACACAGAAATTTTGTCCTTCTAGGTGTTAGTCAGCTGGACAACAATGATCAATTCACACAAATCTGCCCCTATTCTTGAATTAGCTGCAAATGGAAATAGCGTACAGAGAGAAAGTCCTGTTCATACTGCCTTACACCTTTACTAATATTCTCTTCTCCAAAACTGACTGACTACATCTGTCTATACAGACAGCAGGATTGTATTTCTTGATACCATCTGATGACTTTAACTGCTGATTAAAAATTCTAAAATTCTTCACTTGATGAGTTTGTACCTGTAATAACAGAGATTATAGATGGGGAGAGAGGTCCATTGCCTTGTATAACCAACCTGTATATCCTAGTACTAATTTACAGAACTAAGCCCACTTTCATCCTAATCGAGAACCTGTCTAAAATGAGCACACATACAGACATTTCTTTTTGATTTGTCTGCTTTGAATCCAATATGACTCTCCCTTTTAGTATCAGCTCTTCACATTTTAATATTTTAAGCAGAAGAAAATGGTGAGAAGAGGGAAGTAGAGTAAGAAAGTATTTAAAATCTCTAGTTCTGCCAGACCTGAATTACAGTTTAGAAATCAGAGAACCTGGAAGTTCATTGGCATGAATTATGCATTACATTGGCATTTTCAGTTCAGAAGATTTTGAAAGTGATTAAAGAGTTATAAAGTTTTCCATTAGCTTCAGCTAACAGTCAAAACCAGTTGCTCACTCCTCAGGTAGGGATGAGGTGAGGTGTCAGAAGTTGGTAGTGATCCTCCCAGTTGTCTAGTAAGAGATCACAAGCAGAAACAATCTTGCCCTCATATTTTAAGGGAGGAATTATAGGAAATATATCACGGGAGAGGCAGGTAGAGCAAGAGAAGAGGATCAAAATGAAAAGGTCAGCTATTCTTTCACAATCCAGACAAACAATTCAGATAGAAAAAAATTTTCAGAACTTTGAGAGAAATAACAAAACATATAGGTTGGCAATACCAGCATAAAGCCATATCTGGTTATAATTTTAACTCCTGTTGTCAAAGTGCTCTTCCACAGATGTATAGAATCTGGCCCTGAAGTGAAACTCACCCCTCTAGAAGAGGTCAGGAAGGAAGTCTCACCATCATTTATGTTCTTTCAATGATTCTTTGTACAGCTGGGATTTCATATTTAAAGCAATGTCTTTTGCTGTGTTTCTAGGTCAGTTTATGTAATATATAAAGCTTCTGCTGAAGAGTATTCATGCATTTCTGCAGCTTTTTTACTGCTGGTTTTCTTGTTTGTTTGGGTGTTTTTTTTTGTTTTGTTTTTCTTTTTTTTTTTTTTTGTGGGGTCTTGTTTTCTTTGCAGATTCAAAACAGGATTTGGGTCACAGAGTAAAAGTGGTTCTATCAGGACACATGTGATAAAAATGAGCCAATAACTGTTCAATTAATGGATCAATAAGATGCCTCTCACATAAGCTGTTGTCAATGAAAAATGCCTAAAGGTGGCTTAAACTGCATTTCCGAATGCTTCAATGTAAAAATCAATGTCCAGAGCACACAGTACTAAGCAGATAAAACAGCCTCTCAAATCTGTACCGTGAAAATGATATGAGCCCAGCAATCATAAAAATATGTCTTGATCCTATTTGTAGCTCTCATATGTTGCCGTGGGCCATTTTTGTTTATCCATCCACATGAACTGCAGAACACTGACTATGCCGAGTAAACAGCAATGATCTGGATGAAGAAACAAAATAGTCTTTCAGATTTCTGATTTTTTTTTCTGCTATTGCAGTGACTGCGGAAAAGGCAAAGAAAATTATGAGTGTTCAGTCAGGAGTGAGACCTGCAATTGTTTTATTTAAATGCAAAGGATGTTGGTGGGTGCCTAGCATGAATTCAGAGAGAAAGAAGAGGGATGCTGAGCACCTCCTGTCACTGCAGTTTCTTTAAAAATGTGCTCACAAAAGGAATGGAAAAACTTTGCACAGTGAAGAGACCATGGGTGATTATTGTTTCTGGAATTTGCTATACATGTAATAAGTGCACAGACAAGTACACTGTGGAAGATTTGCCTCCATACTGTATAGCTGCCTGAATGTAACCATGACAATTGTCTATTCAATTTTAAACTGCAATACAAAAACACCATCTCCCTATGCCCCCATAAATTTAAGGATAAATTTTATTGAGCTTATTTTAGATAATTTTATATTTACCTATTTCTGTCCTTTTATTCATTTGGAATAACATTTTGCAACCTATGACTTACTGTAAGACTTCTGGGGATGTTTCACAGTCCCAAGGAAATGTTGAGTATACTTAAAAGCTATATTAATACATATAATTTCCAAAAAACTTGTTTCAGTAGCAAAACCATTCCCTAGCGGCTACATCTTAGTGCCAGCACAAATGAACACATGAGCACCTTTCTAATGAAAGCTCCTATATGCATCTTTTTTTATTCTCCATTCAACAAAACTTTTGAATGGATGAGAAAATTCCTGCATTTGAGGAAGCCTAATTTTCATCAGCTAATTCCTTCCTAAAAATCCATGGTTTTTCAAATCCTTGCCAGGGCTAGCAGCCATCTTGCCTTCGAGAACATATTGAGTAGTTCTGGTGTACAACCCTTCTGTCCAAATGCTGCAGTGAAGGCATACCAATGGAAGGACAGAAGCCATCCTGTCCCGTCTCTCTTTCTCAAAAATGCAGTTTTTACTTTAATTTCTATTGTGGGATTTGTAGGGCTTGTTTGTTTTGTGTTTTTTTTTTTGCTAAAATTAGGCTTGACTTGCTGCTCCAGCATTGAAATATTTCAGAATGATCTGGAGGACTTCCAATACTGTTTCCTGTATGGGAATAATGAATGTGTATATGATTCAAAAGTACATGGACTAAGGCCTAGAAAGCTTCTGAGAACTGAAACAGATAAATAGGAAAAATACAGTTATACAGAAAAAAACTGCACACAGATTACATTTAAGATTTTCTTCAATAAATAAGTAAGCAAGTTTTCAGTAAGCAAACAATGCTTACTAAGAAAAATCAGGATTGTGAATAATAGATATTAGGTCATTTCACGTTGTGATTATCACTCTTAGACATGAATTATTTAAGACAGTTACAGTTTGTATACTTTGTAATTAGAGGAAGACTCCAAGTTCATTCCTTCATCAGTCTCTTTTGATGTGATACAACATGAATTTTTTCTTGATCTTCAGGAAAGGGGGGGAAATGGATTTATGTAACAACTTGAGAAACAGGGCATTTAAATCAGGGTTCTGAGGCCACTTACCATTCTGATATATGCAGCAGTTTCTTGATATTAAACAGTAACTAGAGAAAGATGATGACAAAACCAAAGCTCTTAAGAAATGTGTATCTATTGATTTGTTTAGTTTGATGGTGCAAAAGATACAGCCAATGTATCCCATTGCATCCCAATACATTGATACAGATTTATACTTCACTTTTCATTTAATTCAAAATTTTATTTATGCCTATCAAAAATGCACCTTTCCTTGCTGTGAGGGTACTCCAGATGGCTCTATAAAAATGTTCCTACTGGGGATATCTTGCCCTAAGAGCTGACTCATGTAGTTAGTCCATTGGAAGGGTCTTCTCACACATCGTCAGTTTTTCCTGGAGGAAAAATTTACACTTTTTTGTCTAAATTCATCGTAAAATTCAAATCAAAGCTTAGAGGTGAACTCTGGATTTCATTATGAGAATACCCTACATTTAATTAAGCTGCAAAAATATATAGACTTGTCTATACTTTTAAAGATTACTATAGTAAAAATAAGCAGAAATCAGAGGAATTATACTGTTATAACAAACTATGACTATTGATGTTCATCTTCTTAAATAGACAAACTAAATTTGCATTAAAGTATACTCATTCACATATGATGCCATTTATGCTTAAGGAATTTTGTTAAGCATTCCTAGCAAAGCATTAAGCATGTAGAATCATTAACTGAACTAGAGCAAAAGTTCCTACTAAAACCAGGGGACCCATTTAAAGCTGACTCTTTATGAAATAGTCTGTTTTAGAACCACATGAGGCAAGTGGAAACCAAGTAGAAGATGGGGAAAACCTTGAAGAAGAGAAGAAATTGATTCTAAATGTGCACTCCTAAATCCTCTTGATTGAGAGCAATAAGACACTTAGGGGTTTGCTAAAAGTTAAACAATTTCTTGTAAAATTTTAGTATTGGTAATAATCCATTGATTCAATAATAACCTTAGTATTACATTATTTGCAAAAGGAGTTGAGACTGTAGTAGAAATGTACTATTGAATTTGCTTTGAGTAGAAGCATAAGGAATTTTTGGAAGTGTTTCTTTTAATGCCATTTTCCTCATCTACCCTAATAAATGTACATGCCTTCTGACCAGCTCTTATCAATCCTCAGTTATTTTGGATCTGGATGTAGGCAGAACACTGAATTGAAGGCAGGAGAGTCAGTGGAGCTGTTCAAACTCATGAGGCTTTTTTTACAAAGGTTTTTAGTCCTACCAATAAAAATTATGATTATTTTAACGTAGGTGTAGTAAGTTTTTTTCTTCTGCCTGCTAGAAATGCATTTCTAAAGACTACAAGTCACCTGGACACGAAAGAAACCTTGCAATGAGATAGTAGCAATTTTGCTTAAAATAACTGATGTTCCTTGTTCTGAGAGAATTTTTTTCTGACCTCTTTTGCTTGGAAAATTATGATTTAGATCTATATGACTGCTTCCAAATATAATGCTCTAGTAAAATAAATTTCTTCAGCTTCTTTTACTTATCTTAGTCTGTAGAACAAATTAAGAAGTAGTATTAATGTCTTTTTTTTTAGTTTAGCTTGACAATTATAATGATTTAAACTGTCATTTCAGCTGTGGTTTAAAAGAATGAATCAGCATTCCTCGTACAGTTTCTCTGTGGCACTTTTATTTGACAAAAATATAAGTATGTCCAAACAATTTATTTTTGCTCTCCTCTCTCTCAGAAAAGTTGTATTTCAGTACAATTATCATGGCATTTCTGCTGAGATGAAACAATGTGCCCACACTAGGAACAGAGTTGGCATTTGTAGATAGGGAAATTATACCTTGAAAGATACTGAATTTTTTAAATTTGGCTATTATGCAAATGTCCTTAGTACTAGAGTAATTTGCTCAGAAACTTTGTGAGTAATCACTTTCTGATTTGAATAACTGAAAAACCCAGCACTCGTGTTCTTCTCCTAATGATTAGGTTCTTTTTGGTTAATGTTCCTTAAAATTACTGATAGTATCTCACAGTAACTCAAAGGGCAAGGCTTTAAGAAGGCCTCCAAATAGGAATTTTACTCTAATGTTAATCTTTCCATTTAAAAAAATTTGTTGAATTACTTAGATTTCCTTGCAGTGGCTTCTTATGTACTTTCTAGTTACAGTGGGGATTTTGCAAAATTTTTTTTTGCACTACCTAAATATTTCTGTTTTTCTTAAAAATACTTAAATAAACAGCATATTAAAAATATTATACTTGAATTGAAATAAAGTTGCACAAAGAGCAGCTGGGTCATGCTATGAAAGAAGAGATTGTCTAAAGGGTGTGGAAAGTGACATCCTAGATTTCAGACTGTTGAAGAGAATGCTCAAGAGATTGTCCTTAAATTACTGCAGATTTCTCCCAGCTACTGTGTAGGGCTGCTTTGAAACCAGGGCAGACAAATTTAAGAGAGATTTCATCACCCTACACCTCCAACATAAAGCTCTCAGCACTTCTGCAGTACTGTGGAGCTCCAGACCCAGGCAGTGGAGTCACTAGACATAGCACAGGATGTAGATTTCTGTGATTAACAAACAGTTACTGCATAGAACTAAGACATATTATAGGCTATTAACTAACTAAACTGATAATGTGATGATGGACCATCTCTCTGAGTCCCATGTTTCTAGCCCACTCATCTCTCCCACCCCATGACAAGAATTTTGAGAAGGAAAACACTCAACTAGATGCTTAGTCTGTGATCTTAGCCAATTACAGAAGAAATGAAAAATTACCTACAGAAAAGAGTGTCCTTTGCAGCTGCAAGCACTGACTACATTCCAAGAGTATCCACATTGTCTCTTAAAGCCTGGGATATCTTTTGATTATTTCATTCCATCTAAAATATTATTGCTGATGTCACCTGGATTTTTGGTATATCCTGGTAAAGGTGTATGGGAGATGGTTGTCAGCAAGGTGCCATAACCACAGTCAGCATCTTGGTAGTTTTCTCCATTTTCCCTCCTGGCAGATCCTGAGTAGTATTTGGATTTCTTCTGTAATGGCTTTGAAAAAATTGCAGCTGTGGAAGGAAAAGGTGTTTTAAATTCAAACCAGTATTTGGCTGATGGTAAATTAGCATCACTGGCAGGGAAAAGTTTATATATAATTGACAAGATGCTGTTTTACCCAGCCTTATAATTTTTAGACTATCAAAAAAAGATCAGTGAAAACCAAAAATATAATCTAGCACTTGAGGTAACCTTTGAGGAACCATATATTGGTTTCTGAGCTGAATTCAAAGTACTCAACCCAGAGCAGACCTGTCTGGAGGGTTGAATTTTTTTTTATGTCCCTTCTGTTTAAAAAATCTTAAATTTTTCAAAGCTGATGTTTAGTCAATAAGATAATTCCAAAGAAATAGGCAACTGCATTCTTGTGCAGTTTAACTTTGTATTTCCTAAGAGTACATTTACTTTTTAAATGCTCTTATACAGAAAATGGATATCCTCTGTAAGTTTTTCTTCCTTTTCAAAATGATGCATAAAACATGCAAAGTTCCAAGGTAGAGAAGTTTCACATATGTTTAATGTTGACCACGAGGCTAAGCTCTTTATTGGATCAAAGATAGTTTGCATAGTTTTCTTCCTGCAATTTTTTTAGTTACCCAGTGTGAGCTCTAGGAGTCAAGCTGACTCCTTTCCATCTTGTTCATCCCCACCATTACTAGAAGCCAAATTAGAGCATCAGTGACAGCTGTGCAACAAACTCTCTGTTATTCATCCATTCTCTGACAGCAGATATAAGTGATTAGGTGTAGGAAAAAAAATCCTCTTGAAGATGCACAAAAATTTAGTTCAGTCTTCTAGCTGTGATGCTGTTGCAGGGCAAATGAGATCACAAAACATCAAACAGCTATTTTTATTTCCAGACTCAGCATATTCAGAATATACATAGAGACAGGTTTGTTTTTTTTTCTTAAAGGAGATCCAATTTTTACCAAAGCATCTTGCAGAACAGGACATTTCTTTAAAATTTTTTCAAATATTGCTTTGAGGAATTTTTGCCCTTTCTGCTTGCATTCAGAGTTACTGACAAACATGTCCAAGTTGCTGCATCGTCAAATGGAACCATTTCAGAGCTGTCAGCCCTATACTCTATCTTTGGCTACATGGCCCATCCGATCTCCCTGACTGTCAATCAGGCTGGCAAGAAAGCAACCCTACCGGGATGGAGGCTGGGAAGATGCGCATTACAGTGACTACCGGGCCAGTGAGCGATTGTCACGGGTGTCAGTCAAGTTGGGCATCCGGAGCCTCTTCCTCTGGGGAGCAGGAGGTATCTGAAGGCCATGGAAGTGTCCTGATGCAGCAGGGTGCAGGGGGGGCTCACCATGAAGGGCAGCAGCACAGGGGCACCAGCCCCAGCACAGGGCATCAGGCCAGTCTGGGGTCAAACTAGGAGATCAGTCCACTGGTCAGGGTCAGACCCAGAGAGGAAAATCAGGGTCAGATGGAACCTGCTGATCAACAGAGGGGATCACAGGGATAAGGTCAAGCTGGGATACCAGCTGTCAGAGCTGCAGACTCTCATTCTCTGCTGTCATTGGGGCTAACGTATTAAGTAGACTGGGCACATATAATTTGGTATAATTTATGTCACTGAAATGATTCCTGAGAGAATATCTTAGTAAATGCAATATAATTTTTGTTTACTGGATCTGTGAGAAGTTTCTTTGAATACTACCTAAAAATCTTTATTGATCAGGATGTTTACTTTTCTTCCTTCCTATGTGCTTCAGCCAGCTAAAATGTCTCATAATGCAGTCACATGATGCACAAAAACGAACCCATTTCTTTTAGATCATATCTGTTAAGTAAAAGTGCTTGAAACTCAATAGTAATAATAATAACAACAATTTGATGTGTTTAGTTTATGGAATGATTTTCCTGGATTCATATGGAAAGCAACTGAGAACAAGTTAAAGGACACTTTAAAAAAGCAGCCAGCTATAAAATGAATACCTGAGATGCATAATCTTGCATTTAGTTCAACTATTTTCATGTACCAAAATATCCTTATTTTGCAATTCTTTTTAATGTGTTTTCTTTTGTGCTCCTGTTTACTTCTGAAATACTGTTCACATCCATACACCTCCAAAATGTATGTGAGTACAGTTTAATGGCAATGTTTTATCTTTGTGTGTTCTGGTCATTTTTAGTCTCAGCAGATGGATGCCAGGTTTTGGTAAACACTTAAAATTCATGGTGGAGCCATGTAGACTTTTTTTTAAAGGAAATAAAATGGCTACACACATTGGAAATTATGTTTCTAGGACTTGTAGTCTTTAGCTTTCTAATTTCTGAATTTTATGCCACTCTTTATTTTGGAACTTTAAATACACTTGAATGTTTCTCTAGTTTCTTTTGCTCTTTACTTTGTAATTTTTTTTTACATTTTTTTTTTTTCAATAAATGTTTATGTTCTTTTCCTCATGAATTAATATGCCACCAAGTAACCATGATAGCATTTAATATTCCTGTTAAGAGGTTTCACCTGTATTCTGAGAAAATCTATTTTTTTAATGAGTTTTGGTGAGGGTAAACCTCTGCCACAATTCTACCTGAGAGGGAGAAGCCCATGTGCTGCACCACAAGGAGGAGTGGAGGCACTGGGTGTAAGAGCACTATCAGGTAGAATTCAATCAGCCCCTAGCATTTTCTGCAGTCTCTGCAGTGTTCTTGCTTAGCTGCTCCTACATTAAAATTAATCAGAAATAGTTATGCTTCTTAGCTTAAAAGCTCAAGCAAAAGCAGTTCAAAGATTTTGTGTGATTAGAAACTTGGCCCTTCTCACATATAAAAACTGAAAAAATAGTTATATGAATGAGTCTTAAAAGCTCAAAATTGATGTTGAAAGCACTAATTTGATAAGCTAACACTGACAACATTAAAGATGTTGGGATTTTTTTCAAAAAATTAATATATGTTCAGCTGTCACCATGACAGTTTGTCACAGACCCTTTGCAAAGATGGCAGAGAAATCTTTCAACAGCAGTCTAGACACAAAATGTGCTTTACAGGGCTCTTCATCCATCTCTGAATTGAATAAAAGAAGAAGTAAGAAGTGGGTGGGAGACAGTAATACTCAGGAAATATGACAGGCACTTTTGAAGCATAATTGCTGGATAGCTATTTTCTCTGTCTTATGGTAAAAACTTCTGAAAGTAAAATATTTCTTCCACCGAGACAGTCAGACTGCTTTTTTTTTCAATCTATGTTGCAGCGGATCTGCTCTGAATCATCAGTCTTATGCTGGGAATTAAAGAGACAAATAAATTAGAGATTAAAGGTATTTTATTACTGGCACCTGAATTTGTTGTTATTCCTGAAGCTGTAGCATATCTACCTGTTTTTTGAGGAAGGACAACAAGGTATCCAGTAACCAGGGCTTTCTGATAGATCAAGGAAAGAGGCTGATGTAAATTCCAAAATGATGCCTTCAGACTTGAAATTAGGAATATATAACCAATGCATTTTGAGGTTGTTTACAAGCTGCTTTTGGCAGTGAGCATCATTAATTCCTAGTAAGCACTGAAATGCATCCTCCATGGTTGGTAACTATCAAGAATATAATGTGCTGAACAGGACAGGGGCATTAATTTTTTTTATTTTTATATTCAGTTGAATACTGAAAGATATTTTTTATATATTGAAGACCTGAGAAAAATGAAGAGGGTTAGGTGCACTTTGTGGGTGTATGTTACTCTGATATCAGTACTGCCTTTAAGAATGAAAGAATTCTGTATGCCATTATTTTATTTTTAGTAGTCTAAGTTGCTGTTTGTGTCCACCCTTAATTTCCATGTGGTTGGAATGGTAAGACTCTAGTGGGAAATTCTGTGAGGCTGAAAAGGAACTTCCACGATACATGATTATTTTCAAACACTCATAACTTTGTATGGGATTCTTTGAGATGAAACTTTGAATTAAGTCCCAAGGCATCTCACGAAGGTTTGTAGCAAGACTGATGTACACCAGCATATTTTCAAAGAGACAGCAAAAGAGGTGTTTACAGTCCCTGTTTGGTATTTGGAACACTGGAGAACACTGCTAAAAAATTCTGTTGTACACAATCATTTTTAGTATACTCTGAAATTTGTCCTTTTATGTGGCTGTTTATACTTGTTTTGTAACATTTGCTGTGTTCTATTTCTTTGCAAAGACACAAAGAGTGTATTTAAAGATGTTTCCTCTTAAAGCATAAATGTAAATACCATTTAGAAATGCCCATTTGTTTCTTTAGTATAATCTTTGGTGAGGCATGATGCAAAGTGTGTCCTCATACAAATAACTTAAAAGTTGATTAAGAGCTTGAATTCCTCCTTCTGCCAGTGGCCTGTGGAGTATCTGCATGCTCAACAAATTTCTCCTGAGTTTACTGTTTTGCCTATGATCTGTGCACTGGCTGCATGTGTTGGTTATGTATTGTACTTCATGTAGAAGTGTCAGGCACTCAGGTTGTCTTCCAGTCAGGCACAATGGCTTTATGGCTGATTTATGAAATTGTCCTTGTTTAAAAGAACACCATTAGAAGATAGCAACAGAAAGAGCATCCCACTCTTCTGGGAGCCTACAACATGCTATTTTTGGCCCAGGAATGTGCTGGAGGCTGAAAAATAAGAGATTCTGAGATCTCTCCTGACTGTCACAGATAATTTATTACTAACTCGAGGTGGTGACTAAAGCAGTACCAGATCACTTATAAGGCTTCAGATGCTGTCAGGGAAATGGGATTAGTGGTTTTAGCAATTAAGGCATCAGACTCATAGAGAAGTGGAAATTTGTAGCTAAAAGTTGCATCTCCAGCAAAAGCTCCTAATTCAGGGCTACTTTCTCTTAATGTGTTTCCTCTTGTAAGAATTTGGTTGTCAGATTTTGAAGGAAAAGGTTTTTGAGGAAAGAATGAATGCAGCGTAACTCATTCTGGGGGCTGTGCAGTCTGGTGAATGCCCCAGGAATTCAGATTTTTAGAATTAGACTTTGGTCTTCTCATTGACACTTGTTTGTTGTGCAGCTTTGGTCTTGCTATCTGCTTTGCAGAAGTATGTCCAGGAGGCACTCTGATAATACCTGCATTATAAAAAATGCTGAGAATAGAGCTTTTAGTCTATCTTTTCCCTTTTTCAAGGGGTTCCTTAGGTTAGTTTATGTTGTCTTATCATATGATATTTTAATTTAATATATATTTTAACTCACATTCTATATGGTGAGGAAGTCACTGCTTCCATTTGACACAGTACTTTACTTTTCAAGTGAAGTCAAAACAGACACATAGGGAGTCCTGCAAAGTGTAGGAATAATTAATAGCATGCATCAATCAGATACGTGTGCCATGCAACTGAGCATGAGTGAGCAAACACCCGAGAGCAGACACTTTCATTTCCTCATAAATTGATAATTTCTCGTGAAATTTAAAAACCAGATTGAGACACTGTGAGAAAAATGAGGTCCATTTGGTATATCCATCCATCTTTTCTGTCATCTCTCTAGAAGACTGCAGGACTGTGGAGTCAGTCAGAGGCAAACATAAATTATTTACCTAGACTTTGGGAAACTTACCCTTGAATGTATTGCTTTTGCCTGTGGTGATGTCCTTTTAGTAACAACATAGTTCTTCACTGTGGTTTCTGCTGACTTCAACTGTATTTTACACCACTCCTTCTAATCTTTCCTCCTGTTGTGTGTCTTTACTCCATTTTCTGCCTTTCCTTCCTTTTAGTTCATTTCCCCTAAGAATATCTTACTTCCTAAGAGTGCAACTTTCATTATTCACCAGGCTTGGATATTCTTTCACTCCTCCTTTTCAAGAGAAAATCAGTTTGAGAATAAATTGCCTGCCTTTCAGCGTCTGTGGATGAAGTAGGTGGTTAAGTTCTTAATTGCAATGTCACCCTTGTTCTGTACTTAGTGCATGATCACAAAGATAACACTTGCACATTAGTATAAATGAGTAGTAGGATTTAATAAACTCTGAAGAATTTGATACTGTTGCCCTCTGAAAGATTAGAATATTTGTGCTGGTATTTCAGTCACATTGTCACATAGCAAAAGCAGCTGAAGCATACTGAATTGGGCAAAAATTACTTAGGGAGGTCAGGCATCCAATAATGTGGGTTTTTTGGTCTCATAGTCATGTCTTTTTCAAATAACTTTTATTTCAACTGCCCTGTTAAATATTCACCATTTTCTCCTGGTAATTTATATGAACAGTTATCTGGGCTGCACCATTTTTTATTCAGCACCACGAAAGTATCTACTACTGAGCTCTTATTAACTCTCTAGCTATAAAACTAACAAGCAATTAAAATTAATATGTTGCCATATATATATTTTAGGAGTACATTTCTACCATTAGTTTGATCATGATTCTAATACATTTTCACTTAGATGTCGTAAATGATTTTTAGAGATACCCTATTATTATGAATAACTAAAACTGCATATAGAATAGTGGGAGAACAAACCCCCATTAATTTAGAACTATATTTAATCTGTTAAAACCCATACTATCATATCACATTAATTGATAAGCAATTTATAAAACCTTAAAAAATTTTAATGTCATATCTTAGAACAATATTCATATTTCTCATTCCATTATGTACATGTAGCACAAAGAAGGTAACAATCTCTCCATCAGCCTGGTATAAACCTGAGAGAGAGCCACAGATCCTGAACAATTTTAGGTATATTTAACTCTCTTTCAAGTAGAAATCTTTTCTAATTCTGTTTTAGTCCAGTAGTTTTATTTTTAAATAATTAACTTTTGAAACAGCCATATGCAATTTTATTTATTTTTGGTGGAATTCAAAGGATGATTTTTCTCCCCTTGATCTCTTTAAATGAAGACTTTTAAATTAAAGGAAAATGAATAGATAGGTTTCAGGGAATAAAGTTCTGAAATGTCACTAAGCAGAAATTAGGCAGCTATCAATTCAGCTGGAAAGAGCACAGGCACAAGGTATGCACTTGTATTGATATGCATTTACCATTAAATAATAATTACTGATGGGTAAGTAGAGGTAATACTTTGCTCTTATGAATAGCTACGAGTGTTAGCAATAAGTTCAGATGTTATTGCATATCTCCATCATTCAGGTCCTGGTTAAAAGGTATACAATAGAATCACTGGAACATTGGAATATTTTTTTTTAGTCTAACAATGAAAGACAAAATGCAAATGGAGAGCTATTATTAACTTGTGAACTTTCTTACCCTAAATTAAGCAATCGTTTCTGAACATCAACCAGAGCTGGATTAATGCAAGGGGAATAATTTTGGGGAAGCTAAGAAGAAATCCCCTGGACCACACATCTATTTACTATTACCCTTATCTTTCTATGTCTGAAAAACCAAAATGAAAAAAAAAACCAAACAACTATGAAGCTACAGGGATTTCTATTGAAGGGTTTTGCTACTCAGTGTGGCTAACAGCCAACGAATGTGGGAGAACCAAGTAACTAGATTTGCTGGACAATTATGGTTGACCAATACATTCAGTTGATCTTTAGTTTTGTGTGTATTAGAGCTGAACAAATAATTCCTTTCTTTGCCTCTAAATACTGCAAAGACCATTTTCTTTCTTTGGAATTGTGCAGTGGCCTCTAAATGTTTTCACAGAAAAATGAAAAAAATAACACCCTGGTGCCATTTTTTTCCCCACAATACATTGTAAGGTGGTATTTTTCTAAGTATTACATTATTTTGTATTCTCTGTAGTTGGTTCAGGTATATGTTCAAACAAAGAGCTTTAGTTTATTCAGTTTAATATGATTAATACTTAACTTTTCCATTCTGTTACTGTAATTGATTCTGAGCTTTGCAAATAGATTGCAAGGCAGGTTTTCTGATGGTGTGTCTGCAGCCTTATAATTAACTCTTTTATTCACTTTATAGGATTTTCTAGAGGAGGAAAGTCATGACTGTAGGATAATTTGATTTATATTAGTTTGGATATATTTTTGAGTGTCTAATTCATCTGAATGTTGGTATCAATTCATCTGTCAGCCCCATTTTCCTGAAAGGAGGTTGAGAAAATTCATGCTTTTCAAACTTTTAGCTTTATCACCAGTTATATTATTACTTTAATAATTTTTTTTTTGTTTTCTTCTGTCTCGGCATAGATTTCAAAATGCAATTCTTTTCATGTTAAAATACAGTGAGTATCTACCTTCTGGGAATTTCCATTTGTAGTTTGCTGTTACAATGATGAAACCTCTCTAGAACCTGGATAGAAGAAAATGTGTTGAAATGGCAAGATAATCTGTAGGCATGGGGTAGAATGCTCTCTGTAAATAGTTTTGACAATCAAAGGCCTCTTTAATGTTTGGAGATATGGGATCTTGGAGAGAGGCAGGCGTGGGAGAGTTGACAAGCAAGTGTATATTGCCAGATGCTGTTGTGGATAAAAATGTTCACATTCAGCTTTTGGTCAATGAGTCTCTCTCATGACTTTTTTCCTCCTTTTCCCTGGATTATTGTAGGTTGAACAGGCTCACAATACAAAGAACAGTCGTCAAACACTGGAAAGGGAAGAAGAAACTGTCAAATGCAGATATTAATTTGGTGGATGTTCTTATCAGAAAGGATATGAAATTGCAGCATTCCTTCACAGATATGTAACTTTCTTTTCAGGGCTCTACTGATGTGTGAATTTAATTCTTCTTCCTTTATGTAACACTTGGAAAATGGCCTCTAAGTATTTCTCAGAGCAGCAAATAAAGTTAGATCTCCCAATGTCAGGTTAGTGCTCTCACTCTTGAACCTTGGAATCATGATCCATCTTCCTTTTTTGGCACTGATTTTATTTTACTTCAGTAGTACTACAAAAAACGTGATAAATAAACCTCATCTATAGCTAGATGGGTGTTTAGGATTTTACAGTTCACAGATTAGATGGATACGAATGCAGTCAGATAAAGAACCTGGCTAAGATAAATGCCAAGGCATGTTTTCTAATTAGTAACTCTTCCAGACAAGGGGATGCCCATACCCCCAAAGCAACCATATATTGCCATATTTCTTGATGCTATTTATTAAAAGTGAACTGGTGGACTTCCAAAGACTTCAGAAATACAGTACTCAGTTGCAGTCCTTAATATTAATCATAAGTAATAAATGTTAATTAGGCATTAAGCTATTCCTTCCTGAAAAGATAAAATCAGTTTGAAGAGTGCACAGGGGGAAATTGTCTGATGGAAATGCAGTAGTTCTTCTTAAATTCAAGCTAACTCCTCTGCTGCATGCCTAATTTCTTATGCTGAAGGCTTGAAAGTCCAATGATTGCTGTGACAGTAAAGGACATACTTTAAATACATGTGTGATTTATTTCAATCAAAACCTTAGGAGTTTGAAACAATCTGAGGAATGTTAAAGAATGAATGGTTTCAGAAAAGAACACCATTTCCATTCCCAGCTATTCATCAAGCTGCATCTGTATCAGCTTTCAAATTGATTACCTGGTACCATCCAGGTAAATTACTTACATGGAAAAAGGAAAAAAAAGGTATTTCAATATAAATTGTTTCATTTTATATGTTGAAAGCTATGTACAGCATTATATGATAGTTTTCTCAGTGTGTAGGTGGCCCACAGAATTGTATAATGGAATGCTCTCCACTTTTTCAGCATTCACTGTCATGCCAATCTAAGAGGGAAAAGGCCTTGCAGAAGAAAATCTGAGCACAGCTGTTCCAGAAGAAATAATCTACTTCCTCTGTAACTGCTTTGGTGTGGACTGATTTTGATTTTAAATCCAGGTAAATATTGCCTCAGGACATGTGTGGGGCAGGATGGCTGTATGAGAAAGGAACCAACTGAAACAGCTCAAGTTTTGACAAGTGCTGCCACAATGCTGGGTGATACTCCATGGACACATGAAGGAACACACAGACCTGCAGTTCTGGAACAACCAGATGAGGCAACAGGGCCACTGGGGAAAATGCTGTATTACAAAGTGGATGGGTCCTTCCAGTTCAAGCCCATCAGGACCCTTTCCTTTCCTCAGCTGCCCAGCATGTGCTGACATTCTTACTCAGTCACAGGTTTTGTGGCTGCAGAAAGGATGGCTGATTCTGGGATGGCCAATTATAAGATTCCTGTTCCAATACAGAACAGATAGGCATAATGGCAGTTGTAGTCTAACTGCCTTGTCAAATCCTAAGCTAATTTAATTTGCTCATTGCATTGGCCCTTTCTGTCCTCCCCAGCAGACTGCACTGTTCACAGATTCATTCTACCTATGGTCTATGCAACAGGAAAAATAAAAGCAAGAAAAATGCAGCTCAAAATTCTCATTCTTGGGAGTTTACTTGACTAACTCTGTGCTACATTTGCAGCTATACTGTGGACCAACCCTAAAAGAAGGTTAAGAAAAAGTATTATTTGAGTATGGTCTGCAGTGGAGACACAATTTCTATTCCACAAAAACAGACCAGAGGGTGTCAAAAGGGTTGGGTAATTCTGTTGCGTATGTATGGAGAATATGAGACCTACAGCACTTTAATTGGAGGTCTCCCAAAGGAACAAGCAGCCATCAAAACAGTGCAGAATAATAGACACATATTCTGACTGAAGTATTAAGTCTTGTTTGCTCTGATTTTACTTTAAAAAAGAGGTTGCAGGAGCTCAGTGTACTTGACAGGTAATCAATTATTTATTTCATGTTTGTAGACAATAAGTACAACGTGATCTTGTTGAAGATAAGGTTCTTCGTTTTGCGTGCTTAACCAAGAATGATTTGATGATGACGCAGGAAAATGTCAGCATATGTGGTTCCATCTGGGTATTTCACTCTGACTCTCATATGTGGGTCTGTGGCAACTATATATATATACATATATTTCAAACAATGCAAGTGGTGAATTGTACTGTTGAAAAGATTGCATTCGTGAACGGAATGTTTTCTGTCTCCTCTGATCTTTGTAGGTCAGAAAGAAATGATTCTGTTCCCATCTCTGTTTAAAAAGGAGGTGTGCCACAGGTAACTGTTGAAATGTTAGTAAAACAGTGCATGATTCAGGGCATGGTTTAGAAGTGGCAGAGAGATAAGATCTGGAGAAAAGAACAAAAAGTAGACTTCTGTCACTGGTTGATGCCCTGGTCAGGAAAGTAGGATACCTTTCAGCTATATGTTCACTTAACTGCTGAATAAATTATTTTGCTTGGCATAGAAATTACAGAAGAGCTAGCCAGTTCTCCTGAGCTCTTCATTTGAAAGTGAAATATGAGTAGTTTTGTCTGCAAGTATCTGTGTCCTGGAGCTATAGAGGCTTTTATGACTGCACAAAACTCTGACAAAGGGCTGTTTTTTACTGTTTTTTCTCACCTGACTGGCTTGAGAACACTTTTGATGTTGTTTTCAGTACTTAAAGTTACAAAATGATGATGTTAGCCATCAGTAGTGGCAGCAGAGAGGTCATTACTGGTCAATGTTGTGTCATCACCATAACACTGAGTGGATGTGCCCAAGAGCCCTTTCATTACCTTTAGACTCAGATTTTTTGTTTAAGAAGCGCCTTCATTAATTCTGTTAATTCTTTCCTCTTCTGATCTTAAATAGCCAGGAAGAGATAAGGAAAATTACACAAATAGTTGCAACACTTACAGGAATCTAGACCTTTCCAGAGTCAAAAACAGAATCAAGTCCTGCATATGCTGGTTGAGAAAACAACACTGCATGAGAAGAATTAGGTATACTGATAATGTTTTAATCTCTGAGACATTAGGGTCCATGCTCAAACAGTGGTATAGCTGGGTCATGACTGAGAAGGATGCTGTAAATATTGCTGACATTTAAGCAGTTTCTAGCTATTCTGTTGAGCGACTAGATTTATGAAATTTGGATGTTATTCTTATGGTGCAGACCTCTGCTCACAAGAGAAAACCAGAAGATTACTCTGCTGGTTTTCAGAAGTGGTTCTTTCTGATTCATGCTGAAAGGTGACTATCTTGACATTTCTGAGTGGTACCATAAGGAGCACAGGCATATTTTACTGTGCTTTGGCGGTAGACAGATGGAGGCAGGATTTTGAGCCTTAAGTTGCTAGACATATCCTCCAGGCAGCTTCCAAATTACTGAATGTTCTTGAATGCTAATACTCTCCTTCTGACCTTTGTTGGCAAACACAAACAACATATATGTCCATTCTGTGACTCTACCTTCAATGGAGCTGGTGTGCCCCTTCACAAAGAAGGAATAGTCTTGAGCCTGTATTGACTGAATTTGTGTTAGGAACCCAGAATCTGAAATAAGGCAGTGTAGATCTAAAAGCAGTATCATTTATCACTTGTTACAATGAAATAACTAGGTTAGTAATTCAGCTATTGAACTGCAACTCAGACCAGAAGGGAGATCAATAAAAAACATAAAAATTTCCGAGCCTTGCCAAAAAAGTAATAACTGTGGCAGCTGACCTGAACAATGCAGAATGTTTCCCTCTTATTAAGATTGATACTTACGTTATCTTCTAAATGTGATTTAACCGTATGAAAGTCCAGAACACCCTTTCAGCACAAATAGCTTAAAAAAACCCCCACAAAACATCTATCTAAAATAATACCTAAGGAACAAATTCTTAGTGAATGTCTTAAGAGTAAGATAGTACATTAATATAAAAGTGAAATGCATGTCTTACATGATTTTACACTGAGTACCTGTGAACCTAAGATGAAGATAAACCTAAAACAAAAAACCAAAAAAAACCCAGTCCCTAACTGGACAAATTTAGTCTGCCATATTAGGAGGGTGCCCTGTGTAAATCTCAAAGGTGAGAGAACATATTCAGTTGAAGACATTATTTTTTACCATCTACAGTCATACAATTGAGAGTGCCTGTACAGTAGAGGTGGCAAGGCATTACCTTTCATCTCTTGATTAGTTCAAGCTATTTTATAAAGCCAAAACCATATTTAAACACTAAAAACAACATTTTGGTTGTCCATATAACATGACCTCTTGATTTAAAAAGGAATTTAAACAGGAGGACAACAAAACCCCCAAACCCCAGACACTTCTAAAGATATCTTTTTCCACTGGCAGTACTATTTAACAGAACAAGTTTTAGAGCTAATTTACATCCTAGTTAAAACATTTTGATCAAGAATGTGATTTTTATTGGTATAATTTGACACTAGCTAAGAACAGTTGCTAAATTTTATTAAAAACAGAATTAGGTATTAATATTGCTTATTCCTCCTGGATTAATTGTAGGTTGAGGGACTGTTTCTGTACTGTATTAGGGAGTACTTTTGGAATATGCATGTTTGTTAACATTATTCAGCCAAAGTCTATTAGCACACCTGAACATTCTGCTTTCTTTCCTTACCAAACAATATTTAAAAAAATGGTTTTCTCTCTGGGCTTATTAACGCGGTTTTTTGCCTTTGAGTGAATAACTTTCCTTTCTTAGACTGGAAACACAAATGTTTGTGACCACTCAAGTTGGCAAGTTCATTATTTTACTTTTTAAATCATTCTTTAAAGCACTAAATATATGAGGAAAAGTACAGGAGAAACACTATTACATACAGCATTCCCACTGCCAAAGTAGCACCACATGGAAAAAATCAGAAGTGGCAGTCTTGAAAAATAAAAGGAACAGTTAGAGCCTTAAAAAATCTACCCTACACAAATATATCTCAGAAGTTTAAGAATTAATTTATCTGCCTTGCATTGGGAAAATGAGGCAGAAAAAAAAAACAGGGCATAGAAATGGGCTCAGTAGTGTAAGAGGGTTTGGAGAGTGGTGAAGTTATTTTGATTATGAAAATTAAAATAGAAGGTGCAATATTCATCAAAGATCTAGGCAAGAGAAAGACTGGAAATGCAAGAATAGTTATTCAAATGGCTAAGTATGATGAAGAAGCAAAGGCATTAAGTGGTAATGATATTTTGGCAGCTAAGCTCATGATCAAATTTCTTGATGTATTGTTAAGGATTTCCAGTGTTTGAGCATTTTTTTCCAGTCCAAAATCCACTTATGGCCTTTCCAATTGATAATTTCAGCCCTTTTGCTTTCTTGCTTTAATTTCCTTTCAGAGAGTGAGGAAAGAAGCATGAACCTGAATAATACAGGACTTCAGCTCTGAATTCAATTTTCAGGGAATTATGGTTTTTTTCTGTCTTTTGAGGAAATTCCCATGAAAGGAACTGACAGGAGAAAGTAAAGGTCCTTACATAATTTTCTGCCTATATATTATTATTGACCACAGCAACATCCTTAGGGGAGGCAGGGGTAGGACACTGCCATTCTTCCAGAAGGCCTTTAGCCCTGACTTCTCAGAAGGAGAGCTCAGGCAGCTGTAGAAAGACCCTAGACCTTTCTTCTCTTTGCTCTGCGATTTAAAGTTTGAAAGCTTCCCTTTCCTTGTAACTGCTTCCTCAAAGTTTATTTCAGAGACAAAATACATGGAATTTGGAAGCAAAGGAAAAAACTTTCTAACTTTCTCACCCTCCTTCTTTCCACGAGAAACAGAAATCTGATGTGAAGCTGGAACAGCCTTGGGAATGGATTTATTTATTAAAAGTAAACTCAATTAAGTCACAAGTTGGAGAAATGCTTGTTACATGCAGTTTTTCATTATGTATAATTAAACAGTGTTAGGTAAAACAGAAAGACTTACCTATATTTAGGAAACAAATAGAGATCCTTCTCAGTAGTGAAAAATATGAATTACATTAGAGATGGAGATATTCTACATGTGAAATATATATGTATATTGGCTTGCTGATGGCAATTCCAAAATTTTAATAGAAAATATGATAGCTGGAAATGTAATATCAGAATTGTTGACTTGTAAACAAAATAAATTACTTTTGTAGGTCTCAGAATTAAAGTGCAAATAGACACCTAACAATGCAATTTTGGATTTTAAAACATTAGAAAGCTGCAAAATGAATATGTGTTGGCATAGGGAATTCAAGAAATTAATTTGGTGAAAAAACTACGACGACTATAACTTCTTGCAAGTACAGGTTTATGAAATGAAGCAAATTTATTTCCTGTTCTCATTATCTGCAGGAAAGGTGTTGAAGGACAGAACAACAACACTTATAGTGGTTTTATTAATATACTCTATGTTTTTAGTTTTTAATTTTAAAGAATACCTATGAATTAAAGGAGAAATTATTCAAAATAATAATTTTTTACCTTTCTGAATGTTCATATGGGATAGCAGAACCCTGTTGGTAAAGTAGGAGGTATTTTAGACACAATCTGTTGAAGAATCCACAGACTGATCAAGGAAGTCTTTAAAGAGATTTGGCAGTCAGGGTGTGCATGCAGAATTTATGGGATCCCTTCTGTTCCCCTCGCAGGTGGGAAGGAGGTGTCTGCAGCAGCACATCTTGGAAATTGTAAGCTGAGCTGCAGTGTCTTGCTCAGAGTCAGAAGGATCAGACTGCAGCACATTTCTCAGTCAAATGGAACAGCAACCCTTTGACTTCACAGAACCGCCTGGCTCCCAGATGTTTATTAGCACAGCTGTTATTTAATACATTAATCCAGTACCAATGAAAGGCAAAGCAAAGAGGCTCACACCTCAGAATGGAAGGTTTGCTGTGGCACGTGTGGGAGAACAGAGCCATGGGGCTGCAGCTTCTGCAGGGCAAACTGAGAGAGAAACCCTGACACCGCCGCAACACATCCCCTCTGAGGCATAGCTGGGACTTGGGTCTGGTTTGGGTACACAAATCCGTCAGCCTGAAACAGAAGGAACATGCTCAAGTGTTTAGTGAAGGACACAAAGGTGGGCTTTGAAGGGAAAGTGGTGTTTTCTCCCCATTTTCTGCATTTGGTTTGCTGTCCTCCCCTCAGACCATACTTACTGAGGGTTTAGTAATGTTACAGCCCTAGCTGCTATCACAGTCTCAAGATCTCTGGAGTAGGAGAGCCAGGAATCTAACATCTTCTTGTGCTTCATTGTAAAAGCTGCCAAGATATTGCTGCTTTTCACCTGGGAGAGACATTTTTATTCTTTCTCTGTTCTCTCTGTCTATACTTTTATCTCACTACTTACAGATTTGATCTTTAACTTAACTCGTATCATAAGGTTGTTCGTGACTGTCTGTATCTTCTGCCTGTTAGCTATTAAAAAATATTTTAGATTTTAGGACATGACTTTTTAAATTTATAGGAATTGTATATATATGTTTATCTGTGCATTCTTGTTTGTTAAAAGAGACGTCAAAAATTTACTTACAAGTAAAGCTCTATCTCTTGTGTTCAGAGAACCCAAATTCAGCAATGTCAGGAAAATGCTGAGAGAAAATGCAGTTTTTAATAGTGCTGTCAGTGATTGCATTGTAATAAAATTCACTTTCATCCTTATAAATAAACATTAAATATATGCTTACAACAGAAGGAAATGACAGAATAAAGTCAACTTCTATAACTGAGAAATGTGTTTCAGCTACAGACAAACTGAAAGGAAACTTTAATCAATATAATCACAAGGAATTTGAAAGAGGATAATTATAAATAAGCAGAAAATGTCAGGGCCCATCCTTATATTTTTCTTGCTTCAGATTAAGTATGAATCAGATGACTGCACAATAAAACTGTATCTTAGAGGCTGTTCCAAATGCAGTACATTATATGTGGCATTAGGTAGCATTTAGTTTCTCAGGCCAATGAATTCCAGTGAGCCCCCTGTTTCTCTAACAGGATTAGATGTATTAGCCATAATCACTGCAAACTAAAGCCATCGCTGGGCAGCTGAGTAAAGAACAACCTTCTTTTGAAACACACTAAATACCACTAAAATTCTTTTTATTTTAAAAAAGGAGTGAAGGTTGCTTGACCAACAAGAAATTGGTCATTTTTACTTGGTGTTTAAGAGTGGATTATACACTACCAAGTCACCTACAGCTAATTTCATGACCCTTTTCTGCCCCCATTGATGCAAAACTGTGTTAAATCAATAGAGTCACACTAGGGTAAATGATGTCCATATTAAGACTGATTCAGACTTCAGTGCTATAGGGAAAGTTACTGTGGCGTTTAATAATCTATTTGGAACAGGGTCAAAGTTATGCTTTGCTTGGTGTCAAGTTTTACTGCATCTGATTTACATAACCTACGGCTCTGCATTGCATAACGGGACCTTCTGCATTGCTTCCCTCAAGTAGCAGCAAAACCCAGACACGGATAGAAGGTCTGGCAACAGCTGCTGTTCCACTCACATACTCATTTTTTTTTTCCATAGTGCATTTCCTTGGTGTTCATCACTGCAATGTCTGAACATGGTATATCACATGAAGAAGCTAATTTTTACATGCAAGATAAGGAAACAGTAACTCAATCTGAGGCAGCAAGGCACTGGAGGGCTGCCAGGACTGTCTCCTGCTCTGGGCTGTGCACAGCCTGACAGTACATCCCACCTCACAATGAAGTCAGCACACTTGGAGGAGTGAAGGATTATTGGCAGAACTTCTCAGATTTAATTGCTGTCAGTGTCAAGTATGCTGCTGAAAAGACTCTGTGATTTTGTGGTTCAGGAGAGGCGTGAGAAGGGGAAGCACTCAAAATTAATGCGACTTTTTTGCAAAGTGAGGCATCACGAACCTGAGCAAAAGTGACAGGAATTTGGTCCTTGAAGATAGCCCAAGAGTGATGCAAACCAATTTTATGAAAATGTGTGTAGGAGTTGTGTGGGAGAACATAAAACATTCCAGTGAAGTGTGGTCATTTGCATCCTGGGATCTAGCTAATATTGGAATAGGGATGTTTAAGGGTAAACGAATTTTAATAGTTTTGGGCAAGTACTTCAATACTTTACTAGAGAGCTCCAGTTAGGATATTATTCAATAGGGTTTAAAAAAAAATATTAAAAATACCTTCTGAATTATGTCACATCTGTTTGAAAGGTCTCTTACCTTGTCTAAAAAGCATTTTTAAATCATGACCAGGTTAAAATTAAGTAATACATAACTCATACAGATCCAAGACAAAGTTTATAAACCTTGTGTAAGATTTGGTCAGACGAGCAGAATCTTCTCAGTCAACTCCAAACTTCCCCTGCAGAAAAACAGGCTCCAGAGATACCTCTTGTTCCCGATGTGCCCTTTCAGCTCCCTTCCTGGGACACCCAAAGGCTTTTCAGTTTTGATGTGGTTGTGAATCTTTTCTTCCCCACAGTACGGGACAGAAGCCAGGGTTCGCAGAGAAACGGAGACACAGGACGATGGCAGCCTGCAGCTTTTTCTGGGTCCTACCTACACACTTTGTTCTGAAACACTGTTTCAGCATTTAATAATGAAGAGTAAGTTGCATGAAATGAATGATAAAGCCTAGCTCCTGGAGCCCAATTCCTATCTTTTAAATGAATATCAAGTCAACAGTCTGATGCATTTTCTCAGCCCAGAGTAACCTGAAGTTTTTGCAGTGTTAGATTTTCAGCAGGTGAGGAAAGCAGTACCCCTCAAGTCTCAGAGCAGCTGTTTGCCAAGGGCTAAGACAACTTTCCAAGAAGACAGAGGTGCACTTAAACTCTCTTAAGGCAAGTGAACCTGAATGTCCTGGTACTGGGTTGAAAGCTGTGGCCTGGTTAATGAATAATTTTATAAAATTGTTGCTTACTTTTTCATCATGCATTAGAAAGACAGAATTACTTTTGCATTTTTATTAACTAAAAGGTGTGCTTCTATATTTATAACACTGAGCTGTTACTTTCTTGCTTTGGGAGTAATATAGAGTGGGTCAAATGCTAAAGCTCAAAAATGGTCTTGGATTTATTAAACACAAATTTCATTGGTTCTTTTAGTAGTGGAACACTGGCATGGGTGGATTTTTCCTAACTTACACAATATGTCATGCATCCAGAATTAATAATTTTTTATTTCACAGCTCTTAGCTGCAGAAAAAATAATATGAACTGGAGTCAGCCTTGGTGCATTTTCACAGATTAAAAATGTCATGGTCCATTTGTAAACCAGACATCTACGAACCAAATAATTCAAGAATTCATTATGGAAAAATAAAACAGAAAAAGGAGTAAAATTAAGGCTTCCAGAAAGAAGGGACTTTCTCTTTCAAGTTAAGTGATGTTACAGATAATTCTGATGAATCCATTCATGTCTCCATCTGTCAGTACTGAACAGTTTTCTACTGCACTACTAGTGGATCCCATAGTTAATTAAAAAAAAAAAAAATAAAAAAAATAATTGAGAGATCCAGGAAAGAACTTGGGTCACTATTTTTACAATTCTTTGTCCTAATTTTTCTCTTTGCTACTTTTCACTTAGTGTTTTTATGCCCTCCATCAATAAGATAAATAATACATTTCCTTCCAGAAGCAGAGCTTCAATGTTTCTTCTGAAAACCCATCTCTTTCATATGAGATAAACTTCTGAGCTGCAATAATTATTCTAAACCTCTCTCTCTACATATATTTTTTTTCAATAACTGATTTGAGCAGAAAAACTTAGTCCTTTTTATCATTTTAAGTGACAGAAGAATTAGAAATTGAATCTCTTTTAGGTAGACCATGGTCTCTCTGGTCCATGTAAGCCAGTCTTAGTTTGCTACACTATACAATTCTGCAAACCACTTTGTCCTGATTTTTTGCAGTTTACTCATTGAGAACACCATATTCTTCTGCTGAGTAGACCATTATAAACCTTACCCTCCTAGATCTGCAGACACAGTCATGTAAAAGCAGATGGTGTGACTTCGAGCATAGCTGCGGAGTGCCTACAGAACTGAGGCAAAACCACATCACTCTGTTGCTGACCTGCTCTTCCAGGGAGTGGAAAAAATGTTCAGTGGCTGTGCAGTTAGGTGGGATGGAGAGCAAAAATATTTGTGTCTACTCCAGAACCTGAGGTTAACAGCCTCCCTTAAAGTTAGAAAGAGAGTTTGTCAAAAACACAGTTTGTCTGGATTGTCCTTCCTATGGTAGGACCCCAGGGAGAACAAAGCTCACTAAATATCAAAGCCCAAATCTTCAAAGGATCTGGATTCTTAATAACATTCCAGAAACATAACTTGCCATCATGGACCTAATTTTTAGATTTACCTCTGAAAAAAACTCTCTGAAAAATTTGAGAAATTTCCCTTGAAAAATAATGAAAAGCAACATAATTGAAGACTGCAGGTGATGAGCTATTAATAGGCAGCAGATGCGGTAGTTTAGAAACTTTTTTATATGCTTTTCCCAATATATATATCAATACCTTGTTACCTGAGGTAGAGAGATCTTGCTGTAAAGCCAAGAAGCAGAGTATTGGGGGTTGATCTGCAATCTTTACACATAACTGATATTTTGATTTCAACAAAGAATTTGGACTCTTTGGACTGGGATTTCTGTAGTGCTACTGTGACTCAGTCTTAATAGCACCACATTAGTAATCTGGAAACAGGTGCAAAATGTAAGTACTGGGTACAAGAAAGAAAAAAAAATATCTCAATTGCAAGAAAATGTATGCAAAGAATAAAAGAAGATGACGCACATGGAAAAGCATGGTGACAGAATATCTTAAAAAGAGGCAGAATGGAACACGATAATATCACAAATAGCTCAAGAGAGATTGGCACAAACTCATTTTAATTTGTAGCACCTTCTGGCTCATCAGCTTGCATAGGTTCATCGGCCCTGCACTGAACCAGGACTTTATGTGATCCATTTTAATTCAGGACACCACAGGCAAGATCACATATACGTCGAAGGATTGTCAAATCTGGCAGACAGTGATAAATATTACATTTAAAAAGCCTACTAATTTTGCAGACAGTCTTGCATTGTGCCTATTTGGCTTGCATTACTGTGCTGCCGTACAACAAGTGGCAGCACAATTAATCACAAGCATCACAGGGTAATTTGTTATGACAGAGAGCCATGTGCTCGTTAAAGACAGCTTCTCTTTTATCCCTTTATATTATGTTCCTCCCTTTGTGATTCGTGTCCAGAAACTGGATAATAGAACACTCTGAAGTATTTCCAGGACTCCTGAAGATGACGGCTCATGGGTGGCTCAAGAGGTTTAGACTATCTATCCTGCTTGGTTTTCAGATGATGGAGGAGCCAGGGAAGCTGTACTCTACCATGCAAAATGAGGACTAAAACCTCAGACAGTGGTGGGGATCAAGTCTGTGCTGTTTGCTTGCACAGGTTCTGCTGGCACCAAGAAGACAGCCTGTGGTGACTCCCCAAGAGAGAGCAAAGCACCCCCACTTCCCTGCCAGCCCCACCTGCCAGATGGAGGCCAGTTTAGCAGATGATGTGTGGGATGTGTTCAATGAATTTGCAATTTCCCATGTCATTACCCTGCTGATCAGCCACTGCAATGATCAAAGCCATTGATCAAATGGTTTTCTGTCCTCTGTGAGGAAGTCTTGTAGCAGCTTTTTTTTTTTTCTTCCTGGCAATTTATCACTGCTATCAAGGCTAATGCAAAGATTTTAGCTTGTGCTTTTTTTTTCCTTACAACCTTTACCACATAGCTAGGATCATGCACGGATTCCCTTTAGCTCTCTAATTGCTGACCTAATTTGCTAATTAGGCTAAATATATGTTAGGCATAAACCTTAGCAATCTAACCAGTCACCTCATGCATCATAGTACTAACAGACAAAAGAAAGCACTTATGCCCCCTTCACCCTTCTACAGAAATGTAATTTTTTGCAAGGTTTTTCAACATTAAAGTTTGAATGCTGAAGAACTAAATGCTTTTGCCAATAATAAAGATGAGGTCTGTGATGCAGCTACATTATGTAGATAGGAAATAACACAGAGTATTTCTATAAACTTATTTTCTGGGTTCAAGAAAAAGCAAAGATCTCTAAAATAATGCATGGTAATTTAAGTGTATTCAGTAGCATCTTTTCTTTATAGAACACAGAAGAACAGCCTAAAAGCTTGAGTGAGTCAGTAATAAATTATATTTCTTCTAATATTGTGAGGGACTAAACTAGAGACAACAAGTAATGCTGTCCAATGTCCACTATATATCAAGTATTATACATCATACAGTTTTCTACTTCTGATTCCCTACTTGTGATTTCTGGAAAGCACTAGAATATTGTTAAAAATGTCTCATCATTTTTATTCACTTTCTAAAGAATTCTTATATTTATTATATGTGAATAACATTTTTATGGGAAAGCTTGAAAAAAATATTCCTGTAATGGAGCCACTTAAAGCACGTACAATTATGTAAGAATTAATTTTAAAAAAAAAATATTCTTGCTATTGGAAAAATCCAGCAGATGTAGGAAAACATTTAAAATTAGCAGACTTTTTAAAACCCATTTTTACACCTTTTTTTATTGCACTGTTTGTGATAAGTGTCAGAGATCTTAATTTGTCTTTCTCATATACATCTTTTTATTATTTGTTCCTTCCCCACTAGCCCACCTCCTCACAGCTTATTTTTACACCCAAAATGCCTGACAGAGGAGTTTCAAACAGACACGATAAACATCAAAAGAAAAAACCTCTCATCAAGATGACAGAAAAAAAAAATCCTCTGATTGTTAATCTGCCCTTTCGAAAAAAATATAGCTTCCACTAATCTGAGCCCTACAGTGAGTAATACCCAACCCACTCCCCAGAACAGAATCAGCAGAGTGCAGTATAATACGTCATGCTCTGCTGGGCTACCCCTGCAAGCCTCCTTCTAACAGACCATCCTCCTCTTGCCTGCCCAGCCTCTGAGTATTGGAATTCTTGGGATTTTTGACAAGCTCTGCAGCAAAATGCATTTGCAGGTAATTTGGAAAGCTCAAAGCATTATTAGTTGTAATTTTCTTTAGCTAAATGGTTTCTCTGTTGCACAAAGGGGATGAAATGTTTGTTTTTAACCCATTTAGCTCCTTCCGCATAGCAACTGAAGATGAGGAAAAAAAGCAGCATATGTTTCAACACTGGTGAGAATAATTTCACTCATTTGCTGTAAGTTCTTGGTGCTGGTAATTAGCAGGACATTAAATATTCAATTGCTACTATATAGCCATTTTATTCTCATAGTGAGAATGCATCCACCTCATAGAAGTGTGGCTAGCTCATATTGTAAGGAAAAAACAGAGAAACAGGAGGATTGTATCAAAATTATCAGTGTGGACTTATGTATATTGATTTTGAGATGAGCAGGTAAGATCCCTGAAGTCAGAGGCAGCTGACACAAAAAGCAGTGAGCTCCATCCCCTGTGAGACATTATGAACATCAGGACTTCACACACTCTTCCCCTGCTCATGCCTAAGGTTCCTCCCTCAGGAGGCAGCCCTCCAGGAACATCTCTCCTTTCCATGGGCAGCAGTTCTTCAAGAACTGCTCCAGAAGGAGTCTCTTTCACATGGTCACAAGTCCTACCAACAAAACTGCTTCAGCATGGCCTCCTCTCTCCATGGATCCACGAGTGCCAGGCACTGTTCCAGCATGAGCTCCCCATGGCATCACAGCCTCCTTTGGGCACCCACCTGCCGCATGGGCTCCAGGTGCATCTCTGTACTCCTGGGGACCTCCATGGACTGTAGGGGCACGGCTGCCTCACCGTGGTCTGCATCATGGGCTCCAGGGGAATCTCTGCTGGGGCACCCAGACCACCTCCTGCCCCTCCTTCTGCTGTGATCTTGATGTCTGCAGGGCTGCTCTGTCACATATTCTTGCCTTTTTTTGGCTAAAGCCACCTTTTTGGGTTTTTTTCTTTTCCTCCTTAACTGTGTTATCCCAGAGGTGCTGCCACCATCACTGATGAGCTCAGCCTGGGCCAGCGGCAGGTCTGTCTTGGCACTGCTGCCTTTGGCTCCATCAGACATGGGGGAGCCTCTGGCAGCTTCTGACAAAAAAACAACCCTGTAGCCCCCTGATACCAAACCTTGTCACCCAAGGTTCTGCATGTTAAAGTATCAGAAATCATTTAAAAGTAGAAACTTGAGTATTTATGTTTTTAGCATTTTCATATCAGTGTTGCACGTATTTTCAGTTTCTTACTCTTTTAATTTTATATTAAATGAGTTAGCTCACCTAACCCATTAACCCTCTAATCTCCATATTCTTGCCATAAATTACATCTGCTTTAAAACAGATGTAATTTAAACTATATTTTAATGAGAGAACCTCAAGTTTCAAAAAAGTCACCTGTTAATTTTGACTACAAACAGTAGTTTATTAATGTATTCCAGCATACAAATACCAGAAACATACAAATGTACAAGGCATATGGAAATTATATTACTTTTTCTTTTCTCATACCAAATTGTTATGAAACACTGTCACAAGAGTAATGAGAAGGGGTCCAATCAGACAGGAAAAAATACTGTTGGAAAATAAGTACCTAGGTCTCAAATACTTCATGTATGTCTTTTCCTGATGAGGTTTTGTACTGCATAACGTGTGGGTACGTTTGCAGATTCAGGATCAAAGAACAGACGTATTAACTTCCACTTTTTCAGCAGCCAAAAAATGGATTAAAATCTGAGTATATAAAAATAAAAATTAAGCAAAGTGTGCTTTGCATTTAAACAGAGTGTGAAGATGTGTGTGAAGTGAAGGGAAAGGAGAGATAATCTCACTCAACATCTTTCCCCTTGCTTGTGGTGAATCTCCACAGGCGCCATTGACTAATGACAGGAGAGATGAGTAATGGGATAGGAGAGAGGTATTTGACTGTGGTAATGATCAAAAATCAAAGCACCAGTGAATACAGAAAGTAAGCAATGGATTTTGATCTGTGCTGGATGGAAAATGAAGTAACTTTATTCCCTTATTTTTATTAATGGGGATCCAGGGTAGAACCTTTACAGGTGTGTTTTCTGCTCTCAACTTTAATTTTAATTTTCTAATTTATTTGTAAAAGCTGACCACACTGCACTTGAAAATCTTCTCCTTTAAAGATATGCATTGTTATAAAATAGCTGTTTCATGCAGTAGGACTAGGTGAAGGAATATTTCAAGCTTTTAGACAGTGTTTTTATAAAATTCAGTGTCAATCAGACACTTTGGAGGGTAAGAAGAACACTGACAGGGGAATTAGCAACATATATGTACTGCCTGGTACATATGGCCCATGATACATCACTAATGGTTTTAGATCAACATCTGCATTTCACTCTCTAAAGATATGGAAGTGAACAGATACAAAGAGATGCTGTCAGCCCTTACCTGAGACTGAAAAATGTCTTTGTTAGCACAGAATTACTGAAAAACCAGAAGTAATCATTCACTCCTTTTCTTCCTATATTTTCAAGAGCTTTTGGATGCTTTTCTGCCAAATAACATCTCTAAACTAATTAATATACTACGGCTTTTGACTGTGGTAACTAGAAGAAAAACCTCATTGCCATGCTATCTTCAACATCACTTCTTTTTCCCTGGTAATATAAACTTGGCAAAACTAGGGAAAGAAAAACTTATTTTAGCTTATGAAAATCCTTTTTGATGTCTTAGTATGGTCCATAAAATATGCTCAGAGCATCCACATAAGACTTAGAATTCTTGATGATTTTTAATGCATGGCTTTGAAATTAATGATGATACTGCAAGATACTCTGTGAAACCTGTGCTGATAATTAACAACATGAGGAGAAACAAGCTTCACCTCTGACAGAAAAGGAGAGGTTCCTTTTTCTTGATAACAGCATTCAAGTTCTAACAGGGTAATAAATGGCATGGACTGAAACAGCAACTTCAGCTGAAATGCTGAGAAAATGTCAGGAAAATCAGTATGCCTGACAGTTTAACCAGCAGCACCTGAGAAGGATTATTGTATGAGGTTGGCTCTCTTCTTCAGTCTGATAGGTTATTTTTATTAAACTTTCTGGGATAAACACAGATTGGATCTTTTTGACTTCAAACCAGGGCTATTTAGGGCTGAAAATAGGTCCACTTTTTGGTGGTCTCTGCTACCTAATGATTTGACTGACTAATCTGAATTCAGCCATAAAAAGGAGGCATGTTATGTAGGAATGGAGCAAAGAAAGCCCTGCTGTCTTGGAAACACTGATCTTTGGCATACAATTTAGCTTTTTCCATATAAAGGTATAAAGAGAAAAATCATGTCTGAAGATCAAGCTTCCAAGTACTCAGCCCCATCCTTTTCTCCACCTGTAGGGCTACCGATACTCCAGGATACACAGCTTTTGTTACAGCTGGCCTCTGAGATAAGGGACTGGCTGTAAAATGCTTTCTGGCCTATATAGCAAAGATTTATTTTATTTTATTTTATTTTAGTGGAATCAGCCATAGCCTTTTAATATATTTTAAAAAAATCTTTCCCAAGGTATAATGCATTTGGAAACAAAATTGGTCTCAGTGAATTTTGATGCTGAGGATTTTGTTTTGGAGAAAACTAGAAGTTCCTGGTTGTCTGTTTGCTGTTGTGCTGCAAACTTGCTCCATCAGAGCTTCTAACTTCCAGTTACTGAATTATTACATATGGGAAGTGAACTCTCTCACTAAAGCTATGGTTGCTAAAGTTCATCGTTCTTCAAGATTGATCTTCCTATCCAGATATATAATATTATGTTATTTATTGCTCACCAGGCATTCTTTGATAGCTATAGCTATAGGTAACAAAGCATTACAGAGGAAATTGAGATTCATTTGTTTTTCATAACTACTCAGTACACAGGGGTTTCTGCATGAATGTGTTCTTAGTTCAATCTCTATTTAAATGAAAGCTTTAATGGAAATCTTATATGAGTTGCTAACATAAATCATCATAGCAATTTTAGCTATACTTTGGTGGGATGCTTCAAAAACTCTGAATTTGATTGAGAGGTCTATGTAGAAGTTTAGATTTCCTAACAGGTTCTTTTAAACACATAACTTGTCTCAATTACTTTAGTCATTAAAGACTGTCTTTTTATGAGGTAAGATTAAAGATTACTTTTGAAAAAGAAATAGATATTAAAAACCCCCTTCTTTTTCTTACTGGATTTATTACTAGTCAATATGCTTGGATATTTCACCTCTTTGTTTATGCATTTAATTGGAAACTTATTTATATTATAGCATAAGATAAATTATTTATATATATTTTATTTATATATTACATAGGGTTAGACGTAATCACAAGATGGTTTATTACAATAAAAAGACTTGCAGGTATGTAACTTGAAAACTATCAGAAATTC
This sequence comes from Pseudopodoces humilis, assembly GCF_049639895.1. NCBI lineage: Eukaryota > Metazoa > Chordata > Aves > Passeriformes > Paridae > Pseudopodoces > Pseudopodoces humilis. The sequence continues at coordinate 40,890,760 of NC_142205.1, forward strand.
ATTAGAGAAAATGGAAATATCTACTGTTTTTTTTTCTAATGGCAAAATATGCATATATAAACTAATTAAATTTTCTGTAACCTAGAGATTTTTGGTGGAAAGAATAAAAGAGAGCTCATGTAACACAAGACTAACAGGAGCCGTTGAATTCTCATAAGTTTTTTTAGGTCTATGTTATGTCTGAGCACTTCTAAATCCACAAAAGTGTGGATAACTGTATTTTAAAATTCATTGTTTGTGTTTTAATCCTTTGAATACTTGAAAATTTTTTCTCATATACACAGACAGAACTTCATTGAAGCAGTCATTGATTTCCAATTGTGCATCAAGACCTGCAAAGTGACTTACGTGGAACTGAATTTTGTAATAGTTTTGGAGACACTGACAAATTTGATGTAAGGTTTATTATTGACATGAATAGATTTGGAATTTTTCTTAATAGTGTCATAAGATTAATCATTTTTCCGGATACAATTCATATGCTCAGTGAGCTATTTATTATACAAATCAACCAAGCAACTGACTAGTGAATGCTCCATTTCCCTGGTAACCATATGTCCTACTTGCTGTCATTGAATCTTCCAGAGGAACTGTATCTCATTTTTGCATCAGCCAAATATAATGTAAATTCACTTGAGAACACTCAAAGTTTATTTGTTAACACAAACAACAACAACAAAAAAAATCACAGGTCTGTTTAAAAATACAAACTTAAACTTAGGGATGCCTTGAAGTCACATACACATCTAATAATTCTTGACAACAGGTATCAACATCTCCAGCCAGCATGTACCTCATTTTGGATGATTCATTCTCATAAACAACTCTCTCATTTATATGAATTATATAAATTACACAGTGGACAGTTCAGAGCTAAATTTTTAATGGAACATGAAAAAGTTGTGAAAAATGGTCATAACAGTTTTCTAACCTAGATCCAGAGACAGAGAAAATGGGTTTGGATCTGACTCCAAGACTGTTCACTCTGGCTTCCATTTGCAACACAGCTTGATCCTCCTTTACTTTTTCTATACCAGTCCCTAGCCAGATTAATGGAACAAGCTTTTAAGATCACAGTCCTTAAACTGGCTATAAAACCAAAATGCTGAACAAGATGCACTAATCCTCATTTTGAAATTGGAAATCAGCCTATTAAATTAACTTCACTTCCTATTGTTGACTGTGACGTGAGGTAGTTAAAGGAACAGTTGGAAGCAATCACATGCAGGGAACAACATTTACAGTTTATATTTCTGAGCTCTGGATTAGCTCACATTTAAGCTAGAGGAAAAATTTGGTTTTAGTGGAACTAGAGCTGAGTCTTAATTGGTCCAAGTCCTATGTATTTCAACAGATTTGTCTCTCCTTGAGGGAGCTGTGAACTTTGTAGGAAAACACTGCAGTCAATCATTTACTTCCTTTAAGGTGAGTTACTCCTCAATGTCCTCTTTTGTCAATGCCAGAATGGGATGCAGAGGAAAGGAATGGATTTTATGTGATTTTTCAGTGATTTTATGAAGGAATTAAGTTTCCAAAACTGGGTAAACACATCTCATTCATTGTTAAGGTTGATATAAAACTCATTAATTCCAGTGGATGTTGAACTAGGTGTTGTCATTGTCTTTTTTATATAGCTTTTGTTAGGCCAGACCTTAAAACAGTGAATACTGTTGTATGTTTTTTTTTAACTGGGATTTGTATACTAAGTCACCTTATGTTGCCCTGCATAATCATCCAGGTACTTTACTCTGAATATTACAATTTGAAATAATTTCTGTTGGCATAGTACCTTTCTAATCACTAAAGCAAGATGAAAACTTTGATTACAAAGAAAATGAAAATAGAAGAATATTTTAAACACATTGTTAGACAATTAAATTTTTTAATGCCTGTTATTTAAAAAAATAAAAAGTGTCTACTAAGAAATTGGGGATTATTCTTGCAGTATGCTTTTGACTTCAGTATTCCTCAAGAATAAGATTAAGTATTTAGGTAGAATCACATTGTTAAAATTATCTTGGAGTATGTATATGTTAAATCTCTATCTGTCTATAGTGCTCAAAAGTACAGTTTTCATAATTTGGACAGAATAAGAACTTGCTCATTTTAGAATGAGGTGAGAAAAAAAGTTAAGAAAAGACAATAATCTAAGTGGGAAAAAGAACATATTTCAAATTCTAATTGGAATAGTTCAAATTCTAGTTTGAATTAGTAATTCAAATACTTCCAGAAAATAGTTGTGTCAGTAGATTATTTTACAGGCATGGTCAATGCAATGAAATGTTTATTTAATAGTACAGTGAACTCTCCCTGAAACCAAATGAAAGTGATTGTCCTGGTCTCTAGGCTGCAGGTATCAGAAGAATCAGCATTAGCAACTAGCATCAAGAGCCAGAACTACCTGCAGATTGAACCATGGAGATGTTTACTGCACTCTCCCATCAAAAGTGCACTGTTGCATAGGAAGAAGGAATGCATTTCACCAGGCAGATGAAAAGCAAGCAGAAAGCAGCACTGGAATACTTGCTGTTGACTGACATGTTCTCCTGAAAGGAAAGCAGACAGAAAGCCAATAAGGTTTGGAGAAAAGGGTAAGTAACAGAGGTTAAAGCAGACACACACATAATGAAATTTAACATACCATTCCAGGTGTAAACATTTTTGTTTCTAATTTGCAATGTAACCACAGAAGTAAGGGCTGTCATTTCTAACATGGAAGATAAACATCCTCTCATCAGAGTGGTTGTGGACCCAGGAATACCCTATGCCTTGAATCCTGAATATACTGACTGCAGCATCTGAGGACCAACACACCCCTATTCCCTGCATTTCCTATGGATAAAATCACACTTTATTTCTTTGTGGGGAGCCTACATTCCTAGCACTGGATTCCTACTCTATTTCCAGTATCCTGAGTAGTTTTTCTCTACAAGTTCATTACAGGATGAAATTATTTCTCTCCCTCTCTACATTTTGTAGCTGCCTTTCTACTAAAAAAAATAATTAAGAAAGACAGTAAGCTTGATTCCTTTTATTCAGAATTCTGTTCTACCATTTCCAATGTCAAATGTCAGTAACATCAAAGTGACTACTAATTGTGTTTGAAAGCAGGCAGTGAAATCCTCTTCAGAGTATGTCTGCAAAGAACGTTGGCTGACCTGAAACCTCATTATGATGATCCCCTATTTTATAAGTATCAGATAATGAGTATTGCCAAATGGGCTTCACATCTTCCATTGAAAGGACCAGTTCAGTCACAGTCTGATGCTGTTTCACTCTAAAATTGTTGACAAGGACTCTGTGGTGGTGGATAATGAATGAACTTCTTTGACTAGGACCACAGTATATGCATTCATGCACATTTGGGAATTCATCAGTATCTACGGATCTACTCTTTGAAAACTAACACACTCATCAAAGGTGTTATTATCTTTTAACAACAAAATAAAACCCCAAACAACTGGTCAATACCCAAAATTTCACCAGCAGTGAAGAACAGATCTTCTGCAAGGACAGCCTTTGGCTTTCTTCATCTCCCAGGATATATACTGGGATTCAATTGGGTGCTTTGATTTAGGCAGAGCATGTCTAGTTCTCATAGAGTAGGGAGATACACTGAGGAAATTATACTGGAAAATGTCTTTTTCTTGGATTTGGCATGCAAAAATGAATTTATAGGGCAGTGATAAAATGCATGAATACAAATGTCATCTTTGTTCTCAAAGGTAAAGTTAATTATGTCAGGAATTTAATGATAGCACTTAGAAAAAAATAAAGAGGATTAAAAATGAGAAATTAAGCTGTAAAAGTAAGACTCACTACTTGGAAAACATAAGTGTTATATATATATATATATATATATATATATATATATATATATATATATATATATATATATATATGTGTTACTGTTCAGAGCTTAAGTAGGCACTTGGGATTTCATATGAAGTGCTACTTGGGTCTCTCATCTCTCCTTCTCCATGTATGAGAGAGAGTTAAGGTTCTTCAGCCTCAAAATCTCCAAAGTTATTCAGCCACACCTAATGTTTTAATTAAAATGGGATGTCATCTTTTCTAGCCCTGCACTTTATTTTTTATTAGCAGAAATTAATTTAAAATAATCTCCACAAAGAAAGATAGCAAAATCTGCTAAACAATGTATTAAACAAATCTAACACACCCAGAGTAAATACCCATTCTTCCAAATTTACCCAGTTCTTCACTTTTTTCTTTTGAAGAAAGCCTAAAATTGACTGTCTCTTGTAATTGAATGGCAATCGTGAGTTTATATATTCATCAAACCATCATCTAAACACAAAAAGCACAGGTCTGGGTAACATTGTAGGTGCAGAAAAATAGAAGTACAAAACTAGATAAAACTCTAAGAGAAACAGAAAGCAAGCCAGCAGTGGCACTGCAGTATGAACAAATATTTTCTCCAAAGTGCTTCCATGAAAATATTTTTGGTTTTGTAGCAGGAAGTGAGGAATAGAATTTGCACTGAAAAACCTGCCTGTTCAGCTCAAAAGCTCTTTGAAGGCTAGGAAGTAGAGAATGGCATAGAAAAGAAACTACCAGTTAAAACCAAATTGTGTTTAGCCAGTGTGCCAAATAAGAAGCCATTGAATCAAATTGGGATGGCAGAGAATATAGAACAACATGAATTTCATAAACAATTGTCTGAATTATTTAAAATAATTTTTATGCCCCAATGATAAATTATTGCAAATTAATCTGTGAGCAAAAAAAAAACAGACTAAAATTGTCAGTAAAAATATTTATCAGAAAAAATTTAACCAGGAAAGATTCCTTTGATCTACGCAGCAAAAATCTTGTTTAAATGAGTTAGTGAATGGAAGGAGACTTTCTTCAATAATGTAATCAGTGGCTGCAGCTGGGGCTTTGTGTTGTTCTCAGAGATGCACATTCAATGCACTTCAACAGTAAATGTCCACCCCACCCTACATTTGCTATGATAGCAATTCAATGTAAGCACTACTTATTGCTTCAAACGCATCAGGGTCGTGTGCTGTGCTCATCATGTCTGGAAAATAAGCCATATATTCTTCAGCTGAAGCAGATACAAATATGGAGTAATTCTACTGGAGCATTTAGGAATACTGTGGACTGGAGACTGTTAAGGACACAGAAGTTAGGCCTGCACCCATAAAAATTGGTAACTATTTCATTGAAGATTTTTCTTGACTTGTTTAAGATAAGATTTGACTTGCTATCTTCTTCTTAATGCAAGAATGTAAATCTGTCCAGTCAAATCTGACTTTGCCTACACTCCTGAAACATGTTCAGTTGTAATCAAGAGATGTTACACTGAATTTTGACTTGAAAAATGATATAATTTAGCCCATCCATCTTAGACTGTTCTAAAGTTAACCTGACTAGTTATTTTCAATAAAGTAATAAACCCTAGTATGTCACCAAATATTACATAGTTCAAAAGACATTTTGTGAAACTTTTAGGAAATTTCAGTGCAAGTTTGAGGAAATTTGTAGCCAATAACAGGAATTTAAGACCTATATCTAACTTTTTATTTTTGCAAGAGTACTCTTTATTGCCTTTTTTTATGACAACAGGCTAAAGCCAATTCAGTACTGTAATGTTTGGGCTTCCCTAAACACTGATTTAGTGCGCACTGGTTATGTTTTAGTATCTTAATATTAAGAAAGTGAAAGACTGGAATTTTGATTTGCTTGATTGCTGTGGGTTTTTTTCCTTCCTTCACTAATTAAATTATTAGCATGGTACTTTGCATTCTAGAGAGAGTTTAAATGTATACAAAATAAGATAATGAATAAAAATCTTGTTCCTTTACTGGGACTAGATAGAGGAACATTGACTTACATTTAATTGCCATTTCAAAAAACCTGAACAAATACATTTTTCCTTCCAGGTTCACAACAATTGAGCATACTTAACCACACTAAACTGGCTACAAGAAATTACTACTCTGGGTTCATCTACTTACTTTTTTTAAAAAACCTCTAATCCAGGAAGGTACACACATCTTTCTATGAGTGATGATATCTAAAAGCTCTCAGGGTGTTGACGAAGATTAATACACTGTTGTCCCTCATGGGTGGTTCACTTTGAGATTGTTTTTCATATGCTACCAGCCACACTCTTTTGTTTTTGATGTATTTCCCCTGTATTAAAGCAAAAGGAGAGAAAAGCCCTTTGATCTCTCACCACAGCACCCACTAATCTATCAAATTTAAGAAAAAACCTTTATCACATATCTTTTCAAATGTGGCTTCAGACAGATTTAAAGTTGAGTGTTTTGACTGCTAATAGCAGCATAACTTCTCACCACATCCTGAGACACACACACACACACACACACACACACACACACACACACACACACTCACTCACACACTCACACACACACCATTTTCTTGTCCTTGTTCCTTTATTTGAACTTCAGTGCTTTCAAGGTTAAACAACTCTTTTGCTAAAAATGCCAGGCAGTAGTGGTTTGAAATGGTCCACTGCAAAACCAAGCTGCCATCATCACTGTCATTGCCTGCTTTTAATCATGCCCCTCAGAAATGCATCCCTGAGGATGTCTTAGCCATGCCTCAACTTAAACTGCTGGTTCCTTTCTTCTGGTAACTTGTCTTAGATGAAAATTAATGTCAAAACACTTTGTCAAGATACCTTTGTATATTTGATGGGCCTCCTCAGCCCTTCTGTTAAAGCATTGAACTGGGCTAGATGGTGTTTAAAGAGCAGATTCCTGACCCTTTATTTTCTTACTCTTTGCTCTCCTTAAGGGTCCACTTGCTTCCCTACAAGAAAAAAACAACCCAAAAACAAAACCAAAAACAAACAAAACAACAAACAACAGTAACAACAACAAAAAAAGTATTGAACAATATTTTCTTTCTTTCTGAGGATTGTCAGAGAAAAGAATTTCCAGAGTAAAGTAGTATTTTCAGAGAAAAGTAGTTGTTAAGAAAGAAAGATAGGATTGGCAGCTATGAAGAGATGTCCACAGAATCCAGCTGTGCAAGTAGCTACATTGCAGATGCTACCTTTCTCATCTCCTACTGTCTATCAAACTGGAAGATCTGTGTCTAAGTGGGAAGAAATGGAAAAAAGGTGGTTCCTTTTTCATGCGCGTTTACTCCTTTAGCTTTGAAGGTTGCCAAATATGAATACCTAATGCTACACACATCTGTTCTCTAAAATCTGGGAAAACACACCTTGCAAGCCACTCCTGTCAAATTCATGCCTGTGATCTGATGGAAAAAATGTTAGCATAGTCAACGCCCTCTTAGTTCTTGGTATTATTTTTTGCATATACTGCATATTACAGTTCAATGTTATCTATGTTGATTTTTTCCCTAGAAGCTGGAAGAACATTTTCCAAAAACTGTTGGCTTAAACCCAGAAGACTCCCAGCAGCTGAAGCTACTCCGCAACACTGCCTCCTTTTTCAGGGATGCTCAGTCATGTTCTTCCTCAGGTCAATACTAAAGCAATAATTAGTATTGTCAAACATTTTAGACAAACAAATTACTTTATTTATTTTCTTGTGAAGAGTGGACATGATTTTCTGAGCCTGAGAGAGTTTTAAGCCTGTCAGTGGCTGATCTGTTTCCCAAGGGAAAGTCTTTTGGGAATCTTTTCTCTCTGAAGGACTATTTTAAATAGGTTTTTGGTTCTCAAAACAAAGTTGTACAGATGTTTTTAGTGTTTCCTCTTGTTCCACCAATGGGACAAGACAAGGGTTGCTCCTTTTACCAATCATGTTAACCTGTATTGGAACACCTTATAAATGGGGTTGAAAACCCCAAAATAAAGGCTTCTGCCTTCTTCAGATGAAACCTCTGCTGCTGTGATTTGAATCCACGCTTTTATTTCATGTCCACTAGTGATAGTGAAGAATATCACTATGTCTTCAAAGGAGTAAGAAATTGACTTTTTTACAACTTTCACAAGACCAGGGAGGTTTTTTAAAATATGCTTCTTAAATGTTGTACTTCAGAAAATGTATTCTTTGTTAGGAGAAGCCTAGCAACAAGGTGAAATAGAATATGAAATGCCTCATCTACTAGACAAGGAAAGTACAGTAAAAATCCCAGTTCAAACATTCAAACTGTATTATAGATGAAAGTATTTTTACAGAGCTTGCAGTGCAGATTTGGTGGCACAGAAATGAAGAATGATTAACCATACCTCTCATTGAAAGCAACAGTTTATATATATATATTTCTTTTTTCAGGTAACCCCTGAATAATGTTTATTACTTTCAATATTTAAAATTAAATTTAAAATTTATTACTTTCATTATTTAAAACATTTTTATTTTAGCTTTTATAAATAAGAATTTAAATCCAGGAAAAGGAACCAGAAAGAATGAAAGCATGATTTGTCCAAAGACACTATGAAACAAAAGTGATAGTTTGCTCATAAGGAACCATAAACAGAAATGACTACTATATTTGTGCTTTTGCTTCACAAACATCTTAAGTATAATATAATATAATATAATATAAGCCTATTCAGCTTATATTTCCCTCCTTGTGTAATTGTTTGTATAAATAAATTCTGGGAGTGAATTGCATAAATATAACTAAGACAAATCCCAAGCCACAAATTGTCTTGGTTTCTTAATAAAATCTATTTTATTGTCCCAAGTTTAATTAACTACATCAATACTTTTCTGTTAGTAATAAAATGTGTTCACATCAATTGATCTTTCTTATGGTGGTAATATTTTTCATATCAATATATACTCACCAAGAAAAATGCTAATCCAGCATGAGCAGGTTTCATTAAAGTGTTTGGAGCTTCCTGGTGGTCCATGAAATCTGTTTTTCAAATGAACATGGCTAATACTGAATTGAGCTAAAACATAAACATCTTCCCTGTCTACAAGTTTTACATACATTAAAGGATTTGTACACTCAAATCGCAGTACATTTCCTTAAAAAAACCATAAAAATGGTGAATCAAATGAGAAGTCCTATTAAATGACGTGGTGGGCCTGAAGTAGTTCAGTCTACAATTATAAAATACTTCTAGCAATGCTTAAAAATAATAAGGCATAACCTAAAAATTATAGGAATTTTTATTATTAACAATTAAAGGAACACTGCATCCTTTTAAAATGGCAAATGATCTCTGTTGGCTACTATGTTTTTACCTTACATGATAGCTGACAATTACTAAAATACCTGAAGAACATTTGTATTGTTTTGTTTTGCTTAAAAAAACCTAACTCTGTACACAAGCTAGAAGATTTGTCATTAGCTTGAGAGGATACAAGAGGAAGCTGTTAAATGTTATTCTATTTTATTACCAGCCTCACCTCCCTTTCCCCTTTTAATCATAGGTTACTCTAGCTATTCCTAGATGCTGGATAATTAATTAAATGGCCACAAGGTGTTTCAACAGATTTATTGCAGTGTCTATTCTAAGCACACAACTTTCCTTATCTATTGATACCTAAACATTTTGGCCTATATTCATATGGAAATTGTAGGGCTAGCAGTGATTCACTGAAACTTGTCTAAACTCACATAGCATAGAAGGTTTGCACCTAGAGAAGGTTTACATTTTGTGCTCCCACGCAGCACAGAAGAGCATCAGCCCCCACAAAATACCAGTGATGCACTGCCAATCTCTCAACAGGCAGCTCACTGCTTCCCATGCTCCCAGTGCAAGTGCATTTATCTGGCATAATGTCATTGCCCATCAGCCCAGCTCACTGCTCTCAAGGGTTCTGACAAATAGGTACCCTCCCCTAGTCTGGAAGGCACTGACTTGCATTTAGCTCCAAAGTCTGTGGCTAAAGAAGGAGAGCATGTCTGATAAAAACATGCTACATATTAGAATGATATGAAGGTGCACATAAATCATCTATTCAGCTCTAAGTGATTTGGTTTAGAGGAGATTAGACAAGAGCAGATGTTAAAAGTTACAGGAAGTAATGTTCAGACTGGCCTGAGTTAGCAAAGACACTTAGGTAAAACCACTGCAGAGGGGACATTTTCTTGATATAAATACGAAGATTATTTATACTTTGATATAAATATGTAGTATTTCTATCATATCTATGATATAAGAATATAATATCTACTAAAAAACCCAAATTGTATTGTAGAAAACTCTTCCCAATCATTTCTGTCTATCCACATTTCTGTTGACTTTGTCTGGGGAGGTGGTGGAGTCACCATCCCTGGATGTGTTTAAAAAAAGACTTTATGTGGTACTTGGTGCCATGGTTTAGTTGTGGTGTTAGGGCTGGGTAGGACTCGATGATCTTGAAGGTCTCTTCCAATCTAGTCATTCTGTGTGATTCTGACTTATCTCTGGGGCAGATATTTTTATTTGCTATATGTTTGTATCACTACCAACATAAAACAGCTAGTAGTAATGATTGAAAAACTATTTTCATCTGAAATATAACTCTATTTCTACTAACAATTTAAAAAAAATATCCAAGTCAAAAATTTCTGAGTCAAAATTTCCAGGACTTCTCCTCCATATAATAGTTTCATTTCCTAAGATATATGATTTTTTAAAAGTTATTTTTAACTGGAAGTATCAGCTGCTTATCACCCTTTCTTAGTGCTCAGAGAAATATGATGTTATGTTCTTCTGTGATTCAGTTATTTTGTTGCCTTTACCTAGAGATTTGCTTTTTTTTTTAACTTCAAAAACCTTGGTATTTGGTAGGTACTAAGTGCTTTCACTTCAGTAGCTTCAAGCCTTTAAGATACTTTTAGCTTTGCAGATAATGATCTAAAATATCCAGGGAATAGGGAAGACTGTGGTGACAGCTATAATTATGACACAGGCCTCATCTAGGCTTTATTATTAGACATTTCCCAGAACCAAGAGGAAAAGTAATATGTAGGCTGTTCACACAAAATGTTGCAACAGCACCCACCAGTGAAAATGTAGAAAGATAAAGGTCTTTTGTAAAGATTGGCCACCTTCCAGGCAAATTACTCCACCTCCAGTATGCTGTTGCCCAAAACATATATTTCATTGATCCAAGTTAATGCAAAATGGAGCAAATATCAGAGTTGAACACTACATGGAAAAAATATGCCAACCTATTCTGAAAGTTAAACTTGATCCTAAGCCAAAATCCATAAGCATTTTTTACAGATAGACCAGCTACATTTCTTAGTAGATGCAGCTGAAATTGCAATAATTCTTGCTGTGTCTTTGGGCTGAATTCTTTGGAGAATGTATGTAATTTGGAGTAAATTTCATAGGGCATGATAGAGGTGGGAGCTATATTCAAGTCTTATCTTGACAGAGTCCTCAAGAGAGTATACCATTAAAAAAACTAGCCTAAATAATTTCATATTTAGGCACTATTGCGCTCTGGAATTCAAAGCCTCCTGGTAAACACCCAGGCTTCATATATAATGTATGGACCAACTAAGAATGAGATACACAAGACTAGCAAAAAGCTATGACAAAAGCAAATGCTAAAAGGAAACTAAGGAAGTGTTTTAAACTATTTATTTTTTTCCCCTTGGAACTTGAAACATGACTCTGCACTTCATCTGCACCCAGCTGGAATATGATTACCACTTCAGCAGACAAGAGTGCACACTTTACATATCCTCTTTGCTACACATCCTAATTGCTGCCTGGTTGAGTCAGAGCTGGGGAGGTTTAAGCAGTTCTCTAACAGGATTCACATTATCTCCTACATTTTCTGCTACACCCACAGTTGTGAATTTACCTGGTTTTGGTTAATATGATTTTTGCTGAAAATATGATTTTCAGACTAATTTCAAGTCATGATCTAGGTAGCTTTCTTAATATTTTTTAGGAATTACTATTCTGCATGGGAGACTGATGAATTAATCTCTATAGCTCTATCCCTTGGACTCATGTACAAGACTATATCCAATATTTCTTTAGAAAATTTTCTTCAGTATCTTTCAGTACAAAGCGTGCACAATCTTATTACTATTTTCATGATTTATTTGAAGCAGAATGCCTCTTGTGTCATGTAGGTAGTTAAATTGTGCCTATCCATCCTTTTAAACATCAAAAACTCTGCACACAATTACTGTCCCAATTCTATTACAATTACTAGTATGGATTCACCAGTGGATAGCTACGGATGGCTATTTTGGCACAAAAATGAAATTTTTAAATTTACCCTGCTATGTATGGGTATATCTAGAGAATAAAATACATAAGCAAAATATGATGAAAAATGTGATTTATGGCCTTTGTGAAATGTTCCTCTCCATTTGCGCCTCCCAAGTGTAACAAAACCGACACTTTAGACATCAGTGTCTCCAACAGCACACACCATGTAACAAAACATGCTAAATAAAATCATTTCACAGTATAACCTGTGGTTTCAGTTTGACCTTTGCTGTCTCCAAAGTTATTCTCAGCTTGATCTCAGCCCAAAGACAATTTCCTCACAGACAACTTGGAAGAGTTCTGCCTCTTACTTACACTATAATTGTGTGGGGAGAAAAATCCATTCATCCCCACCTAAAGCTCTATGGTTTTGTTCAAATTAATCTTTTTAAAGGATTTAATTTCAAGATTTTGTAATTTGAAGCCTCAGAGGGGAAAAACAAATCAAGTCAATTCTGGAGAACAGTTTCATGGCCTGATTTGTGAGGATGTGGGTAAATCTTTGCATCAACTTAGGCATGGACATTAGGACCTTCTAATTACTGGGGATGACATAAGCCAGCATGGAAACAGCCTTTTTGTCTTCCTGGGCTTTCTCATGTTCCAAACTTCAGGAAATGTCTAAACACTCCCAACCTCCCTCAGCTCCTTCTCATAAGATTTGTGCTCCAGACCCTTCCCCAGCTATGTTGCCCTTCTTTGGACATACTCCAGCACCTCAATGTCTTCCTTGTATTGAGGGACCCAAAAACTGAGCACAGGATTTGAGGCTCAGCCCCAGCAGTGCCCAGTACAGAGGGACAGTCACTGCCCTGGCCCTGCTGGCCACACCATTGCTGGTACAGGCCAGGATGCTGTTGGCCTTCTTGGCCACTGCTGGCTCATATTCAGCTGCTGATGAGCAGCACCCCTGGGTTCTTTTCAGCTCTCCAGCTTTCCAGCCACTCTGACCCCAGCCTGTAGTGGTTGTTGTGACCCAAGTGCAGGACCTGACAGGCACTTCACCTGACAGAAGCTCATACCATTGGCCTAGGCCCCTCAATACACCTTGTCCAAATTCCTCTGTGGAGCCTTCCTGCCCTCCAGCAGGTCAACACTCCTACTCAACTCGTCACCTGCAAACTGACTGAGGGACACTCAACCTCCTCATCCCAATTATCAGTAAAGATATTAAACAGGACTGGCCCCAATACTATGCCTTAGGGAACCGTCTGTTTCACTGAGTCAAAATGAGATCTGTGAAGTTGCTGTCTGCTCTGAAATTGGATCCTTTAATGTTTTTACAGGCCAAGAGACAGAAAAACTTGTTGATTTGTAGACAGTTCAATAAATTAGTTCTATAGAAGTCTTGATTGCTGAAAGAGAGCATAATGCACTTTCTCAGTATAAAGATGCATGAACATATTTATCAGTTATTTATCAGTATTACACTTTCTAGGATACTGAGAAAGTTTCTTAAAATCTGAGAGACACAAAGAAAATAAGTGTTATTTGGTTTACTCTACAAGCTATTCCCTGAAAACTTTGCTTTGATACATTACTGATGAAATTGACACTGAAACGCATTAGTGACAACTGTAAAATAGGCATTAAAAAAGCCTAGGTGCAGCTGGTAAAGTTGCCATTAGAGTTATTTAAAGCAGTTTTGTTGGAGAACTACCCCAGCAGTTTGAAAGTGGTAGGAGACTCATTTGCATAAAATTATCAGGACTTTTAAAGTTCTTTAAGGTCTTTGGAAGTGAAGAATATGACACATATTTTTATAATTGCTACTTTAGCATTGTATACAGTCACCATTTAAGCTTCCCACAAAAAAGACCAAAACCAAAAAAAACCAACAAAGTAACCAACTTGGAAATTAGTGCCTAGAAATTAAGGAATTTGATTCTTACAGAAAAAGTCAAACAGAAAAGATTTTCTACAAGGATTCCTTAAGAGCAGTGATGGTAAAATCTTCAATAAAGAAGCTCGTACTCTCTACCTCCTGTAAAACCTGTTCAGCATACACAGGAGGGGCTCTGTGACAGGGACCAGGGCTACTCCGTGGGGCTGGGGTTAAAGAGCTGGGCGCTGAGGGCAACCTTGGCACAGGCTGGACTTTCACTCACCAGGGAATGCAGCATCCAAGTTGGGTGCCAAAAGACAGGTCCATTGACGACCTCAGGCCAGGAGCAGCACAGAAGACAAAAGTAAACGGCAGGCCCAAAGTCCATCCAGGAAAGAGACAGAGCTAAAGCCAAGCACATCTTCACGTGTCTCAGGAATTAAAGGTGTAGCAGCCCTGAGCTCAGATGATTCCCAGGGCCTATGGGCAGTGGGCAGGGATCCCAGGTGAGACTGCTCAGTGCAAATATGGAATCTGGGTGCTTGCCAACAGTAATAGGTGGATTGGTCCTTCTCCCTGCTTGTTCTTTCCTCCCACCTCCAGGAATAAAGGGAAATAATTGCCAATATTATTTTTTAATATCTGCAGTAACACATTAGGCCAGACACTTTTACCTCTCAGGTAGATTACTTTTTCTAGGTACCTACCTGAATATGTCACCTTGTTCACCTGTCAGTCACCTCCCACCAAAACTAATGGCATCCAAGTGACAGTCACTACTTTGACAGGCAAGACTCAAAAGAGGTAAAACGTTCATATATCTTTGATCTTTATAATCTTTGATTATTCCATCTCTGCACATGGCTACACCTGCATCTCACTCCTGGTCTCTAAGTACACCAGTCGTTTTTAATAGACTTGTGTTTGCATCATTCATTTAAAACAGAGAAACACTAAAGATACGTTCAAACTGGTTTATTATCCATATAAGGTTCTACAGAATATCTGTGACAAGGAGAATGTGGCAGGGAAGGGACGTGACCATGTCACTACCCAAGCATTAGATCAAGATCCTCAAAAATAGCCATCTCCCTTTTACATAGGGATTTTTTATTATTTATTCCTGTGAGATAAAACCAGTCTGAGTCATTATGCTTCAATTGCTGTTTGATTGAAGCTACAGCTCTTTAGGTTTGATTTAAAATTATCTGTGATATTTATGATGGGTTTCTTAACTTTCTGTCTTGGGAGGTTCATAGACAAGTTTCAAAACTGTAAAGCAATGTATTTATGTATTTATGTGGCTGAAGTTCAGATGCTAATACTTTCCATGCCCTTTACCAAAAGGTCATCTTGATTACTGCCCTGAATTCCAAGATTAGCCTTTTAAAGAAGGAGGATTGCCAAAACACAGGAAGATACACCAAGAGGAACCAAAATTATCCCTTTGTAACCATTTTTGAGAAGATAGTTGACATTTTACTGTCTGAACTTGTAATCTACACTGCAAGAAAAATGTAGCTTGTCTGTAGTGCGTATGCCTTTCCCAGGACCACCAAAGCACTGTGAACAGAAAAAGAAAATATTTTTGGTATTTCCTTTATTAAAGAAAAAAAGAGGAAAATGGAAATTTCTAGGATTTTCTCTGTGCTAACAAATTCTTGGTAAGAGACCCATATGTTAAACTGTGAGGAAGACTCTGCTGGAAGGTGATCAGCCCTTGCTTAGTTGCTTGGGTTATAGATGGAGTCCTGTATTTGATAGTAATTTGATAGCTGCTCACCATAATAACTCTACACTTTTCTTTATAGAGTCCAGTTTCAAAGAAAAAATACTCCCCATGTTCCAGTACAAACCAAATTTCCCAAGCTTAGCTTTGGAGATACAGCAGTGTGCATGCAACTGTCATACAGGTTGGCTAAAATATTGCTGTGCTGGAGGGCATTAACATTGCAACAGCTTTGCAGCCTGCTTGACTAGCACAGTGTTTGTTCCCCCAATCTAAGTCACTGTGAGCCAACACAGAGAGGAATTTTGTGATTGATGTTCATTCTCTGGGTTTGGGGTGGAAAGGGTGAGAGTAAGAATTCTCTTCCACTTTCTGTGATCGGTTGCCTGTCCTTTTATAATACATTTTTATATATATTAGCCAGTCTCTATCAAATCTGACAAAAAGGGTGAGGTCTCATCAGGATTCTGTTCCTGATCTCCTGAGAGACAGAAAATAAAAAAAAGTTCTTTTCATTCAGATATCAGCCAGCTGATTAAGAGCCTTATGCCTACCCACTGTGAATAATTCTAACCCAATCTCAGCACAGCTCAGAGAAAGATAAATAAGGAACAGGAGAGGAAGCAGAGGATCCTGGGATGAAGCTGAAAAAAGGTGACAATTGGCATCAGAAGGTGACCTGAGATATTTATTTCCTTTAAATGAGAGGAAAATTACAAGTCACAAATCTGTTGGAAATGCAGCTCCATTAGTTCCCCTGCTCAAAACCAGCTTGTTTTCCATGAAATTAATTACAAGATATTCTCATCATAATTAAGAATTAAATTTCAATTAGCTATTGAAAAAATGTCCTTTCCTACAATGTAGCTACACGAAGATTATTTTTATTGAGACTGATTATCTCACAGTGGAAATGCAAGGGAATTTAATACCAATATTAATTTGTGCAGCTGCAATAATGTATGGGGGTTTTGTATGTTCATGATAACCATTCTTGCTATTAGTACCTTCTGTAAAGATGGATGGAAAAAGTCCAAATGACTAATCTTCCCTCTCTTACTCATTGCAAATGAGAATTGCAGGCAGTTATCTGCTGTAACCTTGTTGTGACAAGGATTGTCACTCAGAGGTACACAGATCCTTCTGGATACAGTGCTTTAAACAGAGTCTGCTGAAATAAATGACAAGAGTCTCAAAGGTTTTCATACACATCAGTTTTATCAGTGCTCCAGCCTTAAGGCTAAAGATATTTCTACAATTCCCTTGCTTCCTAACAGAATAAAGAGACAATTTTATAAAAGTATGTTTTTAATGCCACTAATGCAGATGTTTCTCAAAATGGTGGGAAAAATTAAACACAGAGGGGAAAGACTGAATGACTTCATGCTGTTCTATACAGTATTGTTATACATAGCTGGTAGGATAGGAAATTATGCAATTCTCTCAGGAAAATTGTAAACCTAAAAAATAATAAAAATCCCCTGCTTTATTTGGATTGCTAATATTTGGAATGAATTGTCCTGTGATCCTGGCTGGCAGACTATGCATATACACAATTCCTGAGCAGAAAATAAAAACCAAGTTTATTCATATCTACAGAACTGGTAATTTTTATTGTTGTTTTTGTCATTAATTGTCCTCTATGGTTCTTAAAAAGTCTATTCTTTTGCTTACCTAAAATATCTGTATGCTTTATACAATATTTATTGCCCATGTTCTTTACCAAATATAGCCATCAAATATTTTCTCCTCTGGATAAACATATCATTAGGCAGCACCTTAAAAATTACAAGTGAAGGAAGAAAATGCAACTCTTAAAGGTAACCAGCATTCCTTTGGCAAGTCCAGTATCAGATATAAACTTAAAAAAATCTTTTTTTTTTTGTAAACAGAGAGTTTTGGGGGGGTCACTATAGTCTGTTCATAGTTTCACTGTTCAGTGTTATACATGTGCAATAAAGAGGCTCCATCACTTCTTATGTCACTTCATTCCTCTCCCTTGATTTCTCCAAGATTTGTAGACATGTACTGAATAGAAGCCTAGTGATGAGTAAGAAGAAATATATTTTTGAGGCATAGTTCTTTATTTCCTTTTACTTTTTGTAGAGATAAGTAGAAAAGTGAATGAAAAGAAGTTTAAAGCCGTCAGTGCTAGTAGGTACTAATTTTGTGCAGATTCTTCATGTCCCAGATATGCTACTGGAGGTCCAGTACTGAGGCTGAGTTGCCCAATTTCATTTAAACTTTCATATAATGATATTTGAAATTTTAGTATTCTATTTTTTGTGTAATGTTCTTTTGCCTTTCTTTCCTGTTTTGTTTTTTGCTAATAGGAGTGGGAGGAATGATCTGGATATTTATATTTTTTCTGTATAAGATCCTTGCACAGGGGATGGTACCTGTTAATTACAGGTTGTAGCTCACTTGAGGTCAGTGAAACTTAGGAGTCAAGTAACCATAAAATCCTCTAGAAATGATCAAGCATTGAAAATTGTGTATTTACATCATTTACAGATCTTTGTGAGGAAATATCTATATCCCATTGACCTATGTCTTTTGTGGCCGTAGAGAGGGACATTTTGTGTTTTCAGTACCCTGATATGTCACAAGATTGAAAGCTTTGAAGATTTAACTTTTCTTCTGTCTGGGACTCTTAAAATTTCTTATTCATGTTCTATGTTTTTTGAAACTCCTCCACAGTCCCATGGGATAAGCTGACTCCTTGAAGAACATGAGCAATAACATTTCCAGTAAAATAAAAACAAAAGAGCATTTTCACAGAGTCATCAGACATCATTATCTCTCTTTTAATATTGCAAAATTACAACGTAGATATTAATGACTAGCTTAAGACTATAAAAAATTCAGAGGCTGAATTGAAATAAAGTCTGACTCTTCTAATTTCCAGGCATCTGCTCTTTACAGTGAGCTGTTATCTACATGAATTCAAGTCTGGGTTTTTAGGTTTTTCTACTGCTAATATGGACACGAGTTGCATGAGTATAATATGATGTTAAATTCAGTGTATTATATAAAGAAACTAATTACAGTTAGGCTTATTGTTGTGCATGGGAAGAGTTATTACTTTAGACTCAGCCATGCACTGCACATGGATTGTATATTAGATTTATTTCCAATAGATAAGTGATATTTAATGGAGCTATTTTACATTAAATGTAGCTTGGGGAGGTCTAATGAACAATTACAGCACACTCCATGGGAATTTTGAGACAGAGAGCAGAAGTAACAGATGCTGCATGCTTCAAAAAAGATATTTTAATCAAATGTGATTTTCATTGTGCAACAATGGTGAGGCTCATCACAGGGAAAAAAATCTGGCTGGCTAACAGGCAATATACATAAGGACCAAATATGCACAGTATATACATTACATAAATATGTCTAATACAGAAAAGTTCTGGATATGCTCTCAGATATTTGACCCACAGATTCTATAAACTGCTTTATTCCAAGGAAATTTGAGACTGAGATGTAAGTCAGCTAACAGCACAGCTAAATATAACATGCTTCCTTCTTTTATCTTTCTGTTTCTTGATTTAGACCTCTGCATTATCAATTTTGACCTCTACATCCTTGAAAAACAAAACTTTTTATGTATATGTAGTTATTTCCTCATTTAATTCCTTAGGGCAGAAAGCAGCTGTCTTCTGTAAGCCACACTTACTCTTTAGTTTCTGACTTCAGTACCCAAAATACTATAGCAAAAGGCCTGAGAAGATCAAGTCTGAGTAATGGGTTTTTATAGACCAGTGCAACAGTTTGCTTTTACTATTGTATTTCAGATATATGTTTGAACTTCAGCTGATCTCAAATGAATCTCAAAGTCTGATAGCAGTGACCTTCAATTTTAGTGTGGACTAATGATCTATTTGCTTTTCCTAGGCTGCTGCCATAAAATACAACTCTTCTGGCAGAAAAATACACCAGCTGTTAATGAGGATACAAACTCCAGGTCTAGATGAGTGCCAGACTAATAGACAAATAAGAGAAATAAAACTTTGACTTTCCCATGTCAAATATTTGCTTCTTACAAAGGCAATCAAATAAAAATCTGGTGATAAACTATTATTTCTTTTGGTCCTTATTGAAACAGAGGAGGCTTTACGAAGGTCTTTATCTTCTTTGAGATTTTTTTAAACAGAGCACTACATATATATTACTGAAAGTATTTTTCATTTGGTTAAGAGAAAAAAGAAAAATTCAGACTATAAACACACCTCCAAGTTTGTAAATTTTATTTGGTGCACTGGCAGTACTTTAAAATGAGCCTTATTTTTATGAGATGGCTTGCTGCTGTGTGGAAAACTAAATCGTTACTGGAACTGAATAAACACCACATGAATCTTTAAATACAATTTCAAACATACTTCAGTGAGGTAAATAAATTTCATAATTACCATGCAAGATTAGCCATAAAATCTTGTTAGGATACTCTTCTATACTCTTACAGAAACCAGCACAATCAAAAGCAGTTTTCAGAGACTTTACGGAAATCTAGTTTCCATAACCACTTGAATTCTGAGCAATAGGTGGTAAGTGGGTGAAAATAATTTTCATCTGATATTTACATTAAGAAAATCGGGTGGTCTCCGAGAACCATGGGATGTTATGGAAATGCAATGCTTCCTGAACATTGTGAGGAAATATCTATATCCCATTGACCCATGTCTTTTGTGGCCATAGAGAAAGCTCTGGGACACATGCTCTTGATGGAAAGTGGCGTTACAACAACTAACTAATGCAGCAAGCTGAGAATTAAGAAAATAGATCATTGTGAAGTTTAATGCTTTGTTTCACTCTGGTGGCCACTAAATGATGCCTTCAATTCTGCTGCAACAACTTTCCATGAGGAAAAATGGGAAAATGCAAAAACCTTGCTAAGATTGAAAGTTAGCACACGAGAATCATAGAATAGTTCCTGTTGGAAGGGACCATAGAGATGAAATAGTTCCAAACCCTCTGCCATGAACAGGGAATCTTCCACTAGACCAGGTTGCTCAGAGCCCCATCAAGCCTGGATGACTGGAACACTTCCAGGGATGGGCCATCCACAGTTTCTCTGGGCCACCTGTTCCAGTGCCTCACAACCCTCACACTAAAAGATTTCTTCCTAATATCTGATTTAACCTGCTTTTCAGATTATGGCCATTCCCTCTTGTCTTGTCACTGCTTGCTCTTGTAAAATCTCTATCTCCAGCCTTCCTTTAGGCCCCCTTTATGTCTTAGAATACTGCCATAATTTCTCTCCAGACTCTTCCCTTCTCTAGGCAGAGCAGCCTCAACTCAGCCTGCCTTCACAGGAGAAGTGTTCCAGCCCTCTTACTATTTTTACTGCTCTTTATGGACTTGCTCCAAGAGGCCCATGACTTTCTTGTTTTGGGATCCCCAGAGCTGGATGCAAGACTTCCAGGCAGGTCTCATGAACACAGAGCTGAGGGGCAGAATCACCTCCCTTGACCTGCTGGCCACTCTGCTTTGGATGCAGCCCAGGACATGGTTGGTTTTCTGGGCCAAGAATGCACATTGCTGAGACACTGAGCTGCTGATCCACCAACAGACACAAACCTTTCTCCTTAGGGCTGCTCTCAGTCCATGCTCTTCCCAGCCTCTTCCTTGTGCTCTGGATTGCCTCAACCCTTGCACTTAAGCTTCATGAGCTCTGCACAGGTTTACCTCTCAAGCCTGTCAACCTCTTGGGCTGGCTTCAAATTCTTTATGTCTCTTATGATCTGTCTTGTGCTCTTCTGAGAAAATTCAACTATTGCCAAAATATCTGTAGGTGTTGACAGCTGAAGTGTCAGAGGCCATGAGAGGCTGCATTTCTCAACACATTTCTTGCTGGTAGCTGCTCTTTGCAGGTTTTTAGCATTCTTCTTTGAGGCACATAATTCTCATGTAGACTTAATAGAGGCTTATTTACTCCTCTTAAAGTAGAGGGGGAAACAGGTGTCTAAAATACTATTCTATTTTAAATTTCTATATTATGTCTCTAAAATCTCAGTAATCCATGTCCCACTTTTAAATTAAGTTTGGGCTTCTCTCGGCAAAATTATCTGTATTTAAAATTCATTCTAAAAATTGCTTTAAATTCCAAGAGCTGCTATGGTACTTGTATATTAGAAGGAATTATACAAACCATTATAATCTATATTGTAAAGTTACCAAAACCCTTTACTGAGCATCTGAGTTTAATCTCTGAATGCTGTTTATTTTATTACCATTTTAATTTTACTACTTTCAAGATAATTAGGTAATAACAATTATAAATTAAATAAGGTAAGGCTGTTATGACTCATTGACTCAACTTGCAGAGAATTTAATTCTTTAACTGGCTCTAAATTTCAAGAACTGTGAAGAATGAGCTCAAAAACATAAATATCAAGAGAGATCTTGAGAGGAACTTGCAAAACATCTTGGAAATATAAGCATAAAAGTTAAGGAAAGATTTTATATTTGTAGACAACATGAAATCACAGATGCTTCATAACAGTCTCTCTCCTCACCAGAAAGAGATCTTTTGACATCCCACACCTGACATCATGGAGGCACACGTGATGTGACCATAATGGACTCTTCCTAAAAAATATAGTGGGAGGAAGAGTAAGAAAATTGTGATGCAAATTTTTTTCTGGCTTCACCTTGGAGTTCTGCATTGTAGTCAAAGCTGTAATGTAGTGAGACAAAAATATTCCTCTGATGGCAGCACAGAATGGGGGCAAATATGTGGAAGTTCCCAAGGCTACCACTGAGAACTCTAGCCTAAAGAAAAGGCCTTAGATTCCAAATGGCAGCTAAAAGGTAAGCCAAAAGTACTCCAAAGGTGGCCCAGATAAGCCAAAATGAGTGTAAATTTGACTGTGAGAAAGCAAAGAAGTTGCTTCAAGTACCAAAAAATCAGCAAAACCTGATATCATCTTTGTAGAAACTGCTCTTTCCAAGTGACACAAGGACCTGACAGGACTTGTATGCACGGGGCCATAAACACCTTCAGAAACATTTCCAGAACATTCCCTGATGCATGTGTACATGGCCTCACACACTCACATGTAAAACTCTGCCCTTACATTTTTTTTTGACACCTTCCTATCCTGTCAAAAAAGCAGCAGTTAGATTAACACAAGGAGTACTGTTTGACTGGAAGAGAAACTCAGCTGGCTGCAGCTGAAAAAAATTAATTGAAGGGTGCACCCTCCTGAAATTGTTCCCATTAGACCATTTTATTTATTTTATTTTGTCCCCACAGAATTACAAAAATAAACATTTTTATCATTTCTCCTAACATAATCCCATTGCAAATACCACTGACAACTGATGCAGTAGAAAAATTGTTCCATTGAGAATAATTACATAAATATTACTAGAAAATACTGCTTCCTAATTTTGCAGTGATGCTAAATAACAATGCCATGAAGACAGCAAAGGAGTATGATAACTAACTTTAGATACCTAAAGGACAATTGAAAGGAAAAAGACAGTTATTAAGCTATTCTCTATCTCCAGAGAGGGTAGGATAAGAAATAATGATTTTAAACTGTGGCAAGGGGCACTTGGATTAGACATTTAGGAAAAATTCCACAGGCAAATGTAGAATAACATGAGAACAGAGTGCCTGGGGGTGTTGTAGAGTCGCTGTCACTTGAGGTTTTAAGAGTAAGAGACAAACATCTGTCAAGAATGACACAGGGTATAGCTTGCTCCTGCTTTGGGGCATGGGGGAAGGGCCAGAGGGCTTCCTGGAAGTCCAGTCAAGATGCAGTATTTGGCAATGCCTAAACAGAGGGAGAAAGTATGATGTGTTTAAAATCTATGTTAAAGTATTTGAACTGAGGTTGGGTGAAATCTGGAGTTTTTATTTTAATTTGGACTGCAAATGACCTACAAATTATCAAACAAAATAAATAAGTAAATACAATATCTTCTGTCATCTACAGTCAGGTTTCATCACATCAAATTCAGAATGTCTTCTGCAGGAATACGATTTTAATGCAGGTTTCCTACATCTGAAGGAATAAAATACAACCTTATAATGTTATATGAATATGCTATACAAAATGAATTCCTATCTTTAGAAGCATTTTGCAGCCACAGGGGAAAAAATCTGATATTTACTTTGCTTTAGGCTCATAGAAGGTACTAGGAAGGATAGATAATTCAAAAGCTTTTATAAGTATTTCACCTGTGGACTGCTCCCCTGGTAGTTAATGTAGGTGGTTCACTAACATTTGAATTACTTCATGATCTTACTTGGATATGTGGATGAAACAGTTAACACCTGAATTTTAAATGATGCATTGATGATCCAAGCACTACTATGAAATGGTTGCAGCTACCATTTCAGCAAGCTGGGTATTTCCAATATCTGGTTGCGTGACTTCAAGTTTTAATCTGTCTTTTTTTTCATTCTCTACCTGCAATATTTTAAAAAGGAAAAATACAAACTCTTCTTATTACATTAGATCTGGGAAAGAATCAAAGCAATGAATTTAAGTCATCCTTTAATTAGATGGATAACCATGTAATTGGTCATACCACAAGGTTTATTTATATGGGATATCCATCATACATGCATACATACATGCATACATACATACATACATACAAACATATATACATAAATCCCACAAAGTCAGGAGGAGCAAGACAGAAAAAGAATGCAGAAGAGAAAAAATAAGGGTAAAGAGAAAAAAAAAGACGCAAGAAAAGAAGAAATATGGGGATAAATTAAAGGATAAATGGAAACAGAAATGTAGAAAGGTAAGGAAGAAGCGTGAGAGGGAAGGGAGGAATGGAAGAGAAGAGAAGAGAAGAGAAGAGAAGAGAAGAGAAGAGAAGAGAAGAGAAGAGAAGAGAAGAGAAGAGAAGAAGAGAGAAGAGAAGAAGAGAAGAGAAGAGAAGAGAAGAGAAAGAGAAAGAGAAGAGAAGAGAAGAGAAGAGAAGAGAAGAGAAGAGAAGAGAAGAGAAGAGAAGAGAAGAGAAGAGAAGAGAAGAGAAGAGAAGAGAAGAGAAGAGAAGAGAAGAGAAGAGAAGAGAAGAGAAGAGAAGAGAAGAGAAGAGAAGAGAAGAGAAGAGAAGAGATGAATAACAGGGAGACAGAAAGGTGGGAAGTGATGAAAGATTGGGATGAAAAGGTCCCTAGACAAGACAGACAAAGAAAATTGGAAAGAGAAACAGAAGGATCTTATTTCCAAATTTTTCCCCTCTCAGAAGCAAAAAAGGCTCTCTGTGTAAGTCAGGATGCCCCGAGCCAAGATATGAGCTTATAGTTGTAGAATACCTGTAGAATTTTCTATACAGGAGCACGGTCAAGCATCACACTGTCTTGGAAAACTATCATTTTATCAGGTGGTAAATAAAATTATTGGTAATTGCTTCAGGAGACCTCAGTTCAGTGATAATAACTGAGTACTCACTTTTAATCATTTCATTTTGGCAAGCCAGTGAGTGAAAAATTTTCTACCAAGAAAATATACCCCTTAATTCAACTCTCCAACCAACATGAGAAACCTCTTATAATCAACAGATGCACCCTGGCTCAAGACATTTGCAATTATCCTGCATTTTAACAGGAGAGAGTTAGAACAAGCAAGGGACTTCTGCAGAATAAATGAATTCTGAAAACAAGATCATGGAAAAACAAACATTTCAGATTTAGGTTTTTTTAGATTTGTTTAGGGGTGGGAATTAATCTGTGCTATTTGGCACTTCCTTTGCTAAAGTTATTATTTATTATATTAGTTTTTATTTAGCTTTGCTAAACTTATTATTTCTACCTACCATCTCCTCTACACCATTTAAGTGTCTCTCAAACATGTTAATCCAGACTGATATACTACAAAAAACACTTCAATTTTTCTATTTTGCTCAAAGCCTACCTCAACAAATACTTGTTCTGAGTATATAGTTCTTTGGCAGGTTCAAATACTCAGGTAAATTGTAGTATGCTCACAAATCTCAGAAATCCTTCAGGATACTACTAAACCACTAAAAATTAAGGAAATCCTGTAGCTATGTAAATAGAGAAAGCACAGATGCTTGTAAAGTTACTAAAGAACAGCATCTGTCATGAAAGTAATTCCTAATAGTGAGATTACTCTTTTGCCCACCTCATATAAAGCAAAGTATTATCATTCTGTGAAATACTTTTGGGGTACACACACTTCATGTCAGAATGTCTGCGTATCAATGAGAATAGACTTTAAGATAATTAGGAAAGGGATATTTCTTTGCATATTTTACATGTTTTACAATTATTATTGTTGTGGTGGTTTTAGGGTTATACTTATATACTTAGTTATACAACTCTATATTTTCACAATAATCTATTAACTCTACAATATAGTCTAGGTTTGGAAACCATATATTATACTTTCTGTTTACTTAAGCATTGCCAACACTCCTTGAAGAAATTTTTTCCAAGAAGATTGGTTGTTTTCAAAGTAGCAATTGTGCTACTATGACTATGCTATTCATTGTCTTTTCAGAACATTTTGAAATGTGTTACCATAACATGAGGAACGATGCAAACATTAGGATTTCACCCCATATATAGATACAGCAATTTAGCAAAAATTAATAATAATTTGGGCAGCCAAATTTTTTTAAAAACTCCAGAATTTAGTAAATGCCATGTGGTGATGACAAACATTTGACAGACATAACCCACTTGTTGCATAGTTTTTTGTTCTTCATGCTTGTTTCCATACACTTAAATTCTTGCCACTATTGGATAAATATTAATTTTACTTCTTCTTTTTCTGAATTAACAGAAAAGATGGTTAGAAGAAATGTATGGAAGAAGGAACTGTAGAAAAGGAAGAAAAGTACTATTTCCTTATTGAGAAGAGTAACATTTATCAAAACATGCAGGCCTTGTTCTGTAAAGGATACCTATCAGTAAATTATCACCTCTATGCAGCTGCTTTTTTTTCCACCTCCATGGTCTCCATGTGAACACAGTACACGAAGTGCCTCCTGGTTGCTTTCATTTGTACACCTCCTCTCCAAACTTTCCTTGGTGGTTGTTTGTGTAGGGTACAGGTGAACCTGGTGGCATAACCTCCTGCAAGATGAGCATTGATTTGCTTCAAACCTTGACAAACTGAAATTAGAGGGAAAAAGGCTTAGCCGATTGGTGAAGCTTTGCTAAGCAAAGGGAGAAAAGAACGATAATACATACTAAATTTAACTATAGTATCAACACGGTCAAAAAGTGAGGTGAGAGACCTATTAAAGTCTCTCTAAATCATGAAAAAGATCCAGCTGAGCACATGATGTGATATGAATATGAAATAGGATCTACTTGTCTATACAGAGAGGCTCTTTTTTTCTTCAAACTGCCTGAACAGTTTGAAGGGCTTTTTCCCTGTGCACATGCTCTCCACACAAACCTCTGTGAGTGCCAGGCCAACAGCAGGAATGCTATCTGGGTACAAAGTCCAGTGGAGCTGATGTGCCTTGAGCAGAGCAGGCTAAAATAAGAGGAAAATTATCTTAGTAGCAGCAGTTCTTTCACAAAGCACCCCTTGTTTCTGTCAACTAAAAACACTTATCCTTTTGATTTATATTAAAATCAAGCAAGATGTGTGGAAAGCAGATAACTGTGATGTTGATATAGTTATTATTACAAAGATATTTACTGGTGGTTGATTTTTAATTCAATGAAAAAAGAGATAATGTCAATGAAAATCTGCGAATTGTAGTAAATTTTCATGTATAACTATAAAAGTTACCTGATTTCTTATACTATTTTACTCTAGGAACAAAATATAGCTTTTGAGTATTCTGACTCCTAAGCAGTGAAAGCAAAACAGTATCATGCTTGTGAAGCACCACATTGCACATCTTGCCATTTTTGTATTTGTCCTTAGGCATCACTATGGCCAGTGTTAGAGACAAGATGTTGTGTTAGATGTGCATTTGTTCTGATTCACTACTGATGTATGTCCTTACGTCATTTTGACATTCCTAACTTTGAACATCTGAAATATGTAAAAGCAGAGGAAAATTTTTGAAGGAATGTAAAGAGTTTTTCCTTTGTTTTTTGACCTGTCTTACACTTTTTTGTTTTTCTTTCTAAAATGTGATCAGTAAAAAATATTATCTATTTTTGCAATTCTTACAGCATATTTTGTCTATCAACTATATTTCCTACATCCTAATGGTATGCAGAAAAAAAAATTACTGATTTTTCACTAAACCAATCTAGTTGTTTCTAAACTAGTACTTGTGTTTACTTCTTAATACAATAGTAATTACACTTTCAGACTGTTTATACATTACTCTAGTTCTACAGAATTTATTAGACATAATAGAAATGAGCTAAGGCCCTAGGGTTTGATTTTATCTCCAGCACAACATGTAGTTTTACATAATTTTATATAGTGGGTGGGTGGTTTTAGTTCAATGTAAAAAATAGCCATTGCATATCCTTTTTCCTTGGAGGAATGTATCCTACATTCTCTCAACTCTAAGACAGACAATTCTGAATTTCTCCTGAGGTCCTTATATAGGTCCCAGTGCTGAAATCTCAGTTACCGTCAAGTAGTGTTAGCATAATTATGGAAAATTTCCAATGTAAACTACATTTTGGCAGATGATTAGTGGACAAGGCAAAGGCAGTAGCATTTTTTTTTCAGTTAGGGATATAGTCATCAAAGATATTTCATCTCCCAAAGATTTGATTGATAACATTTTATAATTACACTGAGTCGGTAAACAGAACCAATAAGTACTTAATAACCTGGAAGTTCTCTTGCAGACAAGGAAGTTCTCATTTTAGAAAAAACTCTCCCACCCCAAACTAGCCAATCAACATTCTGTGTACAATGAAACCCCATTTTTAAACTTTCAAGAAGCAAAACAATGTCTGCTTACTTTTCTCCCACTTCCTGGTGCCTGTTTATGCTACCTTGAGCACCTTTGCTGTTGAACAGCTCCATCTATTCTGTTTGTCTTGATGTGCCTTCTATAGTAACCACCAACATTGCTCCTTCAAGGATTTATATTCTTCCTTATTTAGCAGACAAGGAAAACTGTAAGAGTTGAGAAAATGGTGGACAGATTGAAAGAGTTTGCTGCTCATGAGGAATTTGGTTAAGCTTGGGCAATGTGTCACTCCCATGGCTGAGGCCTGGCAAGTTATAGGCAACTGGTTTGGCAATATGTCTTTTTCTTCTTTATTTCATGTGCAATTAATTTCCAGGAATCTTTAGTCCTCTGATGCTGAGTGAATCCTTCTGCCAATCCTGAGATTTCTAGAACACCCAAGGACTCTGTCTCAAATATCTCCTTACTATGCTGGGTATGAGACTGAAACGATCATACCCTTATGTCAATAAATGACATTTCTGCAAAATCTCAAAAAATTGATTATAAAATCAGTTTCTGATTCATCCTTCTCTTGCTTTTGAAACTGCGTTTGCTAAAAATCACACTGCAGCAAGCATGAAATATTAATCTAGACCTTCTTCACTGTACTCAGTTTCATCTGTGTGGCTGTGAGGATTCTGGGGAGGATTATATTCTCTTTGGCAGGGTTTTCATCAGCAGATGCAGGTATTGAGGTGCTTGAGAGCATGAGGGAAATTGAAGGAAGGAGATGGGGGCAAACCTGGCTGTGTGTAGGGCTCACATGGCTGACACAAGTGATTCCACAGGCATTAACACACCCGGTGTAGTGCATGCCCCCTGATTCTTCTGGACACAAGCTAAGAGGAGCATGAAGACAGGTCTGACATCACATCTTGGTTGCTCCCCTCACCAAGAGTTGATATTCCCTATCCAGTTGTCAGATCCTCATGGGGGCTCTTTTGGGAGCAGCTGGGCCAGAGATACCTGTTCTGTTTCTTGAACATTTCTGTAGGCAGTTCCAGGTCATAAGTGAAACTTTACCTCATGACAACAAGACATGAGGTGAAGCTGCCTGAGGATGCTTCTGAGGACACTTTGGAAACTGAGAGCACCAGGGTAAGGCTGAATTTGAAAGTAAAGTCCCTGCTCTCATTCAGCAAATTTGTGAGGGATCACAAATATATAGATTTTAGTCTTGGATATTAAATACAGCCTCTTCAACAGCAGTGAAATGAGAAGTTGTAGAAATGAAAAATGTGATTACTTTAGACCATCCTAAACTAAACAGGGGAGGTTGTTTATATGTTAACACCTTACTTTCTTTACCTTAGTGCCAAAATCCAAAAAAGAAAGTGACAGGATAAAGAGATTAATTGAAGTCACAGTATGAGACTTAATTCACTTTTTCTTATTGATAATGTCTAAAAGACTGAAATCTTATTTATTTCACATACATATTTTTGGAAGCTCTTCTTTAGTTGCTGCCAGAATTTTTCACTGAAACTTGGCTTGGAAAATGGAGTAACTGCTTTGCCAGCAAGCAGTCATAAATAATGCTTACACAGTGATGCTAGAACCCAGCAGATATTGTTATCGATTACATGATTGCCTTGCAAAAATTCCAAATGCAGAAAATCACAATTCCTTTATTAAGCTGAGGTTACTCGAAGTCATCATTGCAATTAATTTCTATTTAAGATGTTATACAGGGGGAACTAATAACTTCTATGGTACATTAAATCATCACTGAACTTTTTATTGTTGTGCACCAATATTTTAATAATACCAACAATAAAATTAATAGTTATTCCTTTTACAGAAACAATATTTTATAATACAGAATGAATAGAGAAAATTGTTAGAGCAACTGTGTTTTCTTTCATAACACAAGGTAAATAGGCAAGATACCACATTAACAGTGGCTCTGTCCTCTTTAGTTAGCCTTTCCAAAAATTGAAAAAGATTAAAATTTTTTTCAAAGCATGTGTAGACATGGTTTGGCTCTTCAAGAGTGATGGAGGTATTTATGTTCTTCTCCTGTGTAGGCTTCAACTACTTTTACTGGATGTTGAATTCATCTCTGTGCTGTTAGTAGATTTGATTCTAAGATTCTGTAAAAAGTGGCAAAGAGTGTTAGAGATGAGAAAGAAAAATACTACAGTGGGAATGCACGCTCTGTGACTAATTGGCCTTACATGTGAGCTCTCTAAGGCATCCTTGTAATTACACTAGAGATGAATCTCTGGATCTCCCTGAAGGGCTCCTCAGGCTTCCCATGAGGGAGGCAGCAGCTCACTGGCTTTTTGTCACATGGCCTACTTCTGCAAGAAGAGATTTTGCATTGCTATCCAGATAAGCTTGTACTATACATCGAATCCTAACTATTTAGAAATAATGAGAAGCTCAGGGCCAATCTAGCAGCGCTGAAATGAGCAATAGGTCAGTTTAAGAGCACTGATGCAACTGGTAGACTTCTGAATGACTAGGTGGTGTAAATAAGATTATATGAAATATATATTGCTATATAAATTTGGAGATAAACTAGGTCTAAATCTGGAAAACAAAGGAAGTGTTTTTGATAGAGCTTATTCAGCTGTTTTTGGGAGCTTGTATGAAAGGGCAGCACAACTGCTTTGCATCAAGAGAGAACTAGATGAAATTTTAAAAGAAAAAGGAGTAAATATGTCACTTTGATTTTTCTCTTGGCTCCATATTGCTCTCTTGGGTAATGCATTTCACTTTTGTTGTTCCTCAAGGAATAGCAAACAACAGAGGGTCAGGATTTAAATTTGCCTAAATACTTTCAAAATGCTTTTCTGTTTCAAAAAGTGAAAGTGTACCAGGATACACTTACTTATAAATGAATATATATTAGACAGGTCTCCTGTTTCTTCTGTCTTGTACCTTACACAGACAACCTGCAATTCTACTAAAAAAGATATTTTTTTTGCTCTTTAAATAGAGTTTGTCACTGTTAATGAAAATAATAAATGTAGTGAAAGGTAATTAGATACAGAATAAAAAGCAGTAGCAACGTATTTAGAAAGCATGCCAAAATATATTAATACAGTCTTTCCAGTGTAAATACGTGTGGAATAGCTACTTTATAAATATAATAGCTACTGATTTATAAATGAAACTGTCACAAATATGGTGTAGTGCTCACTGAAATAGTTATATTCCATCTAGCAGGGGGATGAATGTGGTGGATGAACTCCTTGAACATAAGAATGAAACCCTGTTTGAAGGTATTGGCCAAGTAAAACAAATGACAAAATTCCAGGTGATCTCTGTTATCACCCAGCATGCTTCAGAACCGACACATGTCTGAGAAGCTGCGTCCTTTCACCATCCCCAGCTGCTTAGGGAGACATGTCACCTGAGCAGCACAAGCACAGCACTTCACAGACCATGTCAAAGAAAAGGAAATATCCACCAAAGTCTGCAAGAAAATATGGAAATGTACAGAAAAAACCCCCATAATAGTGCATGTTTTTCTATCATGTCAGAAAAGAAATGGAGTAAGGATACTGTATATTTGGGCATGTGCATGCTGGATGTAGACATGTGACATCTGCCAATTACCTCCATATCATGAAAGGGAATTTTTACCATTGTCAAAAAACAATCATGTTCTATCGTCTTTGAAGCATCCCATTCTCATTCTCTTCCCTTCTGTACTCCTCCTTCTCTGTCTTTCATTTCTCTGCAGCTAAAGAAAGAGCTAGGAAATAAATAATGTATGAGAAAGAAGAAAAAAAAAAGTAATTAGGGTTTATTTATAAAGAACAATAGCTTAATTCATGAAGTAATCTTTAAAATGCCTGAGTCTTGCAGCTGATGGTGAGGGTAAAACCTTATCAGGGTTAGGCATAGAGCCAATATAATAAAGACTCCAGAAATGAGCCATCAATAAAAGAGGATTTGAAGACTCAGACACTTGCTGGGCTTGCTTTTCTCCTTCAGGCAAGCTTCCTCTTTCCTTCATTAGCCTGACTCTTCTGGTATCTCTAACCCACATAAATCCCAGCTCCAGCTCCCCCCATCCTGTGTGCTTTGAAGCTTCCCCATGGACAATATCCTATTGACACTATACCAGATATGCCAGCCTGCCAAATGTTAGCCATGTAAGGAAGGCTGATTCCCTTTCCTTTGTTGGTCACTTAGACAAAAGCAGAGATGGATGCAAAAGCCATGTGTTCAGCAGACATTCATTAAGGGGTGACATATTGCAATATTTCGTGTGGTTCACGTAGATTCCTTTGCTCCATAAATTCAGTATTGCTTTACAAAATACGAATCCTAAGGAGTTGCCATCCCTTACAGCCACTGAACGTCTCCCTCGATGGGAAATGACTCAGCATGTGCATCTCACCTGCCAGGATATGCCAGGGCCAGGTGCTCACCACACCCCAGCTTTCCTCTCCACCCCCCAGCAACAGCTCTATATTTATACAAACCAAGGGGGAATGGTGTCAAGAATCAATTAGTGGGGAATTTCTGAATGCAGAGTTACTTGTTGCCTAGCAGCAGCCCAGCAAGCTGGGCTTGACTTAGATTCATTTAACCCCTAGCTAACCTGGGCTGACAGATTATTCTTCATTATCGACTTCCAATGCTTTCTCAGTCAGTCTGGGGGGATCTCTGCTGTTTTCAGGTGGGTCTTTGACTCCATTCAGTTTACCAAAATGTACAGTGGATAGAACTTGTGGTGTTTCATTTCAAAGAAATCCTGCAGAAGACTTTCCATGATACCAAGCCTCCTTTCTGGAAGTAAGGGGTGGACTGAAACTCCTCTGTCTTCCAGAGCTGGGCACTGGCCATCCAGAGCATCTTGCAGTCATGAACTGGGATGGACATGGCTTCGGGAAAACAGACAGAATCTCAACAAGGCTCAGAAAACATTTAATTATACTTCTGCTGAAAATTCACGTCTCAGTCTTTGTTCTTCTTCCTTAATAATTAATTCAGCAGAGAGAAAAAGATTGTTCATTTGCATAACTAAATTTTTCAGTCACAGCAATCAGACTATTAATAGAAACCCATCTATTTGTCTGTCTATCAACTTACATAAAACACTATGTTGTCTTTTAAGACATGATATTTTGAAGGTCAGTAGCCCATAAACAACAGATTTAGAGGCAGAGAAATAGCTTGATCCTCAAATTCAGAATACACTAGACTTTATAAATAATATATATCAGCCATGGAGAATAAGTCTGTGCTTCACTTTTCAGCGTTGCATGAGGAAGTCATAATAGATATTCACAATAACATCAATCAACACCAAATGGGGGAAAAATTGCAAGGAAATTTTTAAAAGCCGCTGTGTTATGGCTTTGTAGTGAAATCACTGCTCTTTAGTCAAGGTGCTAGGCTGCCGTGCTAAAACATTTTAGTAATCAGTGCAATGGATTTGTGCCAAAAAGACCAGATACACCACTTCTATTCACAAGATATCTGGGGATGAACATCTCTTTAACGCTCTGTCACCTTCACCCATATTAGGACTTCAAACAGAAATGTTTCCTATATGACTCCATTTTCAAATTACACTTTTAGATGTCAACTGTTCTACCAGAATGTCCATGCTTATTATTTTCCTAAAGATGATTTAGTGACGCAGAAAAAAGTCTGAGCATTTCCTGTTCAGAGGTTTGAAGAAATTTCCATACTATACAAATGATACTTTTTTCATTGTAAGCGTGGTTACTATCTTTCGCAAGATGGCATTTCCTCTTTCCTCATTTTCATCTGCAGCAATCCTGTTTAGCTTCAGCTCTGTGTACAGGAGGTCTGGTCCTCTTTGCTTCACATACATAGTAGGTTATGCTGAAAATATGACATTTCACATAGGGAATCACTTCCAAAAGCTACTCTGGACTGTCCACAAAAGACTAAGCCAGATGAAACCGGCCTCTTTCGTTATTCCTGCACATCACCACCTGTCTCCTCCTCCCTTCAAAGTCCAGAGCCAAGGATGTATTTGGGTATTTGCTATGTTCAGTCTGGCTTACACACAAGGTGACAGACAACAGCAAAACAAACAGGATATATATAGGAAGACAGGCCAAAGCTGGAGAGTTGAAATCTGAAATGTGTCAGGAACACAGTCCTGCCTGGGGAAATTTTTTAGGGGAAATAAACACTATGCAAAAATGATTGAAAAAAAATGACTACTGAACATGCCCTGAAGGCCTTTAATATGAATTTAAATTAATAAAGTCTGAAAAGCCTTTATGTAAAAAGCTTGATGACTGCCACTACTTAAGACCATTTCTTTAGAAGAGTAAAATCAATTCACACTTCCATGCCAGAAGACTGGAGTAACATAGAAGTAACAGAGTGAAAGAAGTTCTAAGGAAATGGGTACAGTCTATTTGGTACAGGCATGAGAAGACTTATTTAAACACTTGGGCACAGACATTTAAAATGATTTTTTAAAATCTGTTATGACATTGATTAGTCCAATTTCCCACCACTGCATATAACTTTCAGTAGTGAAACAGATACCATTGTTGCAGTAGTCTTTTGCTTTTGGTAATAAGGGATGAAACTCTGAAGCCAGGATGCATTTCTTGAACAAAAATTAAAACAGTTTGGACACAGCAAAGTCTGGTGCTTAGTGAAGCAAGTGACTTATTCAAGCGACCTAACTTGTCATGTGCATAACTCCTACCTATACCAAACAATGACAAAATGCAGTGATTTAACAATCCAGGAACATATTGAGCTCTTTTCAAAGGATGCCTGTTGTGATGAATCATGATTGCACCTTGCCCAGTCAGACACTGAAAAAACAAATACTGTTCCAACTTGAGCAGCACTGTGAGAGCACCCAGGGGCTCAGTGTAGTGCCAGCAGAAATTCCAGTTTGGTAGCCTCTAGCTCTCACTGGGCAGTTTCTGAAAACCAGTGGTAATTTAATAAACAAAGCTCTCCCTGGTTTACTTCCCCAGGTACAGAATGGGGATAGCCACTGATACCAGTTTGACAGGTTTATTTGCATTAGCTCACTGACGTAAGTGTAGTGAAATCATAGCAATAGCTAAGAGAAATCTATTTCTAGTCAGTCTTTTAACATCTTTTAGAGAGGAACTTAAATAGTGGTCTATTTGTAGCTGTTAATATGTGGAAACATGTCACTCCTGTCCTTTGCCCACATGGCTCACGTAAGACACATTGTTTCCAACATTGTTATAGACCCAGTGACTCAAATAATTTAATTTTCCACTTTTTTCTTCCCTCCTCCATACAAAGGGGATAACACTACTTACAGGAGCATGGTTGTGAGGATTTATTCATTAATAACTGCACATAGTTTGGAAACTTGGAAGGATTATATAAAATGCAAGTGTTAGTTAATCCCACTCCATTCTTCAGTCTGCTGCCACAACCTTCAGCAGCAGTTTTTAAAAAAGCTCTCTGTGCCTTAGTACACCCCTGTGCTTAGTAAAATAAGACACCTAGATTTTTACCCACCCCAAGAGAAATTCTTTTATCCTTCATCCATAAATTTCCCCACATTGTTTTGTGTAACTTTCCTCAGAGATGCATTTCCTGCTTTTGAGTCTCTCTCCATGTTTCAGAAATATTTTGGAACTGCAAACCCAAAGAGGCATTTCTAATTTGAATTTTTATTTTTTATCTTAAAAAGGAAAATCAGTTCCATAATTTGCTAGCTCCCTAACTGTGTTGTATATTTGGCTTTAAAATATGTGGTCTGATGAGTTTATTCTTGTTGATAGGAGTACACATGTGGTTTTAAGTCTAATATGAGAATGAATTCATTACTTTTTTTAGATGTCATTGGTTTGAGTAGCAACTATTTAAGAAGTAAAATCTGTACTGCCAATCTACAAATGTTGCATAAGTCAGATGCTTTATCTTATTTGTTCTGTTGTGATGGCTATGTTGTTCCACTAACAGAGGTGATTGCAATAGATGTATATATTTTTTTTGTTAGCCATAATAAGACAATTAGAAAAGTAGAATAAGAAGAATAAGAAGCTGGCAAAGAAAGTTTGGTGTTGATGATATTCATTTTCATGTCTTTGCAAAAATCTTTCCTATGGATTTGTATCTACAGCACACAATTTTGCTCCATCAATATGTTTTTGATCTGAACATGTGGAATTACACCCACTCTTTCTGAGTCATCTTTAAATCTAAGCAGTATTAATTTCAGCTAACTTGAGGAGGACGTGCTTATTAATGAAGCCCAAGTGCTTGCACTAAGTAACAAGTTAGCAAGAAACTTCATTCTTTTCAAGAGCTCTGGGTTTCTGGTAGGCATTTCCTGCATATTCAGTTAGCAAAAAAAAAAAAAAATCTTCAATTAGCACTAGAGGATATTGGAAAAGAAAATAGTTAGAGATGCAAATGCTTTTAACAGTGAAAAGGAACAATTTCATGGCAGCCTGCACCATCAACAAGCTGCTTTTTTGTTTTTTTTCTGAGATTTACATTTTCAGTGATGGCCTGAAATTTTAGCCACAGGGTTACATTATTTATTTTCACTAATGTTTCATTAACCTGGAGACTTGATCACCTCATTGGTAAAAGGGGCAGTTGTATTTCACATTTACACCTCATTTTTCTTCCCCAAAATATTTCTCACCTGTATGCATTTTCGACCAGGAGTCAAATATTAAGGGCATTCTGCTGAAATCAACCATCAGTGTATTTGCTTTTCCTGTAGTAAAATTTGTGTTGACTTCTCAACAGAACTTTCAAAGGGTTTGTTTCTGGCTTTTTGTGCATAATTTAACCCAGGATGGAAGGAAAGAATAGAACAGAATAAAGTCTGCAGATCTGCTGAGTATGCTTGGTAGGGAGGTTCCCATATTATGTAAGCTTAGATGTATATTTGTCCTAATTAATGAGGTCAGAATAAACATTGTGAGATTTCTGCTCAGCAGCTTAAGGTCTGGAGGAGTTTCCTGAAGAAGATGATAAACTTTTGCACCTGGCAGCCATATAGGACTCTACTGACTCAAGGGTGTGCAGAGGTTAAGGGAAGTTTTTTCAAGGGCTGGTCTGTATGAATATTTATCCATTTTATAATCAGATAATTGTGGCATTGGTACTACAAGACTTGGTCCTGCAGGACAAACACTGTCCCTGCTTCTACTGACTACACTGACCATTAAGTGTCCTCAGCACTTCACAGAAGTGACCTGCAAATTAGACAGACAGCAGAAAAATGTGACAAATGTATCAAAGTATTAAAAAAAAGTGAAAATAACTTGAAATAGATTATGAGAAATACAGATTTTAATGCATGTATGAAGCTGGTACTCAGCTGAGTGGCTTTTTCACACCTATAATATTCATATTACAGTTTCATACTGTTGCATCCTTCTTAATAAGTACTTCAAGAAACTGTAGTAAAAATGTGGTAAAACATTTGAACTCTCAAGTTCTTAGTTTAAAAAAATTATTTTTATGTCCCCAAGAGACAGTGTCTGCAGCTATCTCTTTTCACATTTTTGGTAAGGGTCTTTGAGCTTGATAAGGGTTTGCAAAATGAAAATTAGAAAAATGAAAATTGTCATTATATACTGGGTAGTTGAAATGTTTTTATGGCAAAGTTATGGTCGTTTAAAGTGAAACGATAAGGGTTTTGAGAATTTAATTTCATTTAGTTTTAAGTTGGAGTTTTATCTGTCTGATTCAGTAACATGAATGAAATTTTATTTCAGACCTCCAGTTTCAGCTGAACTAGAGATTCCAGGAGAGTTAGTGACTCACGAAATACATCTACAATAAATAATTTGGTTTAACACCCAAGATAAAGTTTTAGAAATTAATTTCTGTTTGGTCATAATATATCCTGGAAGTAGGTTACAGAGTCTGCAAGTGGGAAGCAAGTTATCTATTAGAGGATTAATGAATCATATGGTAATAATGCATAACAGTACTTAAGCAGTAATAAAATTTGCAAATACCCCACATATTTTTAGTTTCTATCATAACACGTAAAGAGAGTAAATGTGGGTTGAGCACCATTTCCATCTTACAGGATGGAAGAGAAAGAGACAAAGACTCTGGTAGTTTGTCAGGCAGTAAAATTGCAGTTAAAACTCAGGGTTCTCACAAAATCTAACCATAACTGCTTGCACTGCAACATGGACACCTAAATTTCTTTTAACAAATAGTTAATTTCTGGGAGTTTTCAGGGAAATTAAGACAGCAATTTTGAATCAGTATCACTGCCTACCTAGCCTGACCGATATGAGGTGCAGTGAACTTATATTTTAACAAGCTATGACCTTTGATATGAAAAGCATCCAAAAAAAAAGTCCTCTTCCTATTCTTAAATGGTAAGCTCATTAGATACAGTCCTTTGAATTTTGAATTATTTCATCATGGCAACCCCAGGAATAGTTAAAAGGTATGTTCTAACCATTCCCATTGAGTCAAAACTTCTCCTTCATGTAGCATATTTTCAGAAATTGAGTGGGACCATACAATTTAAGGAATTTGACATTTGTTAGTCTTTAAACTGCTCAAAATTATTTAATAGAATTAATCAGTACAGGTTAACAAACTTTGATTGAGGTGTATCAGTAAAAAAAAAAAAACCCAGAAAGAAATGTCAGTGCCACACACATGCACCAAAGGCTTCACATGTAAACACAGCAACAGGAAAAAAACATCCCATAGAGGATGGTCCTCTGCCTTGAGTAACTCAGCATGTGTATCATCATACATACTGCCTGGGCCTCTGATTCTGCATTTCCAGGAAAATAGTGATTCTGGGGTTTCCACTTGACCTGGAACTAGAACCTGCATAGCAGATTAACATTAAAACTCTAGGTCATATTATCCATCCAATTACAATGTGCTTGGATGGCCCGCAGATGATTCAGGAGAACCTACACCTTTTCCTCAGCAGCCACTGCAAGCAGATGTACCCATGACACTTCAGGCATATCCCGAAACTGCTCTTGCTCAGAGTGTTATTTCTTGCAGACATGAGTATTGCTCAAGAAAAACTGGGCAAAATGGATTTTTGCTACAAACAAGCACACTTCCTTCTGGCTCAGCCTTCCTCCTCACACTCCTCGTGTAGGTGTGCTCAGCTCCTGTCCACATAAAGCCCTCACTTCTAATGCCTGCAGGACACCCCTGTGCAAGTGACTTGTGGGTGAGCCGGTACACCTCAAAGGAAGAGTCTGGAGAACCTAAAGGCCACCAGGGATAAGAACAGTGATTTTCATGCTTCACATGCCCCCAGTCCTTGGGCTCTAAGGCTCTGAGAAGGAACTATGTGAGGCAGGCAGGTCCCTAAAACCTGGGCTGTGCGGTGCAGTCACAGGCTGCGTGTGGTACACATCCGCTTCAGTTGGTGCCTCACAGGGAGCATTGGAGAAACCTGGCTGAAATATCCCTAGCAGCCGTGTTGGCCAGCAGGAAATGGATCAGGCTGCTCATCTGTGGGAGGAGGAACACGGGGATGTAATGAATTTGATTATATGTCTGCTTGAAGGGCAGATGCCAAAGGGCCCTTGAAGGGCCTGTCCCTCAGCAAGGACCACTTCATCTCCACTAAAGCATCCTTGCAGAGCAAACTGAGTGGAAAGAATTTCATCTAACGGAGCAGCTTTCAAAAACCCCGAGACAAATAGGCACGATAGAAAAGAATTCCCTGAACAGTTGATTTTGCTGATATTTCTCTGATGATACCTTTGCTCATTTTTATCTCCATGGAAAATATATCTTTGTATATTGGATGAGGCATGTATAAAAACATAAGTATTATTTATATATAATACTTATATATATATATATAAGCCTTCTTTACTAAAACCTCTGATTTATACAGTTTTTTTGCTTCCTTAGCTTTTTCCTTAACTTGATTTTTTATTTCATTCTTAGAAGGAAAAGCAATACTATGTTTATTGAATTTTAATCTGGATGGAATTTGTATGTTACAATTTTCTATGTTTGAGAAAGCAGGTAATTTAGTAATTTAAATAAATAAGCAAAAGCATATTACCTCTACTGAAATAAAATGAGCATTATCAGTAGAACCAAACCTCTTTGGTGTTAGTCTGTCTCTGAAGGAAATCCACAATAGTTTTTAGTATTCAACTGATTTATTCCCCTGTGATAAGGAACAACGATAATATTTACACTTTTGACCTTTGTGGAAATTCTGTCTTGTTTTATAAACTTAAATTGTATCATTATAAAAATTCTAAATGTATTGCCTCCTCCTTGCACATTAACATATTTTTTAGTCAAATAGCTGATTGCTTGTGATTTCTAAAGGAGGGAAGATTACTGGTATTTCTCAGGTTTGGGCAATTGCCAGCTTATTAGCTTCCCCTTATATAAACTTTTTCTATATTCATAGCTTAATCAATTTTTTCCCTTCAAGTGTGTTTTGCCACTCTATTCTTTCACATGCATCTCCTTTAAGGTGTTTTGAGTAACTTTTTCAATAAAATCTTTTTATAAAGCTGTGTAGTTTCAAGGCCGTATTTTTACCTCAAGTCCTTTAAGTTATGGTTTTCATCACCTCTCTTCCAGGTCAATAATACTATAATTAAAGCTATTTTAAAGAGTTTAGTTTAGATCACCATCAACTTCACACTCAACACATGAATACCTAGGATAAGGACATAAAATCCCTTTTGTTCTTTAACATTCACTTACCACCTAAAGTAACAACAATTAACTATATTATCCTGACCTTGGACTAAGCTTCTGTTAAGAAAGTGCCACTGTGATACCAAGTTACGTGCCAGCATAGCTGAAGGCTATGTACAGAAAACCTGAACATGCAGATTTGATGGCCACCTCTCTTTTCAGCTGGGTCTCCCCACAGTGTACTCCCAACATAACTAAATGTACATATTGCAAGAAGCCTGACTTCCCAGATTTTTGAATAAAGATGGTTTACAAGTATTTGTTTTCCAGTCCTCTGGAAATATGGCCTGAGTTCTTAACACTGTCAATCAGGCATCAAATACCCAGGTCTGCTTTTTTTTACTTTGCCAAAACTCACTCAAATGAGAAATGGCAATATATTAATTCTGTATGTTCATTATCATGAATTTGGTGAGGTGAGGGATCAGGGGCTTTTGTTCCCATACCAATAATTCAGAGATAAAACCCCAAATTTCTCTTCCTCCTAAGTCTTCATTTAGTCAAAACATATCTGGTATTAATAAAGACCTATGTCAATTGTGAAATTTGTGTAGTAATTTGAAAAGGAATTAAAAAAATTCACAAAGTATTAATGTAATTAGCCCATAAGATTTTACAGAAAGAAGGTAAAAGTCAATCCCTTTAATTTCTCATATTTGAGAAAAATGTACTACATAGAGACTCAAGGTATGCCCTAAAGTTCAAAATCAGTTCAAACTCTCAGACCAGATTTTGGAATAGATTCCTAATTTATGACTTTTACTTAGTTCAGCATTTAGTTTGTTAGGAGTGTGTTAATTCATATGAAAACATGTTAAAACATAAAGGAAATAGCTAAAATTGAAACTATATGGTTGTCATAAAAAACGCCATTTTAGCCACAATGAAAAGAAGCTGGAGCAATTTTGATTGTAGAGGCATTTTCCTCCTGTATTTGAAAATAAGTTCAAGACTATTACAAATCATAAATTACTGTCATAAACTACTAGAAAGAAATGTTGCTGCTCGTTCATGCAGCTATACTCTACAATACCTAAGTTTTCATTGGTGCTTACATATTCAAATCCCTAAAGAGTACTTTGTGTACTCTTGTGTCTTCGGAGAGTATGCAAGGCTGCAGAAACAATAAACTGAATGAGAAGTGGCTGAAGATGGGTGCTTGAATTTAGTCTTTTAACTTTTAGAGATATATATATATATATATATATATAATTTATTTTATTTTTCTTTTGTCCATGGGCTGAAGAAATCTTTAAATTAGGAAAAGACAGAAATACCTCAACATCTCTACATGGTCAACTGTAAGGTCAGATTCTGTGACAGGATCTTGAAAAACAATCTACAGAACAAACACAACTGATGAGAGAGAAAATGAGTTTACCAAGCTTGTGCATCACCGTAAAAAATTCTTGGGTTTAAGCTTCTTAGTTGTAAATAAACAGACATGATCTTGCAACCCCTGTCATCTTCATCACAATATTATATATAACTGCTAGGCCACAACCTTCCACATCAGAAGATTTTTTGTTTAGGATTTGCGAGCTGTCAGTCTTATTATCCATCATAGATGTGAGCTGATTTTTCTTCAGGCCCAACAGCACATCATTGTCCTGACAAAAATGCAGCAACACTCAGTTTATATGTGGCAAAGAGGCTGTTTAAAAAGTAAACATTTTACGAAACACTAAGATAGGAAACATCCATCCAGCAGAGGCAAAACATTTTAGTTGTTTTGAACTGATGCAAGCTGAGGGTGCAGTGGTTTCAGCAGGGAGGATGGAGTGCAGGATTGGTACCAAAGAACAGGCCAAACAGCCATGTCCCAGACTTCTGTCTTCAGTGTTTGAGAGAAAAACGTTTCAAATCACATATGACCCTGGTTTTATCTCAGCCTTCCTAGGTACAGACCGGGACAACACCAACATGTTGAGAGTAGTTTTGGTTGACTAGAGGAAAAAAAACACAGTATTTGTAGGGCACATCAGTCATACAGTAACTGAAAGCTTTGCTTCATGATAAACCACAGACTGCATTTCCTCAGTCTCTAATTCCATCTCTTTAAAATGTTAATTTACAGTAATTTTTCTTAATACAGGGCTATAATGGTGACTGTAATGATGGCTTCATGTTTCAGTGAATATCAGCTTTATTTTGTTCCATATTCAAGCTCTGTGGATGATGTTTTATTATGCACATTGACAGAAGTCAATGTCTGTTTGTTATTTCAATTTTATATGTTACCAAGCTTGAACATGGAGAAATTAAGTTGTTAGCTCTTTTATGATGCAGTTTGGATTTGAAAAAGAAAAATAGGGAAGTAAAATGGACCAAAAAACTCAACAACAAAAATATATAATGATGAGCAATACGAGATTGACTGTAGCTCGAAGAATGAACATTTGCCACACAATAGAAATGGGAGGAAGCTTTATACAGGCATTGCATTTAGAAAAACCCCCAACAATTTACAGAAGGAATTCAATCTTCTGAAGAACTTCTGGGACAAAATAAAGAGGAACACTGAGCGCAAAGTCTTGTCAGACGCAGGATGTATTCTGAAGAATCAGATGTAAACTGAATGCTTGGGGAAAGACCTCATCAAGAGGTTCAGTCAGAGCAGTCTGCGGTGAGCCAGGCAGAGGCAGCCTGTGGAAGGATCACAGTGGGAAATGCAGCTGAAGAAAGTGTACCATAGAGCTGGCACTACACATTGACAAAAGCCTGGGAAGCAATAACTGGGACATACAACCTGCAAGTGGCTCTTTGAGAACTGAAATTGCCAGGTGCTGAGACATGGAGAATGAGGTTGCTCCCCCCTACCTGCGAGGTAAACAGGCTATATATGACTTCAGCATCCCTGAATTGTCACAGTCAATCAACTCAATACTGCTAGATGGCAGGTTGGATCACTCCAGGCAGTACTGAAATGGATTCTTTTTCTTTGAGAGAAGGTTACTCACTAACTTCTAGGGCATCACACAATTTGTCGTGCAATTAAGATCGCTGCAAACACAGTCACTTTTAAAACAAACTAACTACAGTTGTCCCTTTATAGCCTCCATATGCAAGGAATAAAATCTTTTCTCTTAATTAACCCAGTTACTTTCTGTTTTTCAACTGCAAGGGAAAACACTTGCTAAATTGCCTTAGATTACGCTGAATTTTATTGGACCTTTAAAACATTACTTTGATAACTGTTTCTTCTGAAAACTGATAATCACTTCTGCAACATCACCTGAA
The DNA here is from genome assembly GCF_049639895.1 of Pseudopodoces humilis. Lineage (NCBI taxonomy): Eukaryota > Metazoa > Chordata > Aves > Passeriformes > Paridae > Pseudopodoces > Pseudopodoces humilis. Next base: position 40,935,235 of record NC_142205.1, read on the forward strand.
ATGAATGAGGAGACAATGCTAATGGTGAGGAGACAATGCTAATGGTATTAATTATTTTCTCTCCAAAGCACACTGAATTTTTTCCAAACAGAGAAGTTGCTACCCAGAGAGCTAGCAAGCTAATGATGGGTAAATGAGAAGCCCAACCTCTACAAAAGTGGCAAGACAAGCAACACACAGTATTTGCTGATGTCTTCCTGCCAGGGCATCCACATTCTGTTTCCTTCAGATTATACCATACTTACAGTTTTGTGAAGGAAGCATATTCAGTCCTAGACAGAAAACTTGCCTATTTATATGTATCACATAAACAAAACAGTTATAAGTAATAAAGATAGAGTGATAAGTACCATTTTGTATATGCTTTGCAGAGATTTAACGATTTACTGAATGACAGTAAAGGCTTCTAGATAACCTAAGATCCCTACCAAGTACACCAACTGTTAAAATATTGCAGAGTAAAAGGAAGAAGAGTCATACTGTGTTGTTTTCTGAAAATCTTATTAATGATGTTCATTAATAAAGAAGGCAATAACCCATAATTTACACAATTTAAAATGTAGCTGTGAAGGCTGAGTTTATTTTTCATTCTGTCTGGTGCTTTATCTGGAAGAGCATGAAGAGCATTTGCAAATGTGCCAATACTTCCACACATGGTATAGAAGAAAAGCCCTCAGAAAGTGTAGACCTCTCAGGTCTCATACGAATTTTAGCAGACATTGGAATTTGCTATTTTAATGCACCTCCTATACTTCTGCTTAATGAGCTGCTGTAGGCGATACAGGAATATCAACTATCAGATACCAATGGCATTCAAACACTACATTTACTTTCATAAAATTCATTCTGTAATATATTCTCTATTCAGTGAAGTCTCTAAAGTATAAAAGAAATGGATATTACTTATGCACCAATAGAAACACATTTAAAATTAATTTAAAATTAAAATTCTGCTATGTGACAGAGAAAAGTTACAAACCCACCAAAGATTTATGAAAGAGAAATAAACAAAGCAAAAATTAGCATTGCTCCAAAGATTTATAAGTATCATATATTCAGTAAAGTATGTTGTAAAATAAAATGATCTGACATCAACAAGAACCAATGATGCACTGATACTTTTACACAATTTTTTTTTTTTCTCTTAGGCCTTGTAGTTTGGTTTTGGTACACATTTTAATTTCAGTGGTGTTGGCTGTTGAAGCAGACATTGAGGAAATATTTCTAAGAACTTTTCACTTGCCCTCTCATGAGCAGAATGAGAAACAGATGCATTTTCATGACCCATCACTGTTTTTTTAATAAGCACCTGCAGTGGTTGCTTATGGATGCTAACTCTGAAACAGAGAGCATGTGAAACTGCAGGCCACATAGCTTTCTCAGTCTTGCCTGAGAAAGTGGCCTGGGAATTCATAAGGAGGAACTAAAACAATCCTCAGAGACAGAAAACAGCCTTGCAGGCGCTGTTTGTCTGTTCCTTGTTTTCTGGCAAGAGAAAGTCAAGGGGTGTTGTACCCCACTGACCAATGATGGTGATGTGTTAGTTTACTAACCAATAAGAGTTTCTTTTCTGTACTTTCCATGTATCAGTCTATAAAAAAGATCTGAAGCAATAAACTGAGAGAAATTCTGATTGACTCCTGAGAGAGTCTGTTCATTTCGCCGTTCCTAATAGAGCGACAGTTGCTATGTTTTTCCTGGAGATAAATAAAAAATGTCTGGAAAGATGGAGCATAACCAGGAAGCATTTTATGTAATAGATGAATGGTTTTTGTATTCTGATATCCTCTATAACAACAGGTGGATTAAAATCTGTATGAAGCATGCAGTAAAAATCAATTTATGCATGCAGGTAAAAGACTATTACAGAACCATGGTACTGGAGTGATAGGTGGGTCACAATATGATAACCCATTCAGAGCCAAAGAATTTTTACCGTGAAGGTACAGGACTCAGTGTAGGACTCTTGAGAACAGGCAGTCACCCTTTCTTCTGTAGGGTCTGTCTTCTGTAAGAATTTTGCCAAGCACCTTTCTCATACCCAGTGTTCTGAGGCTTATATCTAATAATTATTGCTGAGTAGAGGACATTGACTGAGATATCTACACTTGTTATGCAGGAAGAAGAAGGCAACACCTGCCTTTGGCTCTCCATTTTTGATGAACAAAGAAAAAGGATAGAGTTATGTTGGCCTTTACAGAAATATTTGTTCCCTTAACCTGGGTGGTTATAATGCATCTGCCATGACCATCCTGGGAGCCAGTGACAAGGAAGATGCGCTGCCCACTTAATTTCTAGGTTGTAAACATCCAGTGCTGTGTCCATCATCCCACATCTACCAGTATTTGCAGGTTCCACATAATTGTCAAATTAGATTATTACCAGAATGGGCTATGTTTGGGTCCATTCATGCTTTAACTTGGGGTACAAGTCAAACCACACCCCAGACTTTGTAGTTCACTACAGTGTCAATTGCAAAATAAAAGTTTTGCATTCCAACACAACACTCCCATTTCTTTAATTCTCAGAGTAGTGTCTTCATCATATGTTTTTATTAAAATCTGGTTGGGATGTATTTTCCTTTCCCCTCTCCCCTCCCCTTCCTCCCAATTTAATTAAAGACAACCTCTATGCAAGGCTTCTGATGTGATGCTATTTTTCTGACAGACAGAAGTCCAAAGAGAATTTTGGTGGATTATTTAAAAAATTATTTAAATTATAAATTTAAATTTATAATTTAAATTTAATATTTAAATTATTTTAAAAATCCACTTAAAAAAGGTGGATTATTGCTATTGTGTTCGACTGTGTCTTCTTTCAAGGCTTTTGTTGTGGATCTTTCTCATCACACAGGAGCAATGAAAAAGATGTATCTGAGAAGTTTGCATGGCCAAATCCACTTCAGATGGCAGAAGAAATCCTAAGAATCACAAATGGAGGTCTGGTGTCAGAGGACGGAAATCCAGTTTCTTTCCATGATGACAATGAATTGATCATGCAGGAGGAAGTGCATAAAACTCTTCAAAATTCTGAAATCAAACCCAGAAAAGTCAAACCCCATATAAAAAGGAAAGCTGATGGTAATATTTAAATCTTTCAAAGAACGTACCAATGGAAAAAAAAAACCCACTGCTCTTAGAAGTTAAATTATTTGGTTATCACTATTGTAATGAGTTGTACATAGCACATAATGTTCAGCAAAAAAGTTGGATTAGTAGCTATACAGAAAAAGAAGCTAATTTTTGCAGCCTGATCTGCAGCCCCTCTGCGTCAGTCAGTCATGAGGTTTACGGAAACAGAATGTTCAGAAGCAGCTGCCTTGAAAAAATTAAAATATTGAATTGAATGTTTGAATTTTAAATGCTATACTATACTGTAGACCATGCCATTTGCATATGGTTATTGAGAGATACATATAATCTAATAACAATAATTTGAATTCTACCTACCCAATAAGACAACAGCTATGGGATAGATAAAAAAATGAAGACTGAAAAATAAAATTTTGCAGGAATTTATATTGGTTTGCAGAAACTAATATATATTTCCTCTCCTACAGCACTTGATTAAGTAGTGGAAAGAGGTTATATAAATCAATCAGAGTATACAGTGAAACCTTTACAGGTCCCGTGATGCAGATGACCATTGACCCATAGCTACAGTGCATTATGTTTATTGCACCTTCCAGCTTTACTTGGTAGTTTGAACTTTCAGAATAGGTGAATCTGGACACAGAAGTCATTAAAAATTGACCACCTGGAAATCCACCATCATTTCAGCTGTGTGTAATGTAGGAAACACAACAACCTACTGTTAGGAACAAGTTTTCAAAGTCTGCAGACATTTCCTCCAGAACTGTTGGCAGTTCCTGATAAAAAAATATATGCCAGCAGAACAAAAGAAACTGTGATGAGAACTGTAAGTGACACTGCAAAGAGATGTGTTTGACATTTAGAGTACCTGGCACTGCAATATAAGACAAAAGCATCTGCATGGCACAATAAAGTTTCATGATTCTGTAAAATTACAGGTGTTTACTTTGGGAAGTTTAGGAGGGGGAAGATGCTGTGGAATAAGAACACATATGAAATAATTCCTGAACACTACGTTTAAAAACTTTATGTTTCATTTACAGTGGATGATATCCAACCTTCAGGCTTTGGAAGGAAATATTTGGAAAATCTATGTATTCTGAAGTAGTAGCTCAGGGTTTGTTTTGGTGTAAAGTGAGAGCAGAATTTTTTTCCTCTGCCTTCAGGCATATGACTATATCATTCTTTTTTGGATTCTATCCCCATAATACTCCATTAAAGCTGTATGGAGTGGCTTGAAGCTTTGTGAACTGTTTAACAGTACAATACAAGAAAAGAATAAAAAAGAGATAAATATAACTGAGAGAATAGTTTCCTTTCCCTTATGTTTCTATTTTGTTTCAGAAAAGAAAAAAAATTCCTTCCACCAGGAGGGAAATTGCTTTGTGACTAAAATGGAATTAGACTGTCTCCTATGAATTTTCTGAAAGTAGAGAAGAGTAACAGCAAGAAAAAGAAAGCAAATACTTCTGTGTGAATAGATTTGAAAACAAACCTTATATTACAGCATGTATTTCAGAAGTTTTGGAGCCAGAAAGAATTGCTAGATATTATGCCTAACAACAGGACTTGGATTTTTCTTCAAGCAAATCCTGTTTAATTAAAACTTAATAACAGTGACAACCCAGTCTTGACTTAGAGTATTAAGAATTCTGTAGAACTTGCTGCACTATTTCACAAGTAGTTCCAAAGTCAATTAGCTTCAAAGTCAGAAGTTCCCACCTGATTTCTAGCTCGATTTGATCTAGTTTCAATTTCCAGGTACTGGATTTTTATATCATTTTGGATTTCAGTAAAGGTTTTGATGCTGTCACTCACAGTATCCTTCTAAACAAAATGTCCAGCACCCAGCTGGATAACTGTGTTACATGATGGGTGAGCAACTGGCTCACGGATCAGGCATAAAGGGTGAATGGGGTGACATCAGACCTGTCACTAGTGGGGTTCCACAGGACCCCATAGAAGGGCCTGTGCCCTACTTCAGTGTCTTCAGAAATGACTTGGGCACCAGACTGGGTGGGATACTGTTTGTCAGTGATACAAAAGTGGGAGGAGCTGTTGGCTTCCTTGAAGGGAGAGGCCTTGCAGAGATAGCTGAACAAATTCGAGGGCTGGGAAATCACCAACCATGAGAAGTTCAACAAGGGCAAGTGCTGGATTGTGTGCCTGGGTGTACAGACAGACTGGGGAATGAGAGGCTGGAGAGCAGCACCATGGCAGGAGACCTGGTCAATGGCAAGTTGAACATGAGTCATTGTGCCCTGGCAGCCAGGAGGGCCAACCCTGTCCTGGGGGCATCAGGCACAGCATGGCCAGCTGGGCAAGGGAGGGGATTGTTCCACTCTGCTCTGCTTTGGGGTGGCCTCACCTCGAGTGCTGGGGGCAGTTTTGGGTTCCATAAGGTAAGAAAGACATTAAATTATTAGAGAGTGTTGAAAGGAGGGCAACAAAGATAGTGAAGGGCCTTGAGGAGAAGCCGTGTGAGTAGTGACTAAGGACACTTGGTCTGTTCAGCCTGGAAGAGAGTGAGGGGAGACCTCACTGCAGTCTCAACTTCCTCCTGAGGGGAAGGGGAGAGACAGACACTGATCTCTCGTCTCTGGTGACCAGTGTCCGGAGAATGATCTGAAGTTGTGTCAGGGGAGGTTTAGGTTAGATATCAGGAAAAGGTTCCTCACCCAAAGGGTGATCAGGCACTGGAACAGCTCCCCAGGGAAGTGGTCGCAGCACCAGCCTGACAGAGCTTAAGGAGCGTTTGGACAATGCTCTCAGGCTATAGTGTGATTCTTGAGGCTGTCCTGTGCAGGCCCAGGAGTTGGACTCAATGATCCTTGTGAGTTCTTCCTAACTCAGCATATTCTGTGATTCTATAATATTCTGTGATTCTGTGAAATATCATATAATTTAGTATGTAATAAACAGCATCTGCTTACTGCACTGTCATAGTCATACTAACAGTAACAAAACCATCACAATAATGGCAAGCCCGGGCATACTAAGAAAACAATAAAGTGGGATAGAATTGAAACTATGGTGCTGACTTTTTTTTTGAGAATATTGGAGAAGGTTTTAATCACCCATCACACAGGCCTATACAAACTATATATAGCATTTCCTAAGACATGATTATTTTTTTAAGTACACAATAAAAGCAGAGGATAAAATATTTTACAAGGATGCCCTTGCACACAGGATGTGATTAATACATGATGAGGGAATCGGTTGTCTCTCTGAATGCCCAAACTGAGGCTTCCTGAAAATGCTAGTGTTGGCAAGGGAAAAATTTCGATTAATATTACTTGAAGCAGAGTATTTGACTGCAGTAGATAGCTAACTTTGCCCTTGTCTGCACTGATAAAAGTCTCCTGGACCCCAAAGGATCTATACAGTCAAGTTCAAAGTGGGTGCTGATATAAATAGGGGTCCTAGACTCCTCACATCTGTCTCCATGTATGTGTCCATTACAGCACAAACACCCAAACTCTTTACTGGGTTTGGTTTTTGAGTAGAAAAATGTATTTTGCAGGAAACTCTGATCTGTGCTTTTTAGCTGGCTGCCTTTGTCACTGGGACAAAGAACTGCATATTCAGGCTGATATATATTTGATTCTAAAATAATCCTCAAGTTACCTAAAGTTTCTCTAAAATGAGATAACTCTTTGGAATTCATTCTACCCAGTTCAGTCAGGAACTATTTATGTGCTTTTTTATGTTGCAATCAATAAAATAGCATTACTATAATATAGTATTGATATGATAAAAATTAAAACTGTCAGGGCCTTGGATGTACTGTCTGAACCACAAGTAAATGTACAATTTAAACTACAGACAGGACATGAGATACTACACCAGACACCAAGTTGCACAGACTATTCCCACAGTTTCTGTTTAAGTCTCTTGTGAGGCAACAAACTATTAGGGGGATATAATCATAACTGGCACTCTGGGGCTACATTATTATGAGAATCTTGTCCCAGGCAAAAGCTGACCTAGGAAAAACATGCATCAGGGGACATGGAGAATAGTCACCATGGTAGCAATAAGAATAAGCATAATCAGGTATAGTAAATACCAAAAGTGTCAAACTAAAAGTGCTGCTCCTAAAGCTGAATGTCTACTATGGAATAAAACCCAAAAAAAACCCAAAAAAAACCCCAACTGCTTGGAATCTATGTAGAGAAGAATTTTATAGCAGCATTATAGTTAACTAAAATTATCCTCTCTTATGATGTCTCAAAATGTGATAGCTCATATACATTTTAAGTAGGTCTTTGTGGGCCAAGTTGTTATTGAAAGTAAAGCACTGTAGTTTGAAAAGCTTCCTCTTTCATAAAATCAAGATTTCTATATTTAAGGCATTTGAATGCACCTTCAGTACCATGTGACTAGCTTTGCACAGTGACTGAGGGTAAAAAGCAGATGATAATCATCTGTGTGTCTCTTCAATTTCTATTATGAACACCAGGGCTTTTGGAGACTTGTATGAATCCAATACTATTAATAGGAGCAACCATTGTAGAAGTTTCACTTTGATGATGAAATGGACTCAGGAACAGCTCTAACTTGAACTGCTTTTACCTGTGCTAGGGTGAGATGCATAATAAACCTTCCAAAGTACTCACATCCCACAGCTCTATGTCAAAGGAAATGCAGTACTTCTGCACTTTATCTCTTACTACTCTTTTACACTGAGAACTGAGTCTGTCTTCTAGTTAAACAAATACATGTGGAAACTCTTGGGCAAGATACAGTGTGAGTTTGAGGAATGACCAATTAGAAATATAAGAGTAAAATGATCCAGCTTCTGGATGAAGATGCTAGTTTTTCTTGTGAAAAATGTAAAAAAGGGGGTGTTCGGTATTTTCCCATTCAGCAATGAGCCCTCTTACCAAAAAACTTGTCAAATAAGGCCAAGATTTTATGTTCAGTGTTGCATTTGAAATCCTCTTTGGACAACCAATCCCGATACATTCTGCTCTTCTCCACATCCTTCTGTTCTGACAACATCCTGTATTTTGTCCAGATAGTGTGCAAAACACCTTGCAGTAGGGGCAAGCAATGGCATGAAGATACTGATCTGCAAATAGTCCTTCTGATAAGATTGAATAGCCTTGTCTGAAGCAGAGAGACAGGAATAATTTTCACATAGTATAGAATTTTTTTTTATTTTCCTTCTTTCCCTTCCCTTTCTGTTAATGGATTAGATATGCACTTTTATTGTCGTGAATAAATAATAACAATGATTTGGTATTCTATCAGCATATCATAGCCTGATATTTTCTGATTTTGTATATGTCTTACACTTTAAATCAAGAATTTACCTATGGATTGGCATCCTTACATGAATAAAAACCAGGATAAATTATATGTATGGGTACGTGCTACGGTCATCAGTTTAATAAAAAAGTTATCTTTTACTTCTACATAAATTTATAAAATCATCTTAGTCCTCAATCAGTAGTTACTTGTTTGTCAACTCTCTTTGACTGGCTTGGGTGAATGCATGAAAATGAAAAGGCTCCTTTATTTGGACCGAATCACATGTCACATTAAATTAGGAAAGTGAGCAGCTATGGAGAAAACATTAATTAAATCAGGGAGAACTGTGCGCTCAAACTTTGAATGCATTTAGGACTGCTCTAGGGTAAAAAAAACCAAAAACAACAAAATGAGAAAACAATCCCATCCTAAATTATATTCAGAAAGCTGTAGCTTGAAGCAGACACAGTCACAGGCAGAAATCTGCCAGCTTGATACCAGTTAGATACCAGCATATTACTACATGGATTTTGTGTTTAATTCCCCAAAATTTTTACAATTGCTTGATTGCCAGATGTTTAGTGGGTGTTTATAGCCGTATGAAAGAAAGATAAAATGCCATATATACATATATTTGTACATATATATATATATAAATATTTATATATAAAATGATGCATATTTGCAGTAGGAAGGATCAGTGTATCATATGTCATTATCATATAATCTACCTTTTTTTTAATGCTATCACAGAGTAGAATAACAGAGGGCTCTTTCCCTAATATTTTTGAGCTTTTTTCTAGAAATAAAACTTACTTTAAAAGGAAACATCTCTGACAAATCCATAGTTTCCTTTCAAAAGATACAGTTCAACCCCACAAAAGACAAGTGTCCTGATTTCAAGCAATTTCCTGCTGTCAGCATCATGTAAACAACATAACTCAACAGGACCAGTGTGTTATGGCCAGTGTAATGAGGAAAGACAATGATTTATAGGACATGAAGAATGAATGACTCTGTTGCTTTACAATGATACCTGTGGAATGAAACATAGAAAAGAGAGAACACAAAACCAGGTTGAGTTATTGCAAGTGTGCAGCATTTAAGCTTGCTCTTAATATACAGGCACAGTTCAATTGCTGAAAAAAGCACATTATGATGAAGGTGGAGGTCATCAAAGATTTACATTCAAAGCCAGTATGTAATTAAACTGGAGGATTCTGCAGAATTTACAAGTGATTTTTAATGTCTTTGCATTTCCATCATGAGTAGTAAAGGAATTGAACAACATTTATTTTTCCCCCCAGATGTCATTGTTTTATGTTTTGACTTTAATTTTACCTGCTCAATCTCTTCATAATAAAGGGTTGTGTTGAGCAGAGGTCATAGTTAATCAGGAAAACAAGAAAAACCCCAAACAAGTACCAAACCCAAAACCCAATATATCAGCAAAAAATTTTACTCTCGGCATAGAAATAACTTCTCACTATTTTGGGGACACTGTAAGTCACCTTTTTTTTAAATTTTTTTTTAATAAGTGTGAAAAATCGGTTTTCTTTTTTAATTTTTTGGTGTTAGGCAAGTCAGAATTGCCAGTAAAGAATTTCAGATCATTCTTAGTGCACTGAAAAAAGATCAAACTTGTGTATCTGAAAAAAATATTTTAACTAGAATAACTTGCACTAAACCTTTATGTTTTTATTTTTACCTCCCCCCTGCTTTCATGAAATTTTACCATTAAATCTCAAACCCATCATTTCTCTGGCAAAAAAATTGTGCGTTGCATGAGTAGACTCAGTTAACTTTTTCTGAAAAGACTGTGATGTTGAGATGCTGTTTTGTGCAAATTATCTCTGAAAGAATCACTCATACAAAACAGGTCCTAAGAACAGCAGAAAGATTTAGTGTAGGTAATTGTTTTCATTACTGTTTGTCATATGTCCTTGCTCATTATGAGTAAGAAAAAATTTCTCTTCATCATATATTGCTAAGAATAAATTTCTCTTCCAAAGACTTGCATTTGTTTTTTCAAGTGAACATTTTAAATTTAAAAAATGCAGCAGATGAGATATACATTTAAAATGGGCATCTGAGAAATACATATACTTTATTCACAAAACATGAGGAAAATAAGAGTTAGTACTAACTCTATATATGGATTCTGTTATGTTGCCTTACTTTCAGCATGGCATTTATGTTTTTGTACAGAGGCCATCACATGATGTTACCAAGAGGTGTTATGACCTGTCCCTGATGGGAAGGGTAACTCAGGTTCTTGTTAATTGATCTCTTGGGATCAGAGTGGGTTAAAGTGAAATGACACTGAATTATTGGTGTTTGTGAATACATGTATGTAGCGTTTATTTTAAAACAATATGGTTGCAATAGAAAACAGGTATGCAGTCATGTTGATTATTTTTTTAATTTTCCTATCAGAAAGGAAAGGAATAAAAAGAAAAATGGGGCTGGGAAGTGAGATAGAAAATAACTGAAAAATAAAGGCTATTCATAAGGACAAACTGTTCCTGAATGAAAGTAACAAAGCAATGAAAAGTTAGTTATCTTCAAGGCTCAGGAAAACTCTAATATTTACCAAATTAAAATTATTTCTTATTTGCAGCCATAGGATCTGCAAATAAAGATTTCTCTCAATCTATATGTATTTGTTTCATTTCTAGAGCAATTGGAGCAGGGATTTTTATCTCTGTTTCATCAAAAGCTTTTAATTCGTCATTCGTTTTATTGAGTACCAAAATGGTTCATTTGGCTTCTTCATAATAAAAGCTAAGAATCACCTAGTAAGGGGATATTTTTTATAATTAAATCTCCTGTTAATTGGAAAATATTCCTGTGTCTATAATCCTTTTGGAAAAAGCTGATCTCTGCTTCCTTCAATATTTGTTGTTCAAGATAAATGATGTAAGCCATGATACAACTAAGCAGAGCTCGTGTCTTGATTGGGGTCACCATTGTGAAGGAGTCTTTAAACAACAATACTTTGCAGATCTTACAAAGCCATGGAAATATAGTGGCATAAAGCCTCTGGCAGTAGTTGAAAAGGCCAGTGATCCCAACACCCTATGGTATAAAAAGCAGTCTGTGTAATGAGCAGAGTGGCCCCAGTTCAATAGGGAGTGAAATCAGTGCCTTGGTACTAGGAGAACATCTCTAATGCCTGAAAATCCTCTATTGCCACATTATTCATTTCCCTCCCTAAAAACACTCCTACAGCTGCTTCATTCACTCTGCAGAAAGTCTCTTCTCCAGATGGTGTGGGTGGCCTACCAGAGGATGTTGCCAAATCAGATTCTGTTGCAAGAGGTCCAGGGCTGAGGAAAGCATGAAAGAAAATTCATTCTGCTCTGAAAATGTGCAATGCCCTTGTGAAGGACACATAATTTTATTTTATTTTTTTTTTCAGTTACTGTTCTAGTCTGGAGAATAGAAATATCAGGGAAGTGTTACAGCAGTTAAATTTCTCTTTGCTCTTGTTTCTCAAAGTTTGTGTAACTACTTACTCCCATTGGGTTAGATGAACTAGAGCTGAAGTAGATGGAAATGATCTTGTTTCTTCAGCATGAGTTGGTCTGTGGGGATAAAACCTTTTGGCTTCAGTCGAGATATTGAGGCCAATTCTGTGCTAACCTGTATCTGTGCAATTGCACTGATGCTAACAAGACCAAGCAAGGTGCCTGCTTGGGAAGGCAGCGATGTCGATGCTCGGTTATACAATACTTGGGGAGGTTTTTCACTTGCCATAGTGCATACAGCTGGGAAGGCTATTCATTAACACTATTTCTTTCAGAATCCCTCTGAACTCAGGATGTCTCTTCTTTTTGGAGTGGTGAAAAAACAAGCGTGCTATTATTACAGTTGTTGACACTGTCTTTTATTGGCATGAATAGAGATTATTTGGACAGCAGCAGTAAATGATGTGCAGTAAATCCATCAGGCCAAACTGGCAGAGATTATTAACCAAAGAGACAAGAGCGTTTTTCATCTGAAAATAAATGTGCACAATGTGGTAGCTATTGTTGTTGTTTGCATGGGGAGAGCCTTTTCATGGTTTTGATCCCTGAACATGAGTGGGGGAGCATTTAATTGCAGGATGCCTTTTACAGAACACACATTTTAAAACAACAAACATTTGTCCTCGTAAAACAAATGACAGTTTCTGTAATTATTTTTTCATGTGCCACCGAATGCTCAAATAAGGAACTCCTTATTTTCGGCTACAAACATCCATCTAGTGAATATCCCAGCTACTAGACTTCAGGTCATAATGTGCTTTAATATAACATGCAGTGTCCTATAATTTCTCAATTTATTGCTGTATTTTACTAATCTTTGATATAGGGGCGACCTTCCTGCACCACTGGGACTCTACTTCCAGACATCTCCTATTATGAAATGAAGGCACTTGATTAAACAGAAAAGAAGCTGCCAGTAACCAGGTCTACTATTCATTTAACTGAAAGAGCTGCTGGTTTTCCCTCTTTTTCTGACTTCCTCTGTGTTTGGAACCTTCTTCAAAAAACTTGCAGTTCTGCGTATCACTTGAGAATATATTAATTACATAATTTTTGGAATACTAAGGATAAAAATAAATTTTAATTTTTTTCTGCGCTTAAAATAGACATAGAGGAATAGTTAAATTTCACTATTAATGAGGTCAAATGTTCATGATGTACCATCACTGCAGCAACCTCATCTTGATCTTATTCCAGCCACGCTCTGGTTACTGACTCTCCTACTAGAAATAAGGAATAATTATCTTTGTAGCTTAGTCATATCTCCCAATATAGGAAATCACACCACAACAGAGACTTTATTGGAAATACATTTATTTGTTGTCAATTTTAAGCTGACCAAATTTCTCATTTTGGTCAGTCATGTAGCTACTCTGGCAAAAGATGTAGACACAGAGCAGGTCCAAGGAGTTAACGCTACAGCTGGGGAAAGAATCCCGAGGGAACAGAGCTGCTTCTGATGTACAGAGCTGATCTTTCTGCCAACAGTTTTTCTGCAGGATATAGCAAATTGCCTTCAGAGGATAATTCAAGGAAAAAGTTTGTTTAATAGTGTTTACCACCCTTAGGTAAATATATATATATATTATTCATTAGTAAATGACCCTACTCTCATTATTACACACTAACCCTAAGATAAATGGTTGCTTAGGAGTCTTGATGTACTACCTCATTCAGTGACTGCTCTATAAAGCCTCTTTTAATTTTACCCTGTAACTCAACTTGATAGCAATTCATTCTAAGCAATTTTCTTCAATCCATTTTCTGTTCTAGGAAACAAGTTTGTATAATGGTGCTCTTGTTCTTTGTGTCATTCAGACACTTGAAAATGTCAATCTGCTAATGTTCATTTTTTGTCATTAGATTCTTTTTTCTCTACCATTTCTAATCATCAAAAATACTTCTTTCATGCAGCTCAACACCTATTTAAGTGCTACCTTTTTTATTCCTTTGGAACAGAAGGAATGAGTGATTAGAAACACGTATTAATTATCCTTGTACAGATGAGAGGGTAAAACCAAACATAGGCTTTAGAATAGCAGATGGAATTATATTAAGAACTTTTATCACTCATCCTTCCATTTTAAACTGCTGTCTAATACTACACCAAATAAAAATTTAAGTCATTCAAGGCAAAGTTTCAGGTTATTTCTTAAAATGATACTTGCTTCTAAATTTTTATATTATGTTTTTTTAAAAAAAGCTATGTTTAGGTTGTTAATTTTTTTATGGAGTTCAAAAAGCATCAAGTCATCCTATGATCTTGGCCATCTACTAGTAGAAACTCATACAATACACACAGATGTAGGTACACAACTAAGATAAAATATCCACTTACTTCTGAACCCAAGATTCCAATAATAATTGGCTTCCTTTCATCTCAACAAAGAATAGAAGGGACAGAAAATTATTTCAAATCCAAAACTATGTAGAAGTCGTTTCCCAAGATTAAAAAGTTTCTTACTTCCACAGTCATCAAGAATAAATCCTGGAAAAATAATGTACAGAAAAACTGCTCAGTAAAATTCCGTCTCTTCCTCACTAAAAACCCCAATAATTAAGCCCACATCAAATAAATATAGTATTTAAGTCCCCACTGGTCATGAGCAGAAAATTTCAAAGAGTTTGCTATATTTAGGATATTTGAGGCTACAAAATGAGAATTATCAGTAAGCTCAGAATATTGTGATCTTCATTTCTCTTGGGAGTGCACTGCAGGAAGGGGTAACCTGTAGTTTCTCCTCCACTGACATGTGCCCAGCCTCCTAAGCTGTGTATAAGATTTATTTTTTCCCCCATTCAAGTCTAAGCACAGCTGAATGAAGAATGTAATTAATGTGTCTTCAGATACAAGAGAAGCAGTTAAGCCCACCATTGTGCCTGACTCATTACTCCAGAACTATAATTTCCAGCTAGAAAATGAAAAGAACAACACAGAAACAAAAATGTACAAGTGAGGATCCTCACTTCATATACTGAGTTCTTGAAACAGGTCTCTGGCACAAGGGATGCTCCTGGTTCCTGGCTCTGCACAGCAGCTGACTGTCTGTGGTGCTGCCACATATCACAGGAAAGCTCATAGACACGTTGCTCTTAGTGCAGCATGATACTGCACCTGCATATCTGCACCAAGCACCCGTTTTCAGCCCCAGCTGACGTACCAGAAATGCTGCTGCTGACAGGTGTTCCCATCCTTTCCCTCCTTAGACCTCAGTTTCATATGTTGGTTAAGTGGTTCCTTCAAGGTCACAGATATTCTGTGTTTGACTCTTTATACAGACTCTGAATATTTCAGTTTAGTAATCCAACTTTTTTAGCATAATCCAATTTTACTCACAATTGGGCTTTGGAATGTCTTGTTACTGATCTTTGTTTTCACTTAAGATCAGGTTGTCCATAAGCAAAAAAACATCCCACTTGTTACATCCTAGAGAGGAAAATTAACAGATGCAATGAGTTTCTGTTTAAGGACAAACAATTTAATTAATAAGTGATAAGGTATACCTAAGCAGCTGATATACCTCAAGCTGCTTGTCAAAATTGGCCACTGCCAAAGACACATTATCTAACATGATGGTCCTTTATGCAATGCAGTAAATTCTCTCTTTTTATAAAGGTTGTTACTACACTTTAACACTCTTCTTCGCTCTTTTTCCTTTATTTTTTTCTTTTCACTTTTCTCAGAGTAGTTATAGAAAGTCTATATATATGAATTTCTGTTGTTTCACAGTCTTTCATCTATAAAGGCATAGCAAAACATTTCAATATTTATTTCTTTATTCTTTATTCTAAGGTCACACCCTTCATGTTCTGATTTCCCTTAATGGAAATTTAGATCCTAGAAGTACAATGTTTTATCTGCACATTAATATAAGAAGGAGAATGTATTTGTAAAAGAAAATATGAGAGCATATGGAGTATAAAAACTGAAAAGGATAAAATGGTGATTTTTAGTTTTAAAATGGAGGGCCATCCTGCATACAGGAGACATTGAAATGAAAAAATGTATTAGTACAAATATTTAATGAAAAACAAGTCCTATGCTGACTATTTAGAATGAAAATATCTAGAAAACTTATTGTTCATAGTGAATTATGTCCATTTATATTATCAGATGCTATTACTTCTGAAATGTAATGACCCCATAAGTTACCTAAATGAGTGTCCCATTTCGTTTGATCTAATTGCTACCTCCCATACTAGGACATTCCTTTAAGTTCTTTGGAAGAATGTCACAATATTAACCTGTACTAATCAAGTTTCCAAAATTAAAACTCCTTTAGAAGTAAGGTTAAAAGAAACCATCACAGAATGTCTTTGTCACGGTATTTTTCAGTCCACGTGAAAGGAATTTACCTGCTACAACTTGTTTCCAAGTTCATACAAACTCATCAGAAAAAAATCCCACATCTATACCAATCCTTAGAAAAAAATGTTTCAGACTTTCTTCAGAAATAGTTTCGAAAAACACATCAAATGTTTCATGAGTTCCTTTCTGTTCATCACCTGTTAAGGTTTTGTGGACCCAAAATACTTGAGAGGAATTTTTAGTGTTGAAAATAATACAACAACTGATATCTGATATATGAAATTGCACTTGATATTTAGAAAAAGTGCTGACAATCCGATAAAAGCCAAAGCTGGCATTTCAATAGCTAGTAGTAGGATGTATTGGAGATATTATAATATACAATGTCCAAAAAGTTTCAAGATGTTGAAAGAGTGAGACCAGGAACAGCCAAACACAAACTAAATTCCTCAGCCAATAAAGAATTCAGCCTGAAGAGGTTCTCTTTAGTTTCTCCCAATACTTTAAAAAGTGATTTTTGTGGGGGTTTTTTGGCTCATTTTTTTCTTTGTAAATGAAAATCATTATGGTTCTTATCTTCTCCATAAAGAGAACTCTATCTCAATTACCTTTTAGTATAATTTTGCATTTCAAAATAAGGTAATGAGATAGTGAGAAAAAGCACTATTACTTTTTATGAAAAGCCTGACTAATTTACAAAGCAATTTATTAATTTTCGTTATTACATTCAGACTATCTCATTTCATTGAAAAGTTTTTTTTTAAAAATTATCATTCCCTAGTACATTTTCTATTGGTTAGAATATCTATTATCCCTTTCTGTGAACTGATAGAAATCCATGAATTGAAATTTTTAAAAGAACCTTTAGCTTTTTAAACAATTTTGCAGCATTTTAATGTTTTCTTCTGTCTAAGGTTTCTAAGTAAAACAACTTCCTATGCACTTCTTAAATGATGCAATTGAAATTTATCAGGGTATGTTGATGTGCAGATTTTTAAATTGAGACAAGTCAGTGAGTGGCCTCAGAAAGAGCATATTATAAAAAAGAGAAACTTATTCCTTAAGTAGCTCTTTCAAATCGGAAGAAAAACTGTCCTTGCAATCTTTGTAGAACTGTTTTTTTCCTAAAATGTCTGATCTTAGTAATCTTTAAGGATTGTCAAGAGTCACCCATGAATAAAACAATACTGGAGAGAATTTGAGGTAATTTTTAATAACAGGTAACTTGATTGCATTATGTATCTGAGGAAGATTTAATAGATAAGGGAATGAAAATTGATGTAAACCTTAATGATGCAGAGAAAGTGCCATGTCAACTGGAAATCAACTGATTATTATTGTATGCTAGGAGTAAGTAATTGATTCTGTGTATTTTTTTATTCAGTAAATTATATATTCATCCTGGTATAAATCCAAATTTACTACCTGAACCAGGAACACTTAATTAAAATTTCATGGTAACAGATTTTTGTGTTATATGCATTTTCTGTGTTGGAAGCTCTGAGATGCTTCAGGAGGATGAGGAACGCAGTGGAATACCTTATGCCATGGATCAAAACAGCACACTCCTGCAGTTTGTCTTGAAGGACAAACCCATTTTAATCCTTCACTATGAGCTAGACCACTGGGAATGACAGATAAAAACCTCTGAATGATCACTTTAATTTGGCAGCTCTTTTATTTGTATACTCCAAAGACTCTAGGTGTGGACCAAGGTCCCACTGCAGGAGCAGCTGTTCATCAAAACCAGAAATACACTGATATTTCTCTTAATCAACTTATCATGCAGGTAGAAGATGAGACATAATTCGTAGAATGCACTTGGGGCAATTGCAAGAGGCAGTGAACTCAACATGCCAGTTGAATAACTAATGTGTTATTTTTCACATCACATCAAGAAACAGAACAATGGTTGTTCTGTTTCAGAACAGTAATCAGATGAAAACAAGGTGGTTTTTTTCACCTCACATGGGAGGTACAGCTAGGAGAGGTGGGAAAATATCATAGAAACTTAAAAAGTGAACAGCTTAAAATGTTCTAATTCTTCAGTGAAAGGCAATAGATACCTAACTAGAGGAGAACAGATCATTCAAGGGTCTTGAATGGGAATACAAGTTTCTTACATTTAAAGTAATCAGGTTTTTTTCTACAAATTCTGAATAAGTTGGAGCAGCACAAAACTTTATTTATGGAAGACAAAGGAAAGGGTGGTTGCTAAAAATCAAAACAGCCTGGATAGTTTTAGCTGGAAATGTGAATACTTTTCTAGGGAGAATACTGCAGAAGTTACATGTGGTTTACATTTGAGGACCTACACTCTATAGGAAAGTGCCAAATTGTCTGCAGTCTTGACTCACAAATAATAAGTGATGAAGGTGGTAATAAGGACATATTTGGCTGAAGAAATTCAGACCTCTGGGGTGAATTCAAGTTGATGGTGAAGTTACAAGATGGGAGTGGCAGATGCGTGATTCATCCTCCTAGAGGCAATAGTTGGGATGGGCATTGGATGAGAAATAAATTTTACAAAGACAAAAAGATCCAGGACAGAACTGAGGGGCAGAAAACATCTAGAGGGGCAACTGCTGTAATACATTCTGAAGGAATGGTTACATATAGGAGGAGAAGCTGCAGAAGGCCAAGGGACTGAGTATAAAGTCACTACAGGCTGAAGAGGATGCAGAGTTCTTACATATGCCAGGCATTTTGAATAGTTCAACAGCAAGCTGTATTATAAACATGAATACAAATAACATGTTCAGCTGGGAATGTGGTGAACATGAAGCCTACATTTACAAATGTGAACCAGAAGTCAGCCATGAGAATTTCAACAGAGATGTTTTGTACCCTGAGCTAGGAAACCCTGAAATCAAGAGCTACCAATGGAGAAGGCAAGAGAAGCAAAAAGATGAAGAGAAATAAAAGAAGGGAACTCACAAGGAAAGGCAGAGAGCTCCTGAGAAGCAGTCAGTACTGGTGATGGGTGCCTGGTGCAGGGTGCCCTGATGCTGGGTGCCCTGATGCTGGGTGCCCTGGAGATGATGCAGAAACAGAACAACAGCTGGGAGCAGAGGACTGATTTGGTACCAGCTCCCTTTCCGCAGCCCAACTATACCAACCTCTGCAGGGATCCTATCGTGATCTCACATGTGCACAGTATTAAATGAAGATTTCTAAGTGTAAGAAGAAAGAAAAACAAAAATAAACCAAAAGAGAAAGGCAACAGGGAAGTAAAATAATAGGCTAAATAGGGATAGGCAAGCCTGTTTTTTGCCAGTTTTCAAATTAATGAGATTAGAATAAGAAGCAGCAATTACAAACCAAATGGCCTCATATCATCCATAATATCATTCTTATAGGCAGAGAGTTTTACAACAAATGACTACAGTTAGATTTAGATATTAAAAAATATAGCATTTATATATACTTCCTCTCTGCTTGCACAAAGGCAATTTTCTTTATTTTATTTCCTTTGTTCAGGGCGATATCTAAATTTACTGCTGTTGTTACAGTTTGTTCCTTCAGACACAGATATGTAGATACATGGTCAGATCCATGGATCCAATGCATCCATGGTAGAATTCCCTTCCCACTGTTACTGCTGAAGGGAGAATGGCCATGATGGAGGGAAATGCTGCTAAAAAAAGCAGTCATCACCTCTTCAGCCTATGCTCAGATTTACTGTGCTCAAGGAGTCAGACTTATACTTACAGTGCTGACTCTCTCAACTGTGCAGACCTCTGGCAGTCTTGGGTCTGTTAAAATTTATTTTCACATTAGTTTTATCAGACACCATGCTTTATCATGCTTAGTTTTATGCTTTTGCTTAATATCATGGCTTTTTATTTGTAAAGCCTAAGATAAATTTATTTAAAATCTCCACATATGTACTCATACACAGGGAAATACTACAGAAAATTTGTCTTGCTGAATTAATTAAATATTTTTTTGAGCTTCTCTCTTAAAAGTTTGCTAACAGACCCTTGGAAAGATACATATAATTTTATCCTTTTTTTTATCTTGACAAAAGCTTAGTCAAGTTTTATAGCTGCTTTTCAATTTCATCTTCTCCAAAGGACTCTGATATTGAGGGGTCTAAGTGTCACTTACGATTTTATCCTCTCCCCCAAAAAACTATTTCCTCTTATTTATTTTTTCTCCATTTCTCAGGCACTAAAATATATGCTACACTAAATAAATTTCAATTTAGTTTAAATAAGGGTATTTCACCTGAGATCTTGTTTCATGAAAATTCTGGCTTTGCAGCGCATTCCTGATGAGATGAAACATGAAATACTGTTTTTAGTTCCCATTACAGAGTTTTATGGATTTAAAAGAAGAGTGACCACATCATAAGTGGAATCTTCTTAAATGAGCTGAATCCCCTTGTGAAGAACCAATTTCCCTCTGTTAAGTGTCCTAGCTACTTTATCTCACCTATATCAGAGCATGGTACAAGTGAAATAAAAGGAATAAGCTCACATTGCATGATATCCATCAGAAATATCTTTGTGTCCACATCATTCTCAGGTCTGCAGTCAGACTGATTAAGAAAATTTAAGGCTCTATCTTCTTCTGGTTAATAGACATTCTAAAAATAGAGAAAAAGTGAAGTAACTCTCAAAATTAATGTGTCACTTAAATTGCCATGATATGAAAATACCAAATGCCCAAACCCAGGCATGAAGTTTATGTGCTGGAAGTTTGCATCCTGGCACAGTGAATAATGGCAGGCAGATACTTAAAAATCAACATGACAAACCCTTCTCTGTCAATTTGCCCTGTACCCAGCCAACACCAGTCGCCTCATGCCCTTCTACAGGAAATCAAATACTCTGGGACCAGTTCTGTGGCTATATTGGAATTTCTTTATGGGCTAAGACTTCTGATATCAATTATATATTTGTAGTGTTTGTTTCTAGGCCATTTTATGATGTCATAAAACAGACTGTGGGTACTCTGGCAGGGCTGCCAAATTTCACTGTGACAGCTAACGTGCTTCAGTGTGATCCATAATTCCCTTCTGGAACAGGCTTAAAATGAGAAGGAAAAAAAGTCTCTGGAGCTTAGTAGAAAGTTTCCTAAGATTAGAGTTTTATGAGACTAGAAATTTAAATTGTACATATTCTAACTGCTATTTAAGTTTCCAAGCCATTCATCAGAGATGATACTTAGAATGTCCAGAAGCCATCATTTAAAATAGTTTAGTGTAATTCTCTGATTTTGAATTATGTTTCAAGTAATTCTTTAATCTATACTCCAAAAATCTTCTCCACCAGGCAGAAGTAGTATTTATTGGAAATGAAAAATGCCATACTTTCAAGAAACAAGAGTTGTGATTTTACTGTCAAAAATAAATGCCTGTTAGTGGGGCAGCACTGTACTAGAGTGGGACTTCAATGGTGGCATTAATCTGGTGCTCAATGACATAAAAAGACACAAGCCAGAAATACAAGGATGGCTAATTGATTTTCTGTGCTTTTAAGAGGCACCTCTCAAAGAAAATGGCCTGTCACTTGCAGGAATAGATTTCCTTTATAGTTATCCTGACCCTTTTAAAATAAAATCCATGAGGACAGAGCTTCAACAAATTAATTTTCAGGATCTTCAAAAAGTGGCAGTTGTATGTACGAAATGCAGGGGAGATCATTATTACAAATTCTTCAAATGAGGTCTTCAATCACTTTTCAGCCTTGTTCAGCATGAGAGGAGAGCTGGATACAGAGCAACAGCACCTGGCTGGTGTGCCTGTGTCTGTAGCACAGTGAGGCTCCATTTGACACTGAGGTCCAGTTACATCTTGGGAACCATTCTAAAAAATTTGAAAGATAAGAGAAGGTAATACAGACACTCAAGGGTTGAAACTTAGAAGAGGAATTTAATTGAATCAGCTGGTATCGTGCTGCACAGTGCTGTGGTAACAGAGGGTTCACTGAATTCTCCTTTTAAATGGAGTACACATAGATGTTTGCAGTTGATGCAGGAAGGGAACATCTTAAATTTATTTGTGAGACAACAGGAACTTCAGTTTGCTGTTAAGACATATGATATAATATTTCTCTACCACCATCACCTTCTCTTAATTTTATTAATAAAAAGCCTGAATCTCAATCTCCATTACAACTAAAGAGATGAGTCAGAGTACCCCAGATGCTCCCACATGGTTACAAATATCAGCCAATCACAGAGGAAAAAACACCCTAGAAAATCCCAAGCTCTCCACATTTAGCTGGGTAATGAATACACGATTACAGAAATAGAACCACAGAATTACAGAATCACTTTTGGATTGGAAGGGAACTTAAAGGTCATCTAGTTCCAACTACCTTATCATAGACAGATGCCTTCTACCAGAGCAGATTCCTCAAAACCCCATCCAGCCTGCCCTTGAACATTTCTAGGGATGAGGCATGCAAAGCTTCTCTGGGAAACCTGTTCCCGTGCTTCACCACCCATACAGTAAAGAGTTTTGATGCAATATCTAACTCAAAACCAGGTTCTTTCAGTTTAAAGTTATTTTTTGTGTCCTATCACTATCTGTCCAAATAAGAAGGTCTCTCTCCAGCTCTTGTAAACCCCTGGCCTCTACAAGGGCTCCTCAGAACCTTTTCTTCTCTATGTTGAACAGCCCAACTGTCCCATCCTATGTTCATTGGAGAGCTGCTCAAGCCTTCTGACCAACTTCATGGCCTTCTCCTGGACTCATTCCAGCAGCACAGTGGCATGTGAAAAGGCAGGAGCTGCTATTTGGCATAGAGCAGCCCAGGATAAGGCTCTGACTTGGGCATACATTCTTTTCACTCACCTGCAGGTGACAATTTAATGACAATACCACTGAAAGGACTTCCAGACAGCCAAGCCACACATCCTTCCTTTATGTTTAACACGTCTGAGTGGGTTCCTCATCTGCAAAGCCATCAGGGGCCTTGCTACAGCTACAGGCAGAGGTTTCTGCACAGTGATGACACCAAAAGGCATCACTAAGGACTGGACATGCAGTTTACCTTAGCAGGAAATGTATGCATTTGTTACTGTGCTCCTCATCTGTGAAAACCACAGAGTAGAGATGAAAGGGTAGTTAAAAAGAATGGCTTTCCATGAATGCCAGGATGAGGATGTTATTGGATTGTTATTGTTCATGTAAATAATTGAGCAATCTATGATTCCCTTGTTAATGGTTGAGAAGTCACATCACACTAAGTACATCTGCAGTTACCACCAGCCAGTCACAGGTACAGCATGTCAGGAAGTCTAGGCCCAGGAGATGTGCACAGCAATTCAAATTTCAGAGTTAACACCAGTGATTTAAGGGCTAATTCATACACAAGGTGGAAGACAAAGAAACCAACTAAAGACAAAGTTGTCCTTAGTTACTTCACAAGAAAGATATGCTGAGCTGGTGCTGTTGATAAAAGCTCTCACACTGGGTGGGGTGTAATGCAGAATTACATTATAGTAATGAAGAAGTATAATTTTCCTGCATTGTTACTTTCAAATGGTGTAAATCAGAGGAAAATCACATCAAGAATGAGATATGGTTATGTCCTTGGTGTATGGAAGATCCAGACCATGTCTAGCAATGATGCTGCTCTGAAATTACCTGTCAGACTGAGTTATCAGTAACCTGCAAATCAGTAAGCCATTTAAAAATTTCATTGCACCACAGAGAAAATAAGCTCCAATTGTTTGGCTCCAGTTTGAAAATAAACAGGAAGGAAAAAAGAAAGCTGAGAAAGCTACTTAAATTCAGTTTATATAAAACATGCATAGGCAATGAAAATTTAAGTGAGGTCTTAAACAGCATCAGTTCTTTTCTTCTCCCTTCATTACAGGGGAAAGGACTGACTCAGAAATGAAATGTATTTAATGTAGCCATATACTCTCCAAGGACAAGCAATTCCCTGAAGGGGCCTATATGAAGACTGAAAATCTTTCAGAAAAGCAGGCGTAATTCCCTTAAAAATGTTATTAGGCCTTGTTACTAAAAGAAGAAAATACAAACACTTCAATGTCTTATGAAATTATCTTAAAATCAAATCAATTACTTGCCATGTCCATATTTTCTCCTGTTTATTTTGACATATTTGATTTTTAAATGCTAGGTTCTGTGTGTAGTGGGGGTTTTGAAGACTCAAGCAGCTAACACTCAGATTTCTAAAAATAGAAATTCAGGATTTTGAGTGATAAGTAAACTTCCATTAAAATATATTATGCTCCCTTCTATTTTCTTTATTTTCATTCCTTTTCTTCAGGCATGAGCTCTTGCAAAGAAAATATTTGATCAGGATAACAATAACTTAATTTTAGGCTTCACAGCTTAAAAAAAAATAAAAATAAAAGGAGGAACTCAATACATTCATCTAATTCATATCACATAATACCCTCCCTTGAAGAACTGCTTTTATGTAGATTTCTGCCAACTTCACCATTGAAAACCTACTTTTAAATTCCCGTCAGGTGCTTTCTGCTTGAAGGGCTCCAGTGTGTGGGTGGCTGTTTTTTCTTGTATGTGCCATGATGAGTCTCCTCCTCAGAGAGCTGGGGGAGGAGGGAGGAGGGAGTGTTTTTCCTCTTTTCGTTTCACACCACATTTGTAAAATGAGAGACAAAATGTCCTACCTCCTGAAAAATACTGTCCTGGAAAATTTTAATGTTCCAGGGAAAAAAACCCTATCAATCTAGTTTATGTGCTGGCAATTAATATCATGTTGCTAATCTGCTATTAATGTCTTGGTAATTTGGATTATTGTGTAAAAATCTGTAATCTGGATTTGCTTATGTTTCCTTCTTCTTGATGAGATGAAAGAAGGTAATTTAATTTTATCTACCTGGAAATCACGAAGCTATATTCCCTGATTATGGGTCTAAATGGGATGGAAAAGATTTTAAAGAACCTATTGACAAACATGAAGTTTATAAAACCAGATCACACACAGTTTTCTAAGTAATACATGTTGTTACCTTTATATTTGCTTTATTTTATCTTCAAAACAGATGAAATGTTCTGGTAGCATGCTGTGTAAATTCCACTTGGCAGAAACTTCTGTAATAACACATTCTTTAAGGAGAGTAATCTTCCTCTATAAATGAGTGTGCAATGGAAAATATGCAAATGGAATTTTTTTTAATATTTCCTTTGCAAGCCAAGGGACACCCCAGCCCCAGTTCAAGTCCATGAGCAATTTGCACACTGAGGCTCTGAGTGGGGAGTCACCTCAAGGTATCCCAGCAGCAACAAGGGTGCATTTTCAGGTGCAGCCCTGTGCTCACTTAGCACTGAATAAGGTTACAAAGTGCCTCAGCCTCCCACTGCTCCTCACCAGGTCATTGTGCTTTATTTGATCAGTCATTAGTCAGAGAGCCCAACACTTCTAACTTGCTTCATGCATAACAATTGCTGCAAGAATTAAGCTTATTGCATGATGGGGGATATAAACCCCCATCCCCTTAATGACGTTTCCTGGTTTTCTCAATAGTAGAGAAAGCTCTGTGATATGTGCTCATATCACAGTAAATGCATAACATTATTATTCCCTGTGCAGTTACATTTTAAGTTTCGAGCTAACAAGTTAATGTTGTAGAAGGAAAATGAGTCTCAAAAAAGTCAAACCTAAAAAGGTGAAAATCACATATTTTTTCTGTTCTTCTGGTTCAGAAACTGAAGCCATGTTAACCATACTGTGTTAACTGCACTCCTACCTTTACCTCTGCTGATTCTGAACAGTGGGTACTTGTTCATCAAAAGAGATGCTGTTGAGCATTGCCTGGGTGTGAAGAGTTGTCAGCACGGCAGAGGGTAAACGCACAATTCCCTTCTGCTCGTAATGACTCAGAGGTGGATTTTGGGTCATAATGTATAAAAAAGGGAGTCTTGAGTGTCACCATAAGAAACCTACTGCTGCTATCATAGAAAAGTAGTCTACCTGGGACTTAGCTAAGACTTAACTAAGTCCTCTTCCCACTGCATTTCACCCCATTGCTCTTTTTGTCTGACTGGCTCTTTCTCTGGCAGCCTCGCAGCTAGAGGGCTGGGTTCTGCCTGCAGCTCCTTCTTTATGCCCCTCTCCCACAGTCTGAGCTCCCTCCCAGCTTTCCCAAGCACCATGTACTCCCAGCCAGGCTTTATTTATATTTTACTGTGCAATTTGCTATTCATTTGTGGCATGCTTTTGAATGCCTAGGCTGTTCATGAAAATAACAAGAAACAGTCCTTCCTCATTGTCTCCATTCCCTAATCAGCACTGAAAAGATGCTGAAAATCTCGTGGGTTAGCTACAAGAAGCTGCACCAGTAATGTGTGTGCTTTCTTATAGTTGGCTCGAGAGTAGGAGACATTCTTCTCCTAATTAAGGACCATAAATTCTGCTACCTTAATTACAGCAAGATGCAAACTCCAAAGACATAAGAGCCTGATACAGATACAGTTGTGTACACCTGAGGGAATGCATTTATGCCATTGGATAGAGAAAATCATATCCTCTGACAAAATGTGTTGGTGCATAACCCTTCTGTAAACGAAGCCTTGGGCTCATTCTTCCCAAACAGTTGCCTCTGGCTCTCTCTGCTTGATGCAAACTGCAGCCTGTC
Organism: Pseudopodoces humilis; assembly: GCF_049639895.1. Taxonomy (NCBI): domain Eukaryota; kingdom Metazoa; phylum Chordata; class Aves; order Passeriformes; family Paridae; genus Pseudopodoces; species Pseudopodoces humilis. Next base: position 40,962,012 of record NC_142205.1, read on the forward strand.
AGTGTGAGGATTGGGCTCCCCTAGGTATCACCTGCAAAGCCAGACAGTGCTGGTGCATGAATGTACAGGCCCAGGTGACCTGAGGATGGTGATTCCTAGGTTAAGCCCAGAGAAAAACATGGAGACTTTTGAGCTTTGCTGCTCCCTCGTGCTAGGGAGGGGGCTAATAAGGTAGGGAGCAATGAGACACATATCAGCAATTGCAGTGAGCCTAAGGGACTCGCTAGAGCAGATAAAATTTTAGGTGCTTCATCCTGCTGTATGGAGGCTGCAGTTAGGGATGTTGCAGGGGCTCAGATCCTGCTATGCAGTGTTGTGCTCCTTCAGTGAGAACCACCAGGCCCACCAGGGAGCACTCATCCCACACACCCCATTTCACTGCAGGATAGGAGCTGCCTGGCATGGGCACAACCAGACTCAGCTGGCATCTGTACCTGGCCCCAGCTCAAAGCTCAGCAGGAAAACCCCCCACCCCATGCAAAGGGTATGTGCAAGGACAATTTTCCCTGGAGTTAACGCCATGAAGGTTTACTTGGGGAAATCAAGTGCTTCCTTGGGCAGATGCTGAGGGGGCTGGAGCACCTTCTTGGGCTGCTGGGGTACACTGACAGCTTTGGTGCTCTCCTGCACCAGAGTTTAAAATAATGCAAGTGGCAGCCTGCTGATTTTGTGTCTCTCCAGGCACAGAGAGCTGCATGGGACAGACCAAGCTGACCACCAGGGGAACTTAATTCGCTCTCATTGCCACAGCTGGGATGTCAGGAACAGCTCAAGGGATACACAAGGGACATCTGTCTGTGGTCTCCTCCCACACAACTGCAGTGTTCCACATAGGACAGCAGATATCAAACAAGGACAAGAGCCCACTTCCTTTCTAGTAGCTGAGGGAGGACTTGATCAAATCCAGATATGTTCAGCACATCAGAGGATTGCACCCATGGGATGCTCAATGTCCTAAACCTGATTTTAATTGATATTTGTCTCTGTTTGTGGCACTGACCCTCTGGGAAGGATATTTCATTTGTTCTTCCCACCTAGGAAAGTGTCCAAATATCCCCTGCCATGGATTTTAACACTTACCTCTCCCACTATACTTTACCAGCTCTTACATTGGAATATTGTTGCTGTAATTGCAAGGTGTTGTACCTCAGTATGCTTTGAGATGTGTCTGAAAAGTGGGTTATGGGGTAAATTGTTATTTTAGAAGTGTTTTCTTTAGTTACTTTCAACTGATGATACAATCTTTCTCGTACAAAAAAATTTATTCTCCCCTCTTCCTCTCTGTTTTTCTGAATAGCCTGTTCAGAGGAAGTGCACGTAGAGCTCTCTCATGCACCTCGCCAGAGCCTTATCCCAAAGTAAGGATTATCAGTGTTTTAGGATTAATGATAACAGTGAGAAACCCTCTAAGCACCAGCCTTTATAAAACAAATCTGGCATATTGCTAGAGGTATTCTAGCCAAGGCTTTTTCTGTGGGAGAATTAATGATGTCTCACTGTGAAAAAACCAAAACGGGCACTCTTAATGCAGCAGGACTATGAAGGCAAAGGAGGGCAGTGACAGCAGAATCTGGCACACAGAGATATGCACAGAAGTGGGCTCTTTGGGGCTTCTCAAACTGAATTTTAGGAATTTTAATCTACATTCTTTGTTACCGCTGTTCAGGAGGATCTAAGATGGTATTCATGATAAAGCAAAGGTTCACATGGAGACATAATGTATAGAAATACATGTGTTTCTCTCCAGAGCTGTTAGACCCTATTTGAATGTAGAAGCACCTTTAAAATACATATTCCCTACTGCGATTAAGTCATCTAGTTCAGTCTATTACTCACATAACTGGTTTTGAAAATACACTCGCAGTGAATCTCCAAAGAGATATTTATTTGAATAGGTGGTTTCCTAGCTCAATGCTATTTCTGGAAATATGCTTAGCACATTTAATATTTATCTCAGTAAAAAAATACCTTCTATATTTCCAGGCAATTCATAGATATTGTGTGCAGCTGTAGTTCTTATTTTCAGGAAATATTTCACCTGATGCTTCAAATATTAAGAATTATGCTAAGAGATGGCCATGAAAATGAAACTTGTTACAGGGACTGGGCAGGTCAGCTTAAGTGTGCCAACTACAGAAATTAATTTTCTCCTCTGAGAGCTCTAGACCTGATCACCATCCAACATGGGAGACTCATTGGTGGGTGTTAGATATGATTAGGCACAGCAGATTCTATATTACTGTGTAAGAGAGCTGTGGCACCAGCCAGAGGTTAATAGTTCCTCAATTGGATCCCACCTTGAAAAGCATAATTAAAATAGAAACCTGCCATAAGTCTTACTAGAGGAGTTTCCCAGGTGAGTTGAGTTATTAGCTTCATCTGCACATTTGCATAATTTCTCCAGCTTTCCCATCTTATGGCAGGGTAGAGCCAGGCCTGGGTTTTTGTTATTGGTTGCCTATAGCTGTTCTCTTATGTGGAGGGGCATAGAGAGCAGGAGAATCAACTGTCTCTGTATTTTACAAGGTTCAGGTTCTTGGGATGTTCTTGGGATATTCCCAGCCTGACAAAGAAGCAGATATGGCATAGTTGAGGCTTCAGATCTTTTTTTTGCCTTGAATGCAAGTAGGGTTTATATAAACCAGATTTAATGTATTTGTATATATATCCATATATCTATCTGCACTTATATAGATAGATGCATAAAAAATATATATTTATATAAACACATATCTACATATATTTGTCTATTTATCTATCTATCTATCTATCTATCTATCTATCTATCTATCTATCTATCTATCTATCTTTCTCCTCCTGAATTCCTCTTCCCCTGCAGTATAACAGGCAGAGAGGAGGGGATCTGCTAAATAGCTGTTCCTGGTCTGAAATGAGTGTTCAAATACTATGTTTCAAATTAAAAATCAAATTAGATTTTATTTCCCCCTGGAAGAGACAGAATACGCACCCTGATATGAAACATATATCAAGGTACAAATTGTATGCAGACCACCTGGACTGGTAATACAAAAATTCCTGCTGAAAGTCCAATTTTTATAGTCATTACTTCAGTCCTGAGTGATTTCATTGCCACAAAGATCCTTAACCAAACCATGCTCTGGATATCTGCCAGTTCCTGACTGGTTCCCCTTTTCTACAGTAAGAGACCTTTGGAGTAAAGTTTATTGAGCAGCCATTTAGATTAAAAACAAGTCAGGATTAAATGTCTGTGTATGCCCAGAATTTGCACTGGTATGTACTTGTAGATGCCATAAATAAGTCTGCCTCTTAGTGTGTATAAATATAATTGTATAAAACTTGTGTTTATGTACATCTTGAGATGAAATATTCTAAAAATACTGTAAGAAGAGTGAAAGAGAAAATAAGTTGTTACCCAGGAATCACAAGATTTCATGCTCTCTCAGAGTGAATGTGTTGCATGTGCAATATTTAAGGCTAACAGAGTAGTTACAAATCTGCAGTATATTTAGCATTACAACAAATGAGATATATGGCTATAAATCAGTGCTCTGTAAATGCTGCATTATTTCTAGCAGGTCTCACACATTCTTTCCCTGAATCATCTCAAAACACATTCAAAAAGCTGGTATATTCTAATTAGCTAGAATTGACCGCTGGAAGATATTTCAATTTTGGTGGTGCCTCAAGCCAAAAACGTCAGAGGATGGGATCTAATAAATTTATATTAGTTGGAGTATAGACAAAGTTTTATTTAAAAGCTCTTTTACACAGCAATAGACTGAATATTTCATTATCTGGAACCTCATGCTGAACCTAGGCAGATTTCCCGAAACATTATCTTAATGCTTGCACAAATGTAATTACTACTAAATCAATATTTTGTATTCAAGCCTAATTACAGTACATGAATTAGAATACTCCTAAAGAGATGTGTAGTTGGCTGCTTAGTAGACTTTAGCTGGCTGATATTTAAACTGACAAAGTATCTCAACTTTGGCTGCCTTACTGTGAGTACACAGTGTTAGAATCAGATTTTGCTGGCTTTGACAATTGTCACATGTACAGTGCGTCTGCAAAGAGCTACCAGTCTTGCAAAGCCAAAAGAGGTTCTCAAGGAAAACATGACTCCTTTTCAGTTGACATTCACACTTCTGAAAGGCAGAGTTTGCTTCACAATATTGCAGAGGAGGATTTAGAGCAGCACTTTTATTAAGGGCTGAGATGACATCAGTGGCAAACAAATGAGCTAAGGTGTTCTAAGGACTCCTTGCTTTGATATGCTCCCTACTCTGAGATATTTGTTCCTCTCAGTGGTCATTGTAATGTCCCAGTTCTGGGATCTCAGATCTGAACTATCAGAGAAAAATGTAATTTGGAAAGGCCAAGTAGGGCTCATCTACCTTTCCAGCAGTTTATCATCGAAGGGCTACAAGTTCAGTGCTGCACAGAAAAATATATTGCCTTAAGAGCCACACACAAATTATTCTCTCCTTCAGCTTCTGATACAACAGCTAGCAGATGTGTTACTTTCCTATCCCAGCTCCTTAAGAGTGAGTAAAAAATGTGTAATTTTTGGCCTAGGAATCAGACTTCATCATAGCTAGAAATTCTATTGTGCACTATTTCCCCACTGTTTATCAGCAATCTTCTCAGTATGCACAGCTCCTGCAGGCTCCTTCTCCTGGTAGAAAATATTCCTCTCAGTTTACTCTGATGGTGTGCAATGAGCATTCATACTAAGTAACTACAGCTGCAATTTGTGCATTCTTTTGTCTTTTCCACAGAACCCAAATGCATAAGGTCTACTAAAGCTGCTGTCTCCAAATGGCAGAATGGGAACATGGAAGTACCCAGTGAACCCATGAAACTTCACTGCCTTCAGCAGACTTTCAGTGAAATGATAGTGAAAGAGATGAAGAAATGGAAGACACTGAGGTTTCTTTGCTTTTCTTTGCATCCATGTAAAAATATGGAGAAATATGAGGGATCCCGTATGCCTTAAATTCATTCATTGGAGAATCATCACCTGAAGAAGATCCAAGATCTAAGAAATGAGGTTGTTTTTATTATTTTCAAACAAGAATGGAGAAATGGCATTATCTGTGTAAAAATCTGACACCGTTTTGAGAACAATGATGATAAACTAATGTATACAATGTACAATGGAAGTGCAAGACTGACCTTGAAAATTACTTTGTTCTGTCCAGTAAAAGACTAAACAAAAGACTAAGGCACCTCAAGTGAAGACGTTTAAGAGGCAATTGAGTCATGATCTATTTCTTCCATATGAAAGGAATATATCTCACTTCAGCAGACCTTTCAACCTAACCAATTTGGGCTATCCAAGAGGCACTAGAGTGCTTGAGTAAGGATTAGGTTGCATTTTTTAAGGTTATGTTTTTGTAATTAAATTAAGAAGCTGCCAGAATAGATTACAAAGGAATGTGCTAAGCTTCTGCTGAGTTGGGTCAATATGGAAACCTCCAAAGATGGTTACCTGGCATGCAGGTCAAGAGTAAGAGTTCCTTTCCACTTGAGATCTATGATCCTTTGATCTATCATCCTTCTGGACTGAGAGATATATCTTTTTAGTACAAGTATAGGGGACAGTTTCTTTCTGGTTTTGGACTGCAAAATCAGTGCCTAATCTAATTTTTCTTTAAAAATATGTCTCATGAGGTATACTGGAAATGTGGATGAAACATTGTTTATCTCAACAAGCACTTCTATATCCTTGTAATTTTTTTTTTTTGGGGGGGGGAGGGCAGGCTGGTGGATTTTGGTTGGGTGTTTTTGTTGTTATTGTTGTTTTGTTTCTTTTTTTCTTTCTGACTGCAGCAATGGCAGGAATTCCTGTTTGGTTGGGTGTGTTAAATGCTCTCTCAGAATTTTTTCTACTTTCTCTCACTCTTGACTGATTCATTGTCCATTGTGGAAGAAACTTAAAATATATATTAGTTTTCTAGATGCCATTAATTTGACATTCAGTGGTTATTTTCTATAATTTTCTGACTTGATTATGAATCACAAAATGAAACACGTGCACTGGGTATAATTTTTGCTAAAGTACTTGATATAATTTTATGCCTCTCTCTAAACATGCCCTCAGGACAAAGATGATTATTAAATCTAAAATAGCTGGCTTATTCCTCGAGAAAAACTAGTGCATCCTCTTGTAGAGAGCTACAGGATTTCAGGTCTTCATTTTTACTTCATGGACTAGAAGCACTAGTTGACAATTTTTCTCACATATGTTTTTAGAGACAAACCCATATCCTGAACTCTATTGGTTTGTTTAAAATCTAGTCAGGCCTGTGCCATAAAGCAAAATGAAACTCCACAGAGTTGTTACATAAAAAATCATCATTGTTAAAATCTATTCAGTGCACATCCAGAGTAGCCTGAAGCATCGTTTCTTCAAAAAAGCACTGATTCTGCTCATTCTGCAGTGAATAGCAGAACAGATTGGCAGCAAGAGCCTCTGGGTCCGCCCTGCAGAGCTTTCAAAATCATGTCTTTCTTGGCAATAGTATAATGAGACATCTAAGCTTCTCTTTGCCAGCTTAATATTTTTGGCAAGAACAACCACATTTAGCATAAAATACCAGTAATCAAGGTTGAGCAGCTTGCGTTTTTACACATTTCCCCTCTTCCTATTAAAAAAATAAATCAGAAGCTAATTATCAGAGACCTTAAAAATTTCTGCAATGCCAGCTCACATGTCTTGGCACAGGTTATTCTTTATAAGATAATTTCCCTTAGACCCTTCTATTCTGCAAATTTTATACTTCACCACATCAAGTGCATTGACTTTGGACCGAATAAGAAAACCAGATTGCGACTCCCTACCAAGGTTATCTTCATGAACATCAGTACTAAGACAGGGGTTATTCACACCTCATTTTTAACTTATCCGGTCAACTCAAGGTAATTTGAAAGAATTTATCAAGAAAATCTCTCAACTAGATCCATGTAAGGTGTCTACATCTAAGATAAATTGCTTCAGCACTTTCCATCACTTAGCACTGACTATCACCCACTCCTAGGAACTGTCCAGGTTTGTGAAGCATCTTTCACTGGGAACATCAACATCTGGTGTGGGACACAGCACAAGGTATGTAAATCTGAATTAACCTGAGCTTAAGCCAGCTTGAATCTGTCTGTAATCATTTACATCCTCTCAGTGTGAGTCTGAGTACCCTCTCAGATAGCCATCACCAAGTCCAGCCACTTAAGAAACATTGGCAACAGCAGTGTAGTTTTGCCCCCTTATGCAGATAGTGGGAGACCTGAATCACATTCCTCTCTCCCCTGGGGAACCCTTTCTTAGGTTATGCCTTTTGCATGACTGTGGCACTTTGGTGCACACCTATCCCATCCTGGCAGCTTGTGTAAGAAATCAAGGCCTGATCCACATTTAAACTCTTCAAAGCCTCCACCGTTCAGAGCTGCCTAAATAAGTACATAAAACAAAGTCTAGTCATGCTGCATCTGCACTGTCAGGAGGGAACTGTGGGTCCAAGATACCTTCTGAACAAAGCCTAGGTTTTGTTTAGAGGGAGCTCTTTGGCATGTAGACAAAAATCAGAAACGTGCATGGGGGTTGGGCAATGAGACAATAAGAGCTCCAGAGCTAACCAGAGAATAATCCAAATTGACAGGACATGTGCCCCTAAGGCAGCTGCTCAGTTCCTATGGAGTCATCTCTCTGGTGGGAAAAGCTAAAGCCTAACTATACAAGATGACAAAAGGAGAGAAGACTTGGATTCCAGTTCCTCTTTTGCTGACTACATTAGAGTTTTCTGTCCTGTCCTTAGAGCTGCTGGAATGCGAGTGAGTCTAGATTTGCATTTTTGTCTTTTTGCAAAAAGGCTGACATGGACACTTAAATCCAGGAGTTCACACAGGCCTATAAATCTGGATGAGAAAAAAGTGCATCTCTGTAGCCAGACCATATAGGAATGTTCACTGTAAAGGGACCTGCTGGACTGCTGACTCCCAGTCATTGACTTTCACACAAAAATTCATTCTCGTGGTTTTGCTAATAGATATAAAGTCATGCTTCTGAATGCTTGAACACTTGCTTTAGGTGATCACCTGTAAATGAGGAACTAGTGGTCCTCTGAAGGGTTGTTTCCTGTAAAAATGACTGTTCCACAACCACTCTGACCAAGGCAATGTCTGTGCAAGGTGCAGCCTTCTGACTTGACTGCCAAGAGGATCTGCTGCCCTGAAGCTAGAAAGGTTCACAATTCACCCTAAATTTATGCCTTGCCAATTTTCTCAGCTTGTTCTGTTGCCAGCTTTTTTTTTTTTTATAAGCAGCTTTTCTCCTTGGGGAGAAGCTTTTCTTCCACTTGCATTTGTTAACAACAGTCACATACGACATCAACTTCCATTTTGTTGCATGAAAGAAGCTTGTGGTTTTTTATAGATTTCTCCCACATGATAGATTATGAGCCTCTCCATTCAGAACAGGGAATTAATGAGCAACTTCTAACTATGTTTCATAGTATAAGAATGAAGAGACAGCAAAGGAAATTAAGAGATAACAGGCTTAAGGCAAAAAAAAAAAAAAAAAAAAGGTGATTCTTAACACAGTATTGAGTTCAGCCATGACAATTCCTGCCACAGGATATTATGACTGCCAAAGTTGAGATGAGTTCAAAGTGATTAGATAAATTGCTGGAAAGGATATGAAATGCAAAGATATCATCCATGTCTGAGGGAGTTCCTGATCAACAAAGTGCTGGAGGCCACACCACCACCCCAGCAAAACCCACTGCAAATGCAACCTTCAGGCTTTGCAGTGCATTCACTATCGGACAGTGTTGGAAGAAAAACAATGACTTTGATCTGCTGCTGTCCTATTTTTTTTCTAAATGCCTTTCCTTTTATGCTGTTAAGACTTATTCCAAATCCACAAGCACATCCAGTACTTTCACTGTGTCATTTTTATCTTAACCTCAAATCACCAAGTTAATTTCACTGGGCATTTTCCACTCTTTGTGTCAGGGTTACTATTTTCTTTAAAAATAGAACTGACCCTAATACTGATCACTGAAAAATGCAGTTTTGGGCTCACTCTTCCAGTGTAAAATTTCCTCATGTAATGCCATGTCCTTTATCCAAATTCCTGCTTAACAGCTCCTTTGCTTTGGGGGGAAACCTACTGCAATTTATTCACCTGATTTCTTGTATGTATGTATGTATGCAGAACTAAAATATGCATTGACTTCATGGGTTACAACTAAACTGACATTATTGAAAAATTCCACATTTTTATGTTTGGTATTTATATTTATACATAAAAAAAAAATTGGTCTTTAATGTCTTTTGGAAAATCTCCTGCAGGTTTATTTTTCTTAAACTGTTCATATGTTCTGACTCTTTCTGACCTCTCTTGAAACTTCTTCAGATATGCAGTCTCATTACTTTGTGCGTTTCTGGTAATCTCTTCACTAATTTCAGATGTACCTAGTGTGAGTATTCCAGCAGTGGGGACTGAAGCGAAGACTTCTAATAAAAATCTCTGCCAGATATAACTTCTTTACCCAAATACATTTTGTGATCTCCAAATTCGAACTTCACTTCTGCAACTCTAATTAGTTCCCACAGGTGACATCCACACTGTAACAAAATGCCCCCAAATATTCCTGTGTACTCAAGCTTTTGAGCACGCAATATTCCCTGCTTATGACAGCGAACTTTCCTAGGCACCAAAACGTTGTGACAACTTACAAAATGCCAAATGCTGGAAATCATTGCTGGGACATCCCTAAACTGTCCCTGGGAACTGCTTGGGAACATCCTTGGTTGGCATCAGCCAACAGCACACCAGGGACGGCTGTAGCAGCTTAATGGGATAGATGATGAGTCTGGTGCTTGTGAAGATGCCAGGCACTGCTGGTTATGTATGAGTATAGAGCCAGCCTTGCTGTGTCACAGGCTGAAAGAGAGACCCTTAACTATAAGGCTACTTTTGTTTAATCTTACACTAAATTTATACTGAGTCAACTCACCATCATCCAGTACAAGGGCACTTTCTACAAGCAAGTATTGTCATAGCGTTTGTTACAGAAACCTTTGCATGGCAATCATCAACTAAGGGTGATCCAATGATCCTGGAAATGTCCCGTGGGTTTAAGGTGTTTTAAAGCATTAAAACTAATCTGGTCATTTTTTGTTCACTAGGATAGCACTTTTGTATCCTAGACATATGTTAGCCTTTGTGCATTTGAAGCCTTTTTCTTCTGTCTCCTCCTGTCTCATTTCACAATGACTGTGAAAAATAAACTCAGCAGATGTCCCCTGTGGTATGCTGCCAGTCATTAGTGGCATAGATGGTCCTGTATGTAGGACATCTTAAACATCTTTATGCCAGTTTAACTTTTTCCTTTGTAAAAACCTTTTGATGAGACTTGGAAATCACCAGGGAAATCTTAATTTGGAAAAGCATGTGGAGTAAAAATCTGATAAATGGCCTGTAAGAGATTTTCCCTATTTAATACTAGGCACATTAAACATTAAAAAATAAGACCATTCTTAGTAAAAACTATGCAGAATTCTTTCACCAACCTGATCTGCTTTTATAGGCCATGTCTGATGTCTGAAGTGAGATGATGGTCTTTTCTTCTTATTTTTTTTTCCAGCATAAGAAAATGGATGATTGTCTTTTCTTTTTTTTTATTTTTTTTTTTTCTGGAAAAGAATGAAACAGAGAAATGGATAGACAGGAGGGTACAGGAAAGGCTACAATTTCCAATGGCTTACTGTTATCACTCCTACATATGAGTGTTTACACTTTGGGAAAAGTAATGGCACTGTACCAGCCCTTGTATTGTTTTTATGATCTATTATTTCATACATGGATCACTCTGCCTTTCAATCTGGTGTCTGGAAGCAGGAAATCTCTTGAACTCTGTGACAGAACATTTTCCACTTCAAAAAGGGCTTGTGTTCATTGAGGTCCTTTATATAAAAAGTGACAGTCATCCAGCCCTGCCCCATTACATACGGCTTACTTGTGCAAAAGTACATTTTCATCCAAACTGTGAATGCAGGCATTTTAAGTAAAGAACAATAGGCTTTTTATGCAGGTCTACATACTGTAACCCATCGATAGAAATTATTCTTCCCAATACAATGATTATTATTTTATTAGAGGTTAGAAGTAGTTTTGAGGTGAATGTGATGCAGATTATGAAGTAATAGAATATGTAAGTGTTTAAGTTTGTAAAACAACTTTTTGCTTATGTCAGCTTAAGTTATTTTTCCCCAAAGTGACATTTAAGTTAGGCATCTAAATGGCTGCCTCCAAGAGGAATGGCACTACATTATCCACAATTTCTATTAACAACTCCTCTAAAGAATACCATGATTAAAGCAGGTTTCAAGTCTGAATCAACTTGAAGGAACAACAGAAAGATTAACTCCATGTTTAGTGAATGCTACATAATTTATTCAATAAAGTCTCCAAATAAGCATGGAAATTACAGGCCTGACTACAATTGAATGTATCTGAAATAAGACACGTCACATGGCTGATTGAACATGAGCACACAGACAAATGGAACTGGAAAGTTTTTTAACACAGAAAGTTAAAATTTTGTGGTTCCTACTATCATTTATAACAATCACTAACATGTAAAACAACACAAAGGGCAATCCATATTGCAGACAACATAGAAGCTTCTAAGCTAAGTCATGGCAAGAAACTAGTTTAAGAGTTAATTTTCATGCATCTAGGTATCATAGCTTGATTTCAGAACTCAAATGCTATCAGAATGTACTACCTCCTCAAGTTCAGAGTAGAAACATAAAAAAATACTTGGCAAAGACAGAATGATTTGGCAAGTTCCAGGCACTTGCAAAATAAGCATTTTATGTTTGCAGCTGCATGTGTCTCTGAAGGATGAGCTTCCAAAAAGAAATGAAGGAAATATTCCAAGCAGCAGCAATGCTATGCTAAATAAAATCAGAGGAAAAGGTTTTCTTTTCCTCAATTATCACAATTAGAGCTAAAACTCATTTAGTTAGAATAAGGGTCTCCAGATGGAAGTTACAATATGTGTATGTTTTTCTATATCTTACTCCATTTTTCATTAAGACAAATTAGAATCAAATATTAAAGCCTTAGTATTAAACATGAAGCAGAATATATGTTTACATCAACACAACCAGCCTGCCATGTCTCACATTTTATTTCTCCTATACATTTCTTCATTTATTATCTCTTAGCATCTTAACTTGCATGCTTAAATCTTCACTTTAGAGTACCATAAACATTAAATTATTTGTAAAACACTGTATATGCCTCAAGGGTTTATATAAATTAAATGTTGTACCTGAATGACATCATTAAATCAGTAGCTAATGACCACTGAGGAAATGCTAGAAGGTTACAAAACAGGTTTTCAACCAAAAGACATATATACAAAATCTGGAAAATTTAAATCTTATCAGTCATAAAGATGTCAGAGGAATTAAGATGAGAAACAGCCAAGCACCTACAAACAAAAATGACAGTATCTGCAGAGGGTTTCAGAAATATACCTGGGGTATCCTATTCATCACCATTTTGTTCCTAAGAGGGAGAAAAACAGCATGGAGGATGTTTCAGACAGAAAGACAATAATGGATGAAAAGCCACATTAAAATAAAGTAGCAACAGCACACTATTTCCAGTGACCAGGCAGGGACTCTACATGATTTGGTGACACCTCTTCATAATGAGAAATGTCATAGTCTATTGCACAGTCTATTATCAAAATCAATTCTTTTTCAGACACTTTGATGGTAGAACTTATGTATATAATTAATTCTCCAGAATCTTACATAAAACACGAGTTAAGCTCTTTAAAGTGAAGCCTTTGATGAGGACATCTACTGTAGAAGATCTGTTCATACTAGAAATTGCAGATGGTATGTAATGGTGATGGAATTCTGCAGGAGGAGGACACAGTGCCTTAACTCATGGGAATTTTGTACTGATCCAAAAAAAAAAAAACCCTGACAGTGCTAGGTTTGAAGAAAGTAACTGAAAGTAACTGGAAGGGAAAAAAAAATCATGACAGTTCCTTTAAAAAAAAATCCTTTGAGCATTTAATTGCATTCTCAATACCAATCCTGACATCTTTAAATAGAATTCAGTCACTTAAAGTTGACTCTGCAAAAATACCTCTGTACACTCTTGACCTTTAGAATACGATTTTCTACTCATGGGAATATAGTTGCAGGACACAGAAGCCACTTAGTTTTCTCCCTCATTAAGGGATGCTCAGAGGAAAGTCAGTTTTTTAAAAATAACTTTTTTTCCTCAAACATCTTTCTTCAGAGTCTTCAGGATTGCTCTGTCATTCTGCAATACTCTTTAAAAACAGTAAGTGTTTTTTTAAATCTACTGATTTATTTTTATTTTTTTTTAATCTACTGATCTCTGTATCTGTAGCTGCACCAAAACCAAAACTGTACAAAACAAGTGAACAATCACATCCACAATGAAATGAAGTCAAACTGAAGACATCTGCATTGGGCAGTTCTACCATCTACCTACATGAACATGGGAATATCTTCCAAGGCATCCAGGCTGCCAATTAATGTCATCAGAGAATGTGATAGCAGAGGGAGGTTATAGAGAAAACTAATTTTCTTTTTTTTTCTTTTTTAATAAAAGCCATAGAGAAAGGAAAACAAGGAAATAGATTTTTTTTTTCCCAGAAAAACTAAACCAAACAAAATCTCACCTAAATCCTCTAGCAACAGAAAAAAACAGAGTTTTTTTTCTACTCTGCTATTGCATGAAGTCTTCTATGTATTTTCAGTATAAAATAGCCAGTGCCTTTAAAAAAATACTGGCTTGACGGATAATTCACATTTCCCTTCAGTTAAGGGAAGACTTCCCAACACTTTTTAAACCAGTTTTAGTTAAAAGCTTTAAAAAACCCCAAACCCTGATAGTATTGTTAACAGGAAAAGTAAAGAAAAATAATTAGCTGATGAAATATTGCCACTAAAACATAAAGCAAGGCAGTTGAAAATAAACTTGGACACTTCATTTGGAAAGAAAATAGTTTACCCTCAGATTTGATACCCCAAAATCTGAATTGATGCCAGTAGCCAGAATGGGATCTAGACTTACCTAAGCAGTTAGGTCTGCCTGTAAAAATGTCACAAAGTAGCCTAAAATAGATAATACCTGGAAGCTGGGTAGGTCTAAGTTTTAAATTCCAAGGCTATATCCAGTGTCTATACTCATTATGACACATTCCTAATTCAACTATACCACGAAGAAATCAACTGAACCTCTTATAATTTTTTAACTTAAATTAGAAATAAAGTTCTAATTCAACATTGTAGTTTTAAGTCATGGCTTCAAAATCTCATCCTTTAGTCACATGGGGCTTAGTTTGCTTTCTTTTACCATCTCTTTTATTGCCTATTCCTTCTAGGAAAACACTGGGGTTTTTTTCTGCAGATATTTGAAAAAGAGAGAAAAAAAACCATAGTATAGATCAGGTGATACTGTCACATTGAGCGATTTTGCTTCACACTTCAATAATTTGTATTGCTCCTAACTTAGGTTTTGTAAGTGATGAAAGGATACCCTTTAAAAAAGTAAAAACCCCTTTAATTACACTAATTTTATGTGTGCATATATACATACACACACACACACACACGCACACACACACACATATATATATATATATATATACATACATACAGTATGGCACCACAGAAAAACCACTTGGCAAACCCATATTTACACACTATATTACAACATGCATAAGGAAGGCTGTCCACGTAATACAATCTTAGCTATCATCTTAGAAAAAAAATCCCAAAAAACAAACAAAAAAACCACCAACAAAACAACAAAAAAATCAATCTATAATCTCATGATCCTGTCTATTGTGAAGCTCATTATTTATGACAACATATGATGTAAAAATTCATAAAGCAATTAATTTTTTTCCCTCTGAGAAAAATCTCCATGAAATCGTTCAGCCAGACAAGATGGCTGTGCTTGTTTCTCTTGAAGGTAGAAGCTGAGTTCCTTCTACGCTAAAAGGTACTTGATTATTTTATATTAAAGCATTTTTTTTCTAAATTTACATCCTGAATTTGCTGAATATGGATGGCTGTAGATCAGGGAAAGAAAAAAGCTTTTCAGATAGGGGAAGGAGGGAGAGAGCTCTCTCCTCCCCACTGGCATCATGTTGAGAGCAGAGAAATAGTTTTTGCATCTTGACCATGCTAACAATTCTGCTCTGCTAGCATGACTGCCGAGTGTGGTGATGCCTGGGGACATCACTGCGTGACTGCACACAGACAGGTGGGAGGTTCAGGCTTGGTCCTGACACCCCAGATCCCCTAGGCTCCAGAGAGGCAGGGTCTAGCCAAAGCATATTAATTTCTTTGGGCTCCTCAGAGCAGTCTTTGTCCCTGCTGCTTGAGAAAGATTCTGTAAGAGGTGTGAGTCACGGGACATACTTATCGGCTGAATGACTTTGGAGGACTTGGGCAGCATCTTACATCAGCAAGCTGGGTATGAATTGTTACTGTTTCTCCTCAATGTGCTAAAATCTCTCCAATGACAAAAGATCAAAAAGTAAACTACAAGTATAAAAGGACAAAGATCTCCTATAGAAAGCAGTTTCTAAGGTGGACTAAGCAGAACTGATGAACATGTCCCAATATAATTTTGGATCTATACTGATTAAAAAGAAATTATATATTTTTAAGTGTCCTAGAATAAACAAGTACCTTAGGCAAGTATGCCCATCAGGATAAAGAAAACATGTTGAGCAGAATCCTGCTCTCACTGAGAATAATGGCTTTATAGAAACAGTTTATCATTTTTTTCTGATATATTCAGAAGGTGCAGATTTAAAAAACGTGGTAATGCCACAGATAAAACCAGTCAATAGAAATTGCCTTTAAATTGTCTGCCAAGCCTACACCATCCGAGTTATTTCCTGCAGCTTATACTACTCAATTGTCTAGGCAAGTAAAAGGGAAAAAAACCAAAACCAACAAAACAATACAAAATGTGGACAGAATTCTGCCCCAGCACCACAGCAGTATATTTTATTGCACAATGTTCAAAGTAGGTAGCGTGGTATCCAGCCCTGTCAATGCCCAGCATTTTGTTTGAGGCATTAAGTCTTATAGAGGTTTTGATTTAGAAAATCAGGTAATAGCTGCAAAGAGCACGGTTTTGTTTGTTCATGTTATGCTAGATTTGCCTAAACCTGAGCCTCTCAAATTTGGATTTTTAAACAGCAAAGACTGCAGTTTGAGAAACTAAGCATATACATGCATATACATAAACCCATCAAGCTTGCTGCTGAAGTGAGAGGCAATGACACATGCAATAGCTTTTGCTTGACCTTTCTGTGTAGGCCAAAGATACTGTGGAAGAGCCCATTTATCTCACAGTTCTGTAGAACTTAATCCCATCAGTGAGATGGATTACAGGAGTTACCCCAGATTTTGAAGTTATAGGATTTGCTGTTAAGATTGAGTCCCATGGGAACTCATATTGTTCTATGGAAATGCAAAATTCCATACTTATTCAAACAAGAGATGGTAAGGCACTTGCTTATGGACCTTCCTGTTGCTACTGGCCCTGATATGAATTATTGCTGTGGTTATCATCGCTCTTGACTATGGCCTTATCAAAATCATCAAAATAGTTTCACTATTGCATTGTGTAGGGATATGTATACATACATATACACTGCAACACCCACAATCTTCATTTTCATGTATTAGCATCTCTGGCTATCTATTCACACAAAGTAGCTGAAGCTGAATTAAGAATTCCACCTACAGGTAACTTGGATAAGCTGCCAAGACACATAGTTCCAAATTTATGAAAATATTCATCTAAAGATCTTGTGAAACTATTAAAAACAACAGTAAGAAACACAAAGATGAACACCTACGCAAAAATCATGTTGCTTATATTATGTATCTTTAGTCATTATGACAATATTAAAAAAATCTTCTCAATCAAAAACAGAAAAAGATATTTCACTGAGCATTCTGCTATCTATGAGTATGAGGTAACCAAAAATGTGTTCGACTTTTGTGAAAGGAAAGTAACTACTGAAAAATACTGTTATTTGTAAAGCATACTATTAATTGAAAGAACTATAGCTTGACCTCTCTAATTACATTTTTCTCTAAACTCACAGAATATGGTGCTGAAGGGTGGGCTGTAACAACAGAACTTGAAAATTGGGTTAAAAGTTGTTATATAATAGCCTCCAGTACATTTTTAACAAGATGCCCTTGATGCTTCAGTAAAGCACCAACATGCCAGAAGTTCTCTGGGCTGTCTTCTAAGAAGCTTGAAACTTGGCCTAGGGGAAGGTATCCCTGCCCACAGCAGGGGGGGTTGGAATTTTAAGGTGATCTTTAAGGTCCTTCCAACCCACAGTCTCCTATGATTCTATGGTTACTAACAGTAAAGGCTCTGAAGGAGATTTTGTTCCCTAGTTTTGAGAACTGTTTACTGATATTAGCTGAAACATGACATTATAGTTTCAAAACTGCACAAATGGTGAGATTTTAGGAAAAAAAAAATTCCATTTGTTATTTTTTTATCCTTAGAAAACAGGTATAAATCCTCTCCAATGTTTCTTTTGAAGAGACCTTCACATTAAAGGATTGAGGGGGGAACAGAAAAATGGCATAAACGTACGTCTCCAAGTCCTAGCTCATCTTTTCCATCTGCTTGCCTTCTGTGCATGGAAAGATGCAAAGGAAGCAGCATGGTCCTGCACAGCTCATGGGATCCACTGTAACCCCTTTATTTGTGGTTCCCACACCTCCAGATAGAAAGTAGTTGAAAATACCAAGGGTCTGGTCTAGGCACTAGTTTAGCAGCCCTTTCCTACTCTATAATAAGACACATTTTTGAAATCAGGTTTGGGATATTTAAAGCAAATAAATAAAACCCATTTTAAGCATGCTTTAAAATCTCATTCTGCAGTTGGAAGACTAGTAGGATTAAATGCTTTATTTAACACAGATGAGTCAGCCTCAAAAAGTTAGCATTTGTTAAAAACTATGACAAATTACATGTAAACTTTTTCCCTATGCCCAGCATGTAGTAATTGTCCTTTCTGTTGAGTGGGAGTTGCAAATGTAAAAGGAGGAAGAACTCTCAGCAAATGCTACAAAGTCATTCACTGGAAAACTTCATGAAATTAAGTGCTTTTTTTCTGTTTGTAAAGAATTTTCTCATCACTGAGGTAAGTAAAGCACTGAGATGTTTACAGAGGTAGCTAAATCTTCATTAGCATTAAGAGATGTATAAAGGAGACTGACAGAAGAATAAGTTCAGTGGATGCCACTTGGATAAAGGGTTTAGCTTAGCCTTTCCTATCTTTATCATCACTGCTGCTGTTATACAGGGACTTATAATATGAACTATAATAAACATTTTTAATGACTGCCAAATCAATTATAGAAAGTGTTAATTGCAGTAATTACATTTCCTATCAGCGTACAAAGCTAAAAAAGTAAGAGGGAGGGAGGGAGGGAGGGAGGGAGGGAGGGAGGAAGGAAGGATGTCGTGCACTATGCCCTAACAATAAGATTAGGGACTGGCCTCATGACACATGAAGCCTACAGGGCACTTAAGAGTTATAAATCTCAGATTTTTTGTATTTTATCTTACTTTGTTCCATTTTTTGCCACTTGTGTACAAAAAAATATTATTCAATTCTCTATTATGTCTCACACAGGTGTATAGTATTCTCTACTACCAACAGAAACTGATGTAAGGGAAAATTTTCCAAATTAAGTCCACAGCTGAATCACTTGCTTAATTTCATTCTAAGTGCTCAATAAAAATTTCTAAGATAATTTAGACCTGATGGATCTTTCACAGCAAATTTTTGTGATCCCTTGACAGCCTAAATGAAAAGATTTAATAAATAATAAGCTTTGATGCTGTGAAAGCAGATCTGAGTAGCCTCCAGGAATATCATGTGGAACAGCTGCTGCTGATTCCATTTTGCTGGTGACTGCTGTATTCTTATAACTAACTGCACCAAATGATAGCTGAAACTATCTATTTGAATTTTAAAATACAATTATTTGTGCAAGGTTTAATGTAAAGATATTGTCTATACCAGTCAGCCAAAGAGGAAGCTGACACTGCACAAACACACTCTGTTAACAGATGCAATACACCATTACATGAAAATGTTAAACCTTTCACATTGTGAACCTCTTCACACTCTCTTTGCCGTTATAGTAAAATCTCTGCTGTGCAAGATCTCTTCCAGTGACACCTGAAGTACTTGCCATTTCTCAGGTTCTTTCTCTGGTTTGGACATATTTACGATCTGTTCAATTAAAAATGTAGTGGTTTAAACTCCAAATTTTTAGGTAGTTTTACTGAATATATACTTAAGCTCCTATCTTTATGAACCTATTACACTTCCATTGTAACTATGATCAGGAAGGTTACAGTCCAGTGACACAATTATATTGTTGGAAAAAAAAGTTTCATTACTTCATATAATGATAAGGAAAACTACAGTAAATCTATCCTTGAGTGACAAGATGATCTGGGAGAGGATTTATACTCTTCATTGAAACTTCATTCAAGAAAAGAGGAAACTTCATAAACTCTTCAAGGAAATTTCATGTCTGTGGGGACAAACAGATTTGCTCTATGTAAACTCTTAGAAAAATACATTTATAATAAATAAGAAACCAGATTTCAATAATACTAAGCAGACATTAAAGGTCTTTTACCTTTTTTAAGAAGATTTTTTATGTATGATTGAAGTTTATACAACACTCCAGAAAAGCCATGTGTTAGATTGAAAAATAAAATCAGAAGCATTTTCTGTCATATAAGTATACATGAAAAAACGAGAACGTTAATGTCTTAGAAAGTGTATGTCCAGCTTTGTACCGTTACTCATTTAACAAAGCAGAAAATAAGATACTGTACTGTAAACAAAAAGCTACAGTAAAAGGACATTTTGAAATTTACACAAGTTTGAGTTCATAAACATTTTGGTTGCTCCATAACAGTTTTCATAAAAAAAGGAATAAAAAACCCTTGGACAGCTTTCATCACTCTTGACTACTTTTCACTTAAATGCACACAGACATACTTTATATAGCAATATACTGATGTACTGTTAA
Organism: Pseudopodoces humilis; assembly: GCF_049639895.1. Taxonomy (NCBI): domain Eukaryota; kingdom Metazoa; phylum Chordata; class Aves; order Passeriformes; family Paridae; genus Pseudopodoces; species Pseudopodoces humilis. Next base: position 40,982,175 of record NC_142205.1, read on the forward strand.
CATGGATATTAAACTATTATTACTGCTTTTTTAACTGAGATGTGTATTATCCAATCATTATTATCTGAATTGAAATACTCATACATTATGTGTTCCCATCATGTTGTTAAGTATGTTAAGTATAAAAACATGAAAATATAACTTTACATTATTTCAGTTATATACATCAGTTCAGGCTTGACAAAGATTTTTTTTTTTTTTTTATGCTATGATTTTTAGAGGAATAAGCCCAGAGGTACAATAAATAGCTTTCCACTGTATACAGTAATGCATTTCTACTTCAAAAAAAAAATATATTACCATATTAATATTATTTTAGTTTGGTCATTCTAGCATTGAACATTAAAAATCCGAATGCATTCCCCAACATTCCTGATGAGGAGTAATGCACAGAACACCTATGATTTACAGATGTGTCAAGAAATGATTTAGTTTAATCAGGGGGAAGTATTGGTAAGACAGACATTGAAAACACTGTATACACCCCTTTTGCTGACCACACTGAGAGTATACACTGTGTTCACATGCTTCCAGAAACAGGCTCAGAGTTTGTACCACAAGAAGGGACTTTAAGTTACTGATACATGCTCTGCCTTCTCCAGTGCTCAGCAAACTTTATACTTGAGTCTAAGAAATGGATTCCAACTAAAACTGCAAGTCATATTTAAAATTTTATTTAATTCCAAAATAAGAGAGATTTACCGATACTGCATGAGGTAATGTATCCACAATGCAGAAAAATGTAAGCTTTTCAACCAAATGTACAGAATTGTATCTACAGGGAAAGCTAGAGAAACACGATGTTACTTTGATTTGCATTAGCATTTAAATTAATATTATTGCACCCCTCCTAGGATTCCTTTTGCTTTTTAATAAGTTATTGTTTTTAAATACACACAATTAAAAAGTATGGTAACTTCAGCTAGCAAAGAATATTCATAATGATTAAGATTCAGGAAAGTTTTCATCAGTACAGTCTCCCATCTAATTTGAGTTATCAATCTTAATTCAAAAAGACATTGCCAAGGTTTTGGGTTTTTCTTTTCATAAAAGCTTCACTAGCTACTGCTTAGAATTACCTTTTAACTGTTTGAAAACTGCTTCCTTAAAGAAACAATTTGACAACTCTTTGTTTCATTCTTTCAAAAAAAATACTTAACACTGTTTTACTGCTTGCGATTTATAAGCTTTTATCAATACTCCTCTCTCTGTACACATATTTATGAACTCAATAATACAAAAGTAGAGCTAGGTATCAACCAAATCTTTGGATCATTAAATCTCTGCATGTCAGAGTTAAGAGGAGCTCTAAAACAGCACCCATCTGACTCCTCATGTGCCAGTATCAAGTACCGCTCCAACCCAGAACAACCTTGATCTTCAGAGTTCAACAAGCGTATCTGAGCATCACAGCTTGGGCTCATCTGCAGAAAAACTATTGAACAGATTTGAGTGAGCTGGAATGTTTTGGCGACACTGCCAAAAACTGAAACGTTAACCCAACCTTGACAGTGTCCTTTTAGATTTCAGACTCCTTATAATCCAACTGTAGCTAGTAAAATTAATGGAACACTTGCAAATAAAACCATAGAAAAAAAGTTTATTTCAAATGTCAAGCATTGCCAAGTAAATTTTATATTAACACCAAATGTTAAAGAATAGGATATACAGCAAAGTTTTAATAACAATATTAAATTACAAGATTTGAGCCTTTTTGTCATTATTTCTTCTCTTCTCAACATTACATATTTGGCTTTGAAAAATACGGAACTGATGCCTTAAGCCTTATTTTCATATTCCACTTCCCCGCAGTCTAGATTTTTTTTTTCTTATTTTTTTTTTTCTTTTGTCATATCCAACCATTATGGAAGCAAATTTATTTAAAAGCCAGTTTTTGTCTGTGAAAATACCTAAAAATATTTTTTTCATTTTATACTTTTTTTTTTTCTTATAAAACATGTCACATCTTGATGCAATTGATGTCAAGTGTGCTTAAGTCAATATGAACCAAGGGACTAACAACAGTGGCTGCAGAAACTGGTGTGTTGCCTGTACAACGACTTCAGTTAGATTACAGTACTTCCATGTTAGCTGTGCATGTCAGTCAAGCTTCATCTTGAACTTGTGTAGAAAATGGTGTTGTGTTTTGAACCAAGCATTCATTACAATCCAAGATGAACTCCACAAATACAAGAATTCTTGGCTGAAAGAAAAGTCTTCAAGATACTGGATGCCTCTCACCACTTTGACAATAAACGCACAAGGAAACCATTGTGTAAGGCACTCAAAAGGTTCTTATCAATCACGAGAGATCAGTCACACTGACATTCATTCCCATGCCAGGACTCACGTAAGGTACTGCATGCACTGCTTTTGGAAATTCTGGAGTCATAACACGTCCATTTTCTCCAGTACTTCCTGTAATTGACAGCCTTGCCTTGCTCCTCATGGCATCATTCAAGGTCATCTTAAGAAAGAGAAAGAAAAATAAAATGATACATTACAGAAATTCAGTGTTGGAGACAGAGGGCCTGATTCTCTTCTTGCTTACGTTTGGCTGGCACCAGCGTAACTTCATTGGCTTCAATGAGGTTACTCTTGACTTACTCTAGAGTAAGTGAGAGGAGAATCAGATCTTTTCGCAGTTTCTTTAAACAGCTTTTAGCAAATAAAAACAAGACATTTAAGCAAAAGCTGCACTACACTTGTCAAGCACATCTACGCCAGGACAACCCACATTCACCGAAGGACTTGCAGTCAGTAACAGGTCATTCAGTTAGCTACTGACCAGCAACATAAAGAACAGCAATACATACACTATGGTCC